>NC_065448.1:244399393-244747357 GCF_917563875.1 Diabrotica virgifera virgifera | reverse complement strand
TTAAAAGACATCAAATTGTATAACTGTATTTAATGTAATACTTTGTATTGTTATATCCACTAATAACCCTGCGCGGTTGATGTGGTTTTGTGTTTAAATAAAAAAAAAAAAAAAAAAAAAATTTTAAACTATTTGACCAATTGCTTTGAAATTTAAAATATAATTTAAGCACAAGAAGTCTCAGCCTTCAGTGTGATAAGAAGGTTCTAACTTAATTTTTACATAAGTTTTGAATATTTATAAAATTTCAAAATTTATGACATATTTTGCAATTCTCTAAGCAACAAATAAGGATAGACATATTCAGGGAACGGCATATTGAAGTTTTTTATATGATTTATGAGTTTCTTATTCTCAAATTTGTTTAGAATGCTTCACTTTTTAGTAATAGACTAAAAAAGCGAAAATTTACCGTTTTTTGATCTTCATTTGTTTATAACTATGTATATCATCAAAATCGGCTGCAAGAAACATATCGTCGGCATACTGCAAAAACTGACCAAGTCAAAAATTACTGTTTTCGAGAAATTAAGTTTAACTTTAAAGTTCTTTATAAAATCGGATATTACCTTTCTATGACTGAAATTTTGATATCCTGTGTATTAGATACTTTAGTTTTTAACCACCATATTTAAACATCGTGGACTTTGAACAAAAAAAAATTGTACTTGGTCACTTTTTGTTGTCGAAAAAAATTAAAAAATTTGACTTGGTCAATATAATCGACACCTTATTAGGAAATTATCTTTTCCGCAAATCGCCAGGAAATTTTGACATTCCTGTCAAAATTTCTTGAAGAAAAAGTCAGGACTTCCTTACTGTAAGGAAATGTCATTTCCTTACTGTAAGGAAATGATATTTCCGTACAGTTGTTAGTGTTCTATTTATAAGCGTCAAGTTTGACAATTCAACCTCAATACGTTTCCATAGTAACCCAAGTAATTTTATTAGGAATTTCAAAGCACCATTTATTTGGGAATAAAATTATCGCGTTTTTTTTAAATCAATCAATATCTGTCGAATTTTAAACGATTTGCGGAAAAATAGTATGTTTACCTCGTAGGAAAAGCCACATTCCTGGACTCTGTGTTGCTAAGTCTCGGCTTGCGCCTCGACTTAGCAACCTTCACAGTCGTCCAGGAATGTTAAGCTTTTCCTACCCGGTAAACAATGTACTATTATTAACTAAGGTCTGTACATAAAAAAAATTAAAAGTTTCTGAGTCGTCGCTTTAAGAAGAAGCTGGTTCCGGTATGAAAACTTTTTTTTGACTACTGGAATCGATTTATACCACTCATGGAACTCTTGCGGAATAATTTTGTTTCTACGCAAGGAGGCTGTTTTTATTCTGCTCTGGTATAGACAGAAGTCTTTTGTATAACATTGGAACGTTCTTAGGAATAACAGCTGGTCTGACTTTGCCACATACTCTAAGAGTAACGCATAACTTTTAATTTTATCACGATATTTTGTTTCCATTTTCATCTTAGTCTCTGTGTTTTAAGAACACCTGTGCTTAAGATCGAAAAAGTCTAAAAACCGTAATTCTTCATATCTGTAGGCACCGCTTTTTTTGTTGCGTCTTGTAGAACGGGCTAGCTTGAAAATATTCGACAGATCCTTCATTGTAAAAATGGCAACATTCTTATTGGCAGACTCAATTTCACTGTGCCTGTGCATTGAGTTTATCTCCATGTACGAATGTCGTTTCTCCATAAAATTAGGCTGCAAAATCTTAACGTGGGTGTTACAACAAGATACAAATTAATGCGGCAATGAACGAATATAAAAATCTCTGATAAGTCAGAATATAAACTGATCTTTGTGATGCCTTTTCGTCATGTAATTGCAGAGATTTTATCCATTTAATCAATGCTGTTCCAATTTCAGAGCTTCCATGTTGACCATTAATCTCTGTCCAAGTATAACAGTGCACATTATTTGGAGGTGCCGCTTCATAGATTGTATCGTTGTTAACACACAATTTAAAAGAATAGTATATTTGTGACACATCTGAGAGTGGTATTTGCAATATACTTTAAAATATTACTGTTAAAGTATAAAATATCTTACTGTTTTTAAATTCTAAACAGTTCTGAACCATCAACTAACGATACAAAATAAACGGACAAGTGCAATCTGCTGACAGCCAAAAGTGACTAAGTTGACTTAGTCAGTTTTGTAAGTAACAAAAAATTGTCTTATGCACATGGTCATTATAGACGAGTTTTGTTTGACAGTTGTATAACGTTTAAATGCCTTGGTCAATTTTTCTGGTAGAACTAACAACTTTTCATAGTGACTTAATCAAGTTAACTCAAAACTGACAAAATTTGACTTGGTCATTTTTTGCAGTATACCGACGATATAGGTTATTAATATAGATGTCCATACTACTCAAAAAATTTGGTTTCGGCCTGGAGGGGGATGTTTCACGAGAAAAATCTTATTTCTCTGGACTAATAATGTACAGACTGTTTAGTGTTGCATTACATATACTCCACTAAACAAAGCGCTAAAATCGGCAATATTGCTTATAAGAATGAGTTGCATTGTCACTGTAGAATGATGAAAGACGGAATGAATCTCCGCGTGAATTAGGTGTGGGAAGCAGTGTTGCCATATCTAATTTAAAACTAAACAATCTGTATAAACCATAAAGAACTTCCAAAAACTACGATTCCATGATGTGCTTAAAAGTTATTTCTAATCGATAAATAGGAACATAATATCTTGAAGTTTTTAAATAGTCCGGAAAGCCACTGCGGATCCGCTAGGAAAAATATTCTAATGCGGATTTTTTGCACAATCCTACTCAAAAAGGACTCCTTTTAACAAATTTGCATGTTGCCAGGACCAAAAGGTGGTCAAAAATTTTTTAAACGTTTTTTTTTTGTTTTTTTCCTAAAATTATTTTTTTTGCATGGAAAAAAGTTTTTTTTAGGTTTTTTGGATCATTCCAAACAGAAAAGGTCTTTAGTGACTTTTCTCTAAAGTTGATAGTTTTTGACATATAAGCGATTAAAAATTGAAAAATTGCGAAATCGGCCATTTTTAACCCTCAAAAACTATATGAAAAACTGACAATTTGAATGTTGCCAAGGTAGGTAGACATTCTTTAAACATCGATTGATGAAACCCCGAAGAGTTTTTGCAATACAATATTCCAAACTCCTTTGTTTTTTAATTGCTAATCAAGCGTGCGCGACACTATTTTCCACCGACAGTATGGTGCAAATGAAAGGAATAAATTCGTTATTTCCTAAACCGGCGACTTTAAGGAAAAATCCCGAAACAGGTCGATTTTTATTTTTAAGTTATGATATTGTGGCATATATGGTATACTAGTGACGTCATCCATCTGGACGTGATGACGTAATCAATGATTTTTTTAAATGAGAATAGGGGTCACGTGCTAGCTCATTTGAAAGGTTCTTTAATTCTATATTCAGTAATCTAAACATTTACATAATTATTTATACAGGGTGTCCAAAAAATTTTTATTAAATTAAATTATTTGACAAAAAAAGAAGTAGAAGGACACGCTGTATAAATAATTGTGTAAATGTTTACATTACTGAATAGAGAATTGAAGAACCTTTCAAATGAGCTACCACTCGACCCCTATTCTCATTTAAAAAAATCATCGATTACGTCATCACGCCCAGACGGATGACGTCACTAGTATACCATATATGCCACAATATCATAACTTAAAAATAAAAATCGACCTGTTTCGGGATTTCTCCTTAAAGTTGCCGCTTTACGAAATAACGAATTTATTCCTTTCATTTGCACCATACTGTCGGTGGAAAATAGTGTCGCGCACGCTTGATAAGCAATTAAAAAACAAAGGAGTTTGGAATATTGTATTGCAAAAAACTCTTCGGGGTTTCATCAATTGATGTTTAAAGAATGTCTACCTACCTTGGCAACATTCAAATTTTCAGTTTTTCATATAGTTTTTGAGGGTTAAAAATGGCCGATTTCGCAATTTTTCAATTTTTAATCGCGTATATGTCAAAAACTATCAACTTTAGAGAAAAGTCACTAAAGACCTTTTCTGTTTGGAATGATCCAAAAAACCTAAAAAAACTTTTTTCCATGCAAAAAAATAATTTTAGGAAAAAAACAAAAAAAAACGTTAAAAAATTTTTGACCACCTTTTGGTCCTGGCAACATGCAAATTTGTTAAAAGGAGTCCTTTTTGAGTAAGATTGTGCAAAAAATCCGAATTAGAATATTTTTCCTAGCGGATGCGCAGTGGCTTTCTGGACTAAAACATATTCCTGAAAATGAGGTTGATAGACTTTACTATCAAAAAATATTCATATTTCCTTAAGGCTATGGGTACATAATTCGCAAATATTGTACGTGTATCCCTACTTTTTCTGTCTTTATACGGCAAATTACGTGTAGTAAAATTCACACTGGTATGGATATGTAAACATTACTAGAATGTCATTCTACTTGAAAATGTCATCATTAATTTAAAGAGATGGGTTTTGAATGGTCTTGGATAACTGTTATTTTTATAATTGGAAATTATTAATTCAGTTAATAAATGTGATAATTTTTTCACTATGTATTCAGTGATTGTAATAATTTATTTGTACAATAAAGACTAATACTCAATCGAGAAAATAGGAAAAGTGTTAAACTGATTTTTTAATAATATATTGTTATGGAACGCTTACAATTTTGAACATCTTTAACAACAAAATACTTGGATCACAGAATATATTATCCTGATGTATTCTCTGCTTGGATCTTCCACAAATAATACACAATAAATAACTTTTTATTAAGAGGAAACAGTAGCGATCAACAGGTAGCAACAAACGCGTTCCAAGATTGCGGCTCTAATTTTGAATATTTTGTCGAGATATTTGGCACACATATTCGTAATATAATAAAGAATGGCGGTACAGAGCCCAATTTCAGAAA
The DNA here is from genome assembly GCF_917563875.1 of Diabrotica virgifera virgifera. NCBI lineage: Eukaryota > Metazoa > Arthropoda > Insecta > Coleoptera > Chrysomelidae > Diabrotica > Diabrotica virgifera. Next base: position 244,742,410 of record NC_065448.1, on the reverse strand, counting down.
TATGTTGGTATGTGGAAATTACTCTACAACTAAATAAAATATTGAAAAAAGGAGCCTGTACCGCCATTAAGAAAGACAAAAAAATACACTTTCTTCAAATAAACTTTTTTATCCCATGCCTAGATTTTGTGTAATCTTGGAACTACTAAAAATCGATTTTTTTATAACAAGAAATCGAAAGTCACTGACTTGGCAAATTATTGTTTTTGATAGTATAAACGTCACTGTCAGTGTGGCGAATTACCGATGCACTGTTGCCTCACTTTTGAAAGTTCGCAGAACTTTCGCAATATTGGACCCCGTTTGTTGCCACCTGTTGATCGCTACTGTATCACCTTAAGTTCACGTCTTAAATCAATTATTTATCAAATACACTATATTTCAATAATATTTAATCAATAACTCAACATATTCCCGATGCAATGTCAAATATTTAAAATTGTCACTGATTGTCAGTGTCTGACTGACAATATTTGCTGACAATATTATATTCGGCTGAGTGCGTTGTAAGACAAAGATAGATTTGGAAAATATTACCACGGCATTGTGTTTATTTTTTTCGAATCCTGAAAAAACCAATAAATATTTTTGAAAAATTTAAACGCAGAATGAAAGACTAAATTATTACCGAGGGCCGAAAGTCCCTTAGAATAAATAAAAAGTTTATTTTGAACGATATATTTGAAATTAAAAATCACACTAAATTTTCTCTTAGTTTTTCACCCTTGTAACTTATTAAATTAAACATTATAGAAGTTCTCAGGGACTTTCGGCCCTCGCTAATAACGTGATCTTTCATTCTGCGTTTAAATTTTTCGAAAATACTTATTAGTTTTCTCAGGATTCGAAAAAAATGAATCCCCATTTGAATAGCATTGCAGCCGAAAATACGTACCGATCCTCTTAATATGGCACTAATAAAAATCTTCTTTTGTTTTAGGAGGAAATAATAAAATAATTCTTTCGAATAAGTCAACCAATGCGACATTTAAACATTGTGAATTGTTGGTGGAACTGGATTGTGCATATCCTGAGGTATTTATATATCTAATCGTTTGATTAACCATTCAAAAATTCGTAGGCTAACATAGAAAAAAAAAATTATTTAAATTTTATTTATTTTTTTTAATTTGATACCTACACCCGAGAGGGTAGAAGGTCTAAAGATTATATTATATATCTTTATTTTTTTAATTTATTAATTTTATTTATTTAAATTTTATGTTAAATTTTATTTAAAAATTAGTTAAATATAATCCTTTTAGGCACCGGAACTTAGAAAAACTGGTGATTGCAAGTACAAAATTATGTTGAACGTGCCTGCAAAGCATACCACTTGTGGCGTAATGATTCACAATAAGTTTCTAGATTTAACACCATTGAAAAAGAAATACACTGTATATTCCGTAGCCAACAATGTCAATACAACATTTAGTATTAGTTTGTGCAGTGAAAATGAAGATTGTAAAGATCATGCTACTAGTACTTGCAATGTTACTAATAAGTCGAAACCTATTTTAATTTCGAAAAGAGATAGTGAAGTGATTAAGTATAATGATTTAACAAGGGAAATCGAATTAATTGGAAAATATAAGAGTAGTAAGTACTTAAGTATTAATCATTTCGTAGTACTAAATATTTATTAAGGGGCTATCTTAGTGTAAAAGTGCGAAATTCATATTGGGAATTTCTAAAATAAAAAGTACTGTAGCAATTTTTTTTTGAAAATTTGCATGAGCATTTATTATAAAAAGAAGTACATACATGTAAAACAATTTTCATAAAAAAATATTGAAAATTAAACGATTTATGCGCCATCTACTGGCACCGTTAAAATAAAAACATAGGTCCACTGCTGCAGTTATAGGACTAATAGAGATCCTGAAACATCAAATTTCAAAGTTATTATTGAAATACAAGTTATTTCCTATATACCATCAACTAGGATTTTTAAAAAATATTAAAATTTAGAAAAATGACGAAGTGTTGAAATTTTTTTTAAAATTAGCTAAAACATTTTCAGATTCAAAAACCGCCAAATTGACATTTTTTATCCGATCAGAAAACCCCTAGTTGATGGTATAGAGTCTATAGAGTATAGAAAATAACATATTTCAATAATAACTTTGAAATTTTATGTTTCAGGATCTTCATTACTCCCATTCACTGCAGCAGTGGAGGTGGAGCCATGTTTTTATTTTCACGGTGGCAGTAGATGGCGCATAAATCGTTTAATTTTTAATAATTGTTTATGAAAATTGTTTTTCATGTACTTCTTTTTATTTCAGAAATTTCCAAAAAAAATATATGAGTTTTGTACTTTTACATACTCTCACTAGGATAACCCCTTAAACCAGTGTCATTTGGAATTGTTTCTGTTGTATTTTTTAAATTTCATTCGTAATGCAGTTTCCACATTAAGTGGAAAACGGGTGAAAAGGATCAGAAAGCTGATCCTTGTTTGTTGCAAGAAGATAACTTATGGTGATTCTCAGAGGCTTTTTTCAGTGCGTCACAAGTGACATAAAAAAGGCACATCTGTAATTATACACATTTATAACATTTATTCTAGTTGTTGATAGACGACGCTATAATCGGAAAAAATATTTATTATAATATGATTGCAATTTGGTAAAAAATAAAAATTAATCTTGTTTATTGCATTTATAAAAAGGTATGGTCTTTGATTTGTATAGTGGTATAAATTGTAGATTATAGTCGTATAGATAATACGTAAACAATTTTTTTATTATAGCGCCATCTATCAACAAACTAGAATAAATGTTATAAATGAGTATAATAACCGACGTACCTTTTTTCTGTCACTTCCAACTTAATGCGTTAGAAAGAAATCGAAAAACTGACGCACTGAAAAAAGCCTCTGAGAAGCACCAGACCAACGACTTAGACCTTAACTCATCATCAGCGACCCGATAAGGAGGCGGCCAAAAAGAAGACAACTGTCAGAGAAGACAGTTATTCAGAAAGTATCTTCCAGGAAGCTCTTGAGGAATGCGAAAGCGGCATCAAAGTAAATGGTACCTGGGTCAATAATATACGATATGCGGATGACTCGGTCTTAATAGCAGACATTAGAGAAGACCTCCAAAACCTTCTTAATAAAATTGGAGAACACAGCGAGAACATGGGACTTAGCATCAACATAAAAAAGACGAAGTTCCTTATAATCAGCCGTCAATTATGTCAACATCAAAATGCAAGACTAGCATATATTTTTTTTCTTTCATGGCATAGACTTGGGTGTCAATTAGCCAGTCACAACTGTTTTCTATTCATACATAAAGAAGGCAATGAGGTCCTTAGAGTTCCATAGCAAAGTCTTCCACAGCTCTCTACTCAGTTCAAAAGCTGCAGCTGGCCGCTATGGACTGTCCAAGTTGCTCACCACATTTTTCCATTATACATCTTCTTCTTTTTTCATATGAACATAATATATCAAAATATCAGTATTAAAAGTTTAGAGGTTAATTTTAGTTTCACAGATAAACATTAAACAATCATATATATTTTTGCTATTCAGAGACAATAGATGGGATACATTGAAAGGTGGAAAAACATTACATTTTATTAAATCTTCGATTAAATGATAGGTGTATGGAATGTATTTTGTGCACTCAAAGAAAGTGTGATTCAAATCACCCACCTTCTGACATTCAGTACAAAGATTTGAATCAAAAACTTTAATTCTTGATAGATGTAGAGGGAAACAAGCATGTCCAAACTTCATTCTAATTAATGTTGTTATATATCTTCGAGGTACTACATAATTTTTAAACCAATATATATTTGGAACAAAAAGTTGAATCAGTGAATACTGAGATTTGGATTGTTTACAAAGATCTCGCCATGATTGACTCCACTGATTTTTAACTCGATGCTTAATAGTGTTAACTAAATCAGATATGCAAAACTTACGATTATTTGAAGTACCATACTCAATAGCTTTTTTAGCCAAACTATCAACATATTCATTATGCGTTAGTCCTATATGAGCCTTAACCCATAAAAAGTTCACTCTTCTTTTATTTTTATGAATTTCAAAAAGGATTTTCTTAATTAGTAGGATATAAATATTTGAATTGTTATTGGGAAAATCTATAGTTTGAATAGCAAGAAGAACAGAGAGTGAATCGGAAATAATTGTTGTAGATATATCTTCTGATTCTTTAAAATATTGCAGGGCTTCATAAATTGCTATGGCTTCAGCACTGAAGATAGAAAAATCATGGCCTAACTTAAACATTTTTTCTGTTTTAGTAGCAGGTATGTAAAAGGCACATCCAGTGCCAACTAACGTCTTAGATGCATCTGTATATATATATATATATTTACAGAGTCTGACCAATTCTCTAAGAATGTTCTTAAAATGTTAGAGCTAATATTACTGTTTTCATGGTAACTTGGTTTTACTAATTTAACTGTATGTAAAAAAGAATGAAAATCTTAAAGTCCAAAGCTATCAATCACGTTATAATCACAGTCAAAATTTGACAGATCTCGAAAAGCCTCGCAAAGCGGAGGCGAGTTCTTTAGCTACCAGTATTTATTAGTTAAATCCGCTACATTTAGCTTGTTAATATTTTGGTAAAGACCGATATTTAGGTAACGAATTTTCATTAAAAATTTCTGGCTGAGATATTTCCTTCTATAATTGAGTGGAATTTCTAAAGCTTCTACATGTAAAGCTTTATTTGGAGTTGATTTCATAGCTCCTAAACAGATACTAGCATATAACAATCGAGATGTAGAGCGCGTAAGAAAAGTTAAGTACCTGGGAACCTGACTATGTGAAGACTAGATGTCGGATATGGAAATTAAATGCCGGATAGAAAGAGCCAGAAGTGAATTAATTAAATTCAGAAACGTCTTTAGGAACTCTGACTTTGACCTGAACCTAAGACTAAGACTCACGAAATGCTATATATGGTCGGTGCTCCTATGTGGCATGGAAGGATGGACTTAAAAATAAACACAATGAATAAGCTAGAGACATTTGAGATGTGGATTTATCGACTAATCTCAAGTTCCCTGGACCGCACGAATAACAAATGAACAAATCCTGAGAAGAATTGGTACAGAACGACAACTGCTATGCACAATTAAACAGAGAAAACGGCATATACCTGGGGCACCTAATTAGAAACGAAAGATACCCGTTTCTGCAAACCTTAATTGAAGGAAAGATCGAAGGAAGAAGGGCAGTGGGCAGGAAGAAAATGTCATGGCTCCATAATGTCAAACAATGGACGGGGCTAAGAAACATAGGGGACCTAATAAATACTGCAAGCGATAGAGAAAAATGGTCAAACGTGATCGCGAACATCCATTGGTGGATTGCATAAGAAGAAGAAGTCAGAGAAGATCACGTTCTCACTCTCACTATTTCTGCATTACGAAACCGGACGCAAACTGCTAGAATGCTCCAAAGCCATATTCAGCAAGCCCAAGGATCAGTAATCGGCGTTTCTTCTACCACTCGACGAATGCTAAGAGAACAGGGTTTGACGGCTTGTAATCCAGTAACGGAGCCCTTACTTACTGCTATTCACAAAAGACGCAGACTTGAATTTGCCCGTGAACACGTCAGTTGGACAATAGATGATGAGAATGGGATGAGTGTATAATATCAATTTATGGTAAAGGTGGTATACCAAGTTGCTTTTGGTGGTAGCTCAATAGTGTTTTGGGCAGAGAATTTTTTGAGGCACACACGGATCTCGTCTTGATTGAGAGGGGCGCATTAGTAGCACACAGATACATAATGGAGATCGTACACTATCATGTGATGCCATATGCGGGGTTTATTGGCAATGGTGTTCTGATAATGCGAGACCACATACGGCAAGGATTGTAACACAATATTTTGAAGATAATGGTATTCCAAAAGTGGACTGGCCTTCTCAAAGTACAGACCTTAATACTATTGAGCAAAATAATTGGATAAAGTGAATAAGTCTTTGTTTACGTTTTTTACAGGAAAGGCTGAAAAGAAACTACAAATAGTTTTTAAATGCAATTGGTTTAAGAATGATTCAGAGCCTCATTATAAAGTTGCTCCGATACTAGGTAAAAATTATAAGTTTGAAATGGAATCGTGGCACGCATGTGTGAAATTACCGCCAACTTGTGAGGTAAGATAATTTTACTGAAGTTAATGTTAATTGAATCCAGTTATTATTCCACTTACTGTAGTACCATCTTTAATTCGTCCAAGGCTTCTGTAAATATGTTTATGTCAAGAACGTAGGCGCAAAATTTCGGACCAATGTTTTATAAATGTAACACATTTTTCTCATTTTTTTCGAGTCCTGAGAAAACTAATAAATATTCTTGAAAATTTTAAACGCAGAATGAGAGATTACATTATTACCGAAGGCCGAAAGTTCCTTATAGGGGAGTGCATATAAATTTTCACTTCGGAAAAAATCAAACAAGATAGAACTTTTTGTAATTTCATTAAGAAATGTTTAATAAACAACATATCAAAAAGTTCTACTCGAGAAGTGGGTGCTTCATTTTTTATTAAACAAATGAACTGCGAAATTAGGTGTTTTTTAAATAACTCCAAAAATATAAATTTTAGAAATAACTGACTTAACCATTGAAAAATTCAGAAAATTTTACAAAAAAAACCCTGTATAAAGATTTTTCTAAAATTGAATCTGTATCTTCTATAATTTTTTACTTATAGAAGTCACTCTAAGGTCACCCTTCTTACAAACATTGGCGCACTGTAAACTAGCGTGCGTACGGAGAAGTGCAGGGTTGAGTTATTTTAACGTAATTCTTTAACTAATCGATCAAATGAAATTTTACAAATTGGACATTATTGGACAAGAATAATTAAGCTATCTTATGGTTATAATAAAAAGAAATAAAATATATGGGTATAAATGTGGTCTTGGCGGAAAGTGAGACTTACATGAATTTTGTTTAAAACTGATTTAAAAACGTGTAACTAATACAATTTTTCTTATAAAACTCTCAATTTTGCAAAACTTACCTTTCAAACATATTCCTAGACGATGTTTCATTAAAAAAAAATCTCAAAAATGTATTTCAAATGATACGACGTCTCAAAAAATGTAATTTTTGAAAACTTCGTAGTTTTACGGAATTATACCCACTTTAAGATGGTATTACTCAAGTTTTAACCGATTTATTACAGTTTTATAGGTACTTTTTTAAAGCTTAGGATGTAATATTTAAAATTCACTAAATTATTTTACTTTAGGTATGAAATAAACTATTTATTTTTGAGAAAATGAAGAAAGATAACAAAAATGTACCTAATACAAAATACGAAAATTACCAGCTAAAAAAATGTTTATATAAAGTGATCAAAACTTTTTCTGTAAAACTTACCTAAAATACATTTAATATAAGCTTCAACAATAATAAATGTCCAACAAAAAAAATTTTTTTTAGCTCTTAGATATACAGGATGTCGCGTAACTTGGAACCTGGTAATAATTTTTTATTATCAGTTTTACGAAAAAAAGTTATTCTTTATAAAATACACTGCATGGTTTATAATCTAGATGCAATCATCAGATAACAAATTTTATTAATTTTATATGAGGTATGTCAAAAAATATGAATTTCATTTAAGAGTAAAGTACCTTTATATTTCACAATATCGAAAATTGTTATTAAGAACAGTTGTTTGGAATTAAAAAATATGTTTCAGTGTCCAATTACATCCTTGTAATTAAAATATTGTGAATAATAAAGGCACTTAACTCTTAAGAAAAATTCATATTTTTTACATACCTCGTATCAAATTGAAAAAGTTTGATATATTATGATGGTTGTATCTTAGATTGTAGACCAGTTAGAGCATTTGATGAAGAATATCTTTTTTTTTTCGTAAAATTGATAATAAGATAGTTATCATAATTGTAATAAAATGATGATGGGTATCCGTAATTTGAGAAAAAATTGAAATTTGTTTTTCAATTAGAATGATGTAATTGTATATTAAAACATAGTTTTTAATTTCAAACAACTTTTTATAATAGCATTCTTTTGATATTCTGGAATATAAAGCTACTTTACTCTTTAACGAAATTCATATTTTTGACATAACTCGTATAAAATTGATAGAATTTGATATCTGATGGTTGAGTTTTAGATTTTTGACTATTCAGAGCATTTCATGAAGAATAACTTTTTTTCGTAAAATTGATAATAAAAAAGTTTCCATGTGGTTCCTAGCTACGCAGACATACTGTATAAGAGCTTCTGTATAGGAATTTTCAATTTGTAATGCCATATTCGGATTCAGCATAATCAAAAACAAAATAGAAACATATTTAATTAAAGTAAAATGATGAATTCAACGATATTTTTAAAATTATTGATATAAAACAATTGTTATTGTTTAAACAATTAATAAACAATTAGCGGCCAAATCTGCGAGTAGAACTTTTTACTATAACATGTATATATAAACTAACAAAAAAGTTTTAGAAAAATATAATCTTGTTTGAATTTTTCCGAAACAATGCATGTTTTCGTTCTAATTGCACTCCCCTATTAGCATAAACAGCATAAACAAAAAGTTTCTTTTGAATGAGATATTTGAAATTAAAATTTGAACGAAGGATCATGAGAGGAATATTCGGTGGCATCTGTGAAAACGGTGTTGAGGGGATACAACTACGAGATATATCACAGATATAAACATATATTTGGTGGTAAAGACGTAGTATCTCTTATAAAAATAGGCCGACTAAGATGGGTAGGACATCTAGCAAGATCACAGCAGAACAACCCTCTTAGAAGAATCGTTTGTGGGAAGTAGAAATAGGGGTAGACCAAAACTCAGATGGAAGGATGGTGTAGATGAGGTTGGTAGAAAAATAGGCGCAGCAAACTGGCAACAGTTGGCAGTGGATAGAAGATAGAACTAACTGGCGTAATAGACTTAGGAAAGTCGAGGCTCTTTTATAGGGCTGTATCACCATTGATGATGATTTGAAAATAAAAATCACAATAAATTTTCTCTTTTTTTTTTCGCCCCTGTAACTTATTAAAATAAACACTGTAGAATTTGTCAGGGACTTTCGGCCCTCGGTGATAACGTAATATTTAATTACGCGTTTAAATTTTCCAAAAATATCTATTAGTTTTGTCAGGATTCGAAAAAAATGTATGCATTTAAAAAGCACTGGCCCAAAATCTTGTTCCTACGTTTCTAACTATTAATTTAATATCTAAAATGCATTACTTGCGATTGATTTTATTTTATATGACGATTTTATTTTGTCATATCTATAATAGATAATAGGTTCTTATATTTTTTAGTTCTTAGATAAGTTTTATAAATACAATTTAACTGGACTATATAACTCCGAAAAAGACTATGAAATTGTGACGAATACTTCAAAAATTTATTTAAATGTTTGTGGACCACTGGTACTCTCTCAGAGTAATAGTTGCTCTCGTAAGTATTATCTTTTTTTTCTATTTATGATCACCGAATAGTTTACAGGTTACATCTGTTACACCCTTTAATATCCAGTAGCCAATTTTTTTTAATTTTTACCTCGTTTAAACGCACCTTTTACGTCAAACTGACGTCACCAGTGGCGGATCCAGAATAGGTTGATTAAAATTACAAAATTAAAATAAACCTTTGTTGTTTAATGTTTTTATTAACGATATAAAAGTCTGTTTCCAATATGCGAAATTTCTTTTATTTGCTGACGATGTTAAGTTTTACTGCCACATTAGGAATCCACTCGACTGTTTAAGGCTTCAGTCCGATTTGAATCGGTTGAATGAATGGTGCAGCAACAATGACATGGTTCTCAACTCCTGCAAATGTTTTCACATTTCATTCACGCGTTCAAAAAGTCTTTCACTTACAAAATAGGTGATATAAATATCACAACAGTCACATCCATAAAAGATCTTGGAGTTACACTTGACTCTGGACTATCTTTCAATATTCATATAAGCAATATCATCTCAAAATCGCTTTAACTGTTAGGTTTTATTAAAAGATGCTCCCAAGACTTTAGGCAGTTGAGATCGTTTAAACTGTTGTACTGTGCAATGGTGAGGCCAATCGTGGAATATGCATCTTGCGTCTGGTCACCCGCCTATGAGACATACAACTGTAAGATTGAAAGGATCCAGCACCTATTCCTTAAGTTCGTCGCATTCAAAACAAACCGTAGAGACTGGAATTATATGGATCTTGAACTAGAACTTAACATTGACACCTTATCAAGCAGACGGAAAAAGAAGGACATGTACATGTTGTATAATATTATAAATTCAATTCACGACTGCCCTGAGCTCCTTGAGGAAGTAGGTTTACATATTCCATATTCCAGAATCACACGTTCAAGATCTACGTTTCAGTATTATTATTATCTACCTTATATTATTATCTACCCATCAGCAGAACTAACTTCACTGCAAATTCTTTCATCTCGAGGGTTTCTAGACAGGCAAATGCTTGCTCCAATTGTGTGGATTTCTTTGCGGATAGTTCGCGATTTTTAAAAACGCTAAAGGATTGCACCCTCTAGTTTTATGTTCTTGAATATTTTAAACTTGTGATTATATATCTTTACCTGTTATTTTTACTTTTTGACTTGCTTTATTGTCGTAGTGTTTATTGTATCTTATTGTATTTTACGTATATTTGTAATATTTTGTTAGTTCTTCGTATCTTCTGTAATGTTTTATTGTAATGAGCTTTGCTCGTAAATGTATATAAATAAATAAATAAATAAATAAAATAAATATCTAACAAGATGACTCCAATAAGAGTCGAAAATCGTCGATTCAGAGTGGTGGACTGCGCTCCGTATTCTAAGTGAAAAATAAGATTGTTTTGCCTTCGCATTGCAACTGAACAAAAATGGAATTTTTATTTTATTTTTATATTGGTCTTTACTCCTTTGAGTAACTAGGTCCATTTTCTGTTGGAATTTACCAGCTGAACAGACGGGGTCGTGAATTGTAAGTTTTTGAATTCCCTCTTGTCTTCTTCGTTTCAGCATCCATCTGGTTTGCAAATTGTAGAAGCCATGGAGGTGTTACCAAGGAAATGGACCAAAAAGTTTTCATTTAAAAATCTTTTAACAATATTTTTAATATTTTTCAATGAGTTAAAATTATTGAGTTTGGCAATTGCTCTTGGTTTTGCGTGTCATTCAAATGCCTATAGGCATTTTGGACGCGTTTAATAGCTTTTTATTTTATTACTAAATATGCGCGAAATTTTTGACAAGCAATTTGACATTTAGTAAATCCGTACGGCACTGCGATTTTACAGCATTAAAATATATAAATGAAAGTGTGAACTATTCAGTGACCGCGACTGTACATCTTACTTGAGGATATCTACATGTAATCATTAGATATCATTCTATTTGTCAGAATTCTATTGGGACCGTGCAAGTTCGGAAAAGCGAGACTGGGGCCCGGATTACGTACACTCGATACGCATCGTATCCGCCATGTTTTACCGTAGCGCCTTATGGGAAAACATGGCGGATACGATTCGTATCGAGTGTTCGTAATCCGGGCCCTGGTTTCAACGCTCAGCAACATTTTTCGCACTTTTAATTATATTAGCCAATCATATTGGTCGTGGTTACTGGACAATTGTCAAGGCCATAGCCCAAAAAAATTATAAGAAGAAAAAGTAATATTAAGGTTATGTTATTAAAAGGTGAACAATAATCAATGAACTGTCAACACGGATGGAATGGCCCCGTCCCATTCAAATAGTAGGGAGTTTTTGTGCACACAAATACGTAAACGTAACGCATCTTTTTGACATATACGCTTGCGCATTAATGGTTGAACTCCCGTATCGCGATACGTATTACCTAAGGTTACGGGCTGGTACGTTAGGTTCATACGCATCCCTATCGAGCCGAAAGTCACCGAATGCACACGAGGATCTTGCCCGATTACCTACCAAATGAACATTTCATCAGCGTACTACCCGTTTATAAACATTTTAAGGTTATATTGGTTATTGGTTTACTCTATTTGAGTAAAATTATTCTGTGTTTGTAATTGGAAATTGGAACTTCATAATAGATTTAAAATTTTATTGTTTTTAAGTTGTCTATTAATAAAGCAAAATAAACAAATCTTGTATTAATTTAAGAAATACAGTGATCACCACAATTAATAACTAGATAAACAAATGACCTAGTTTCAGTAAAATTTTCAAATAAATATTACCACACTATTTACATTATACCTACTGGAATTCTGATGTAGGTATACAAACTAAAAAGTAGGTATAAACAAAAATAAAAAAATTTTAACCTAAGGAAAAATAATATTTTTATATTTAAATAGAAGCAATTAAAACCATACAATTTCATCATTCATTTATCTTTTTTTACATTTGTATATTAATTGTATATTGTGTGAACATTGTTTTATTTTTTTAAATGTCAACGGAATTTAAAAATGACTACGATTTGCTTTACGTTACGTTAAGGCAGTTACAAAAACTACCTATTTTAACATTCATCCTCTACGACACGTTAGTTGCTTTACGTATACGGAGATGCGTACGTTACGTAGCAACAAAAACTCCCTAGTGAAGCGAGATTGCCACCAATATACAAGAGAGAGGTCCTAGAGAGAGACAGAGAATGGGCAGGAAAATTTGACAGGCCATGTAATTTGAGTTGCCTATATAAACTTAAATCGGGGAAATGGACCTCATATTTTTTTAACTTGGTATATATTATTTAACTAGGGCTGATAGGCAGTGTTTAAAAATTAAGTTAAGTTAATAAAGTTAAAAAAATATGAGGTCCATTTCCCTGATTTAAGTTGATATAGGCAACTCAAATTACACGGCCTGTCAAATTTTCCTGCCCATTCTCTGTCTCTCTCTAGGACCTCTCTCTTGTATCGTGGTCGCGCATTAATTTTCTTCGTGCCTATTCCAGCCGTGTTGACAGTTCATTGACAATAATTGTATGTAGTAAATAAAATTACATTATTAAAATAAACTACTACAAGCAAAATACAATTAATTAAATTTACTTTTATATAAAATTGTATATCATATTAATATTGTGGAGCAACATATACTTTTTCTTCTTCATTGACAGTAGGCATGAGATATACGTCAATTTGACAATTTCAATTGACAATGAATTATTTAAGAAAGTTGCAAGATTTCTCCGCTATTCGCGCACGATCGTTTCTCGTATCCCCTACAAGTACTTGCACACGGCGAATAGTTATTAGTTTAAACAGGAGGCTTAGCCAATATATGGGACTCTTGTTTTGAAGCCTTTTTATATTGTAAACTGGAATATTGGACTTAATACGATTTCTAAAAGTTAATACTTTGCAGGAACTTATTCACAAGTATGCCAGTCTAGCAATGGAGACTGGAAAAGTAAAGGTAGACTTTATACAGAACCAGTGGTGGGAAAGGATGATAAGCATGATGATGTTATTATTATGAAATTTATTAGTAAGTATTACAATTTTTTTACTTCCTCGTATTTTATCGTATTTCCTCCAATTTTTTCTGACACCTTCCTTTTTTCTGGCACCCTCCAACTTCTTCTGACACCCTCCAATTTTTTCTTACTCAAATTTTTTCTAATTTTTTATAATAATTACTGACTCCCTCTAATTTATTTTTGTTATAATATATAAATATAGATTTCAAAACCGCGTGGCACTTGCGACAGAAGTGACTACCTACTTTTTATATCGCGTTATAAAGCATATATGTGGGTTAATGCAATTTCATGTCTGCTTATTACTGAAGTATAGCCGTGCTATCATCTTATCTTTAACAAAACCAGCTTCGTACGACCTTTCCTTAGATATCAGTTTAGCTGATTTTGTCTGCAGATATATTGTTATGCTCTATATTTTCTCTCAGTTATGAGATTGATCAGTATCTTATCAATTCAATTAATTGCTACTCATGGAAACAAAACCAAAATTTAATAAATATTTCCAATAAAAAAATGTCTTCAGGGCTAATTGATATATCTCCCAAAATATTTATAATGGAAATATTTAGTTCATAATAGATGCCGACAAAAACAATTATTTCCCTTTCTGTTTGTGTTTGCCGACGAAAGCAATTATTTCGGAGAACTTTTTACTAATTACAATTTTCGTGGACCCACAAACAGAAATGATGTTTTTTGCCGATACTCCTCAAAAAATCAATTTTTTCGCTAACACTCTATTAGGGATTATAATTTTCACAATCATATAATCGAAAATAATATTTTTTTCGCGGCGTTCATTGAAAGTTCTATTCTTAACGGCATTTTTCGGAGTTATACTTTTCGTAGGCGGCGGCGAAATATGCTCACAATCATATAAATTTTATAAATATTATTTATTCATATACTATACCATAAATATAAGATTCAAAATGTATGCTAAAACTTTGTTCTCTCGTAAAAATATTTTATCTACTGAAAATGATCTGTAATTCTACTATCTCCTTTTCTTTTAACAAAATTTTATTTAAATGTTTTGGTGGAATGTTCTTATTATTATAAAAAAAATTAATTTTCACCTTTAAATAGATTACTTATGTCCTCTGAATTTATGAATGAGTAAATTAAGCTGTAAAACTGTTAAATTGACAAAAAACAAATATGGTACGTAATATCAAACAACTCTCTCTTTTCACAAATAATCTGACTAACCTTATCTATATTCTTAACTTCTTCTCATGGATTGTGTTGTCTTCGTTTCTCCCACACGTGCTCCTCGGATGCTGCAACTGTTCTTCTTGTCCAAACTGTTTCCCAAACAAAACAGCACTCGCTTGAAATCTCTCCTCAATTTAGTCTCTGACTCGATACAAAGAATGTTAATCTTTATAATTCCAAGATTTTTTTCTCTCAGCTCGATATCTTGTGCAAAATTTATACAAACCGGCTACTCGTTCCAGACAGACAACTGGAATCTATTCGGACACGAGGAGATTTTACTTCTCGACTCGATCACGATTTCGTCTCAACAGAAATCTGCTTACACGGTCACCAAATTAACCACTTTACACAAATTCACTACTTTCCAAACTCGACTGGTCTCCTCAGATCTTGATTACACAGTACGTCTTTTTTCCTCATCAAACTCAGACTCAAACATTCTATTATCCCATTCTCAACTCAAGCATTCTCCCAACATTACCTCCCTACTTTCATTTCTTAAGAACAAAAAATAGTGTTCTATACAAGTTTTCTGTCTTGTCAAATTTCCAGGAGATATTAAAATTAACTTCTTTCTTATATCCTAGAAAAAAACCTTCTATTCTAAAACTAAACAAATCTGTTTACCGTCGTTGCTTTTGAGGAAACCATTTAGAAACGTCCTATTGTTCACTCCAACCGCGAATACATCCACTTTCTAAAACCGATCGTAATTTAGTTCCATTGTTTTGAATTGTTAAGTCCGTTCGTAGAATCTTTATCACTACACTTTTCCTCTTTACCACGAAACACTGCTTACGACTAATTATATTATTTACAAATTTTGGCTATATACAGGGCGATGAAAATTTATGATCTTGTGGTCTTGGATATAAAATGAATTTTCTAAATTTTCGCCATAAAAATTATATAACAATATGTATGAGGAATTTCTTTTGTGGGATTGGGTATCTCAAGCATTAAATCACATTATTGGTAAATCGTTGGTATATAGGGATATTAAACTGTCCTTTATGGTAGGTACATGTACAGCTGGTTCCTAAAAAAACTGATACGACTCTTAGTAAGATTTGATCATTTTGAGCAGTGTATGATTGGTCTGACATTATATTATATTTATTAAGACATACAAATAATAAAATAAACAAACAAACAGCCATTTTTTGAGGTTGAAGTTATCTGACAAATTTTAAGATTTGGCAGTGACAGTGACAGTATGTAAATAATAAGTATTTATCCTTCAAAATATAATAAATTAAATATAATTAAACTCATATTCATTATAGTCTAAGAGCTAGTGAACCTTTTGACTAACGGTCGTCCTGTAAGGCTAAAAATTTGTAGAGTGATAATTCATAGCACACCAAAGCTAAAAACCATGACCTGGCAGGCCTCAGTGGTGCACGTGTATCTACCAGGTGAATCGAAAAGTGCAAATTTAGGGGGTAAAATAAACTTTCTCCTGTAAGGTTTAAATTTAAGTATGTGTTTGAGTAAGTCATTTAGAAGAAATGTGTACAATGACAGGCGATTCTGAAGAGCATAAGACCTTGCCAGGCGAGGGGAAAGATTAGGGGTTTTTCCTAAAATTATTCTTTTTGCATCGAACAAATTTTTTTTAGGCTTTTTGAATCATTCCAAACAGAAAAGGTCCTTAGTTATTTTTCTCTTAAGTTAATAGTTTTTGTTAATATAAGCGATTGAAAATTTTGAAAATTGCGAAATCGGCCATTTTTAACCCAAATCGGACATTTATCTAAAAATTTCAATATTGGCAAGGTACGCAGATATTCCTTAAACATTGATTGATGAAATCCCGAAGAGTTTTTTCAATAAAATATCGAAAACTGCTTTGTTTTTTTAATTGCTAATCAAGCGGGCGCTACACTGTAGTATAATTGAGGACGTTTGAGCTTGCATAAATTCATTATCTCGAGAATTTGAAGAGAAATCCTCAGACACGTCGATTTTTATTTTTGAATTAGGACTTTTTGGTATATATATAATACTAGTGACGTCATCCATCTGGGCGTGATGACGTAATCGATTATTTTTTTAAATAAGAGTAGGGGTTGTGTGATAGCTCATTCGAAAGGTTATTTAATTCTCTATTCAGTAATATAAACATTAACATAATTATTTATACAGGGTGTACAAAAAAAATTTTTCTTCTATTTGTCAAATTTAATCAAAGTTAATTTAATAAAAAAAAATTTTTTGTACACCCTGTATAAATAATTATGTTATTGTTTATATTAGTGAATAGAGAATTAAATAACCTTTCAAATGAGCTATCACACAACCCCTACTCTCATTTAAAAAAATCATCGATTACGTCATCACGCTCAGATGGATGACGTCACTAGTATTATATATATGCCAAAAAGTCCTAATTTAAAAATAAAAATCGACCTGTCTGAAGATTGCTCTTGAAATTTGCCAATTCTCGAGATAATGAATTTATGCCAACTCAAACGTCCTCACTTATACTACAGTGAAGCGTCCGCTTGATTAGCAATTAAAAAACAAAGGGGTTTCCGATATTGTATTGCAAAAAACTCTTTGGGATTTCATCAATCAATGTTTAAAGAATATCTACCTACCTTGGCAACTTTGAGATTTTTAGATAAATATCCGATTTGGGGTTAAAAATGGTCGATTTCGCAATTTTCAAAATTTTCAATCGCTTATATAACAAAAACTATTAACTTAAGAGAAAAATCACCAAAGACCTTTTCTGTTTGGAATGATTCAAAAAACTTAAAAAAAATTTGTTCGATGCAAAAAAAATAAATTTAGGAAAAACCCCTAATCTTTCCCCTCGCCTGGCAAGGTCTTATGCTCTTCAGAATCGCCTGTCATTTTACACATTTCTTTTAAATGACTTACTCAAACACATACTTAAATTTAAACCTTACAGGAGAAAGTTTATTTTACCCCCTAAATTTGCACTTTTCGATTCACCTGGTAGATACACGTGCACCGCTGAGGCCTGCCAGGTCATGGTTTTTAGCTTTGGTGTGCTATGAATTATCACTCTACAAATTTCTAGCCTTACAGGACGACCGTTAGTCAAAAGGTTCACTAGCTCTTAGACTATTATATCACACCTCATCAAAAGCTTTTTACAAGAACATAGTCAGCGGTTTTGACATGGCTTAGAGCGAGACTACATCAAGATCCCCTATAAATAAATCGTACTGGTAATTGCCTTGCAGCGAGACCAAAAACAAAAAGAAGAAGAAGAAGAAAGTACACTGCTCAATTTTCTACAAAATACGCTTTAAGAGTCGTATCAGTTTTTTCTGGAATTGGCCGATTTTGGCAGTTTGTTTAATCTAATGTGTTAAATAAATATAGAATTTATTCAGTAAAGTCGATTCGCTAATCTGAGACACAACTGTCTAGTGACGTTGGTAATTTATTTTTTGGGAAGTTAGGTTGCTAGACGTTACTGGAAATTACTACACAACCAAACATACCTGCTCATAGGCAATATGATAAATAGTAAACAGACATAAATAAAATAAACCTTACGCCAATCAATAATTGTTTATAAAAGGTATTATATTTAATTTTTTTCAATAATTATTTATTTACACCATTATAATGTATTGTATTTGTAGAAATAAATTCCACAAAAATTTATGAATTTAGTATACACTCCTACTATTTCCCATAATTTTTCTTTTTTTTTTTTAATGAAAGATTAAATTGATTTGAGCAATTAATAGTGTGAGGTAGGAATTTTTGTGTATATGTTTCCTATTCCGAATGTGTAAAAATGAATCTCGACTGAGCGAATTCAGTATATTTACATTTTCATTACATATTATCTTTAATTACAGTACAACCTGCCATATCCGGACCTGTCATATCCGGACCTCCCCATATCCGGACGGTTCTGCCGTCCGGATCTATCGAGAAAGGCTGTCCTGTTGTTGGACAACGCACCCTCTCATCACGACCTAAAAGAACTGAAAGAATGCGAAATAATGTATTATAGAATTTATAAAATAAGCGACGAAAGTTATTGACGGCGTTGATTACTGGAATGTATGAAGGAAAAAACGCTTCAGAGACTATAAAATAAGTGGTCACAGAAGTGTTCTTGATATCCGGATTTTTTCATATCAGGATCGGTCTGTCGCCACATTGATCCGGATATGGCAGGTTTTACTGTACTTAAATATTGTTGTTCTTGAGGACAATAATTCTAAGTTTGCCAACAACAACTCATTTCATGCGGATTCTTCCATTTACTTCCGCGTATTGGTTTTCTTCCCCGTTTTTCGAAGATTAAGCTAATTTTAAGAAATTGTTAAAGCATGTATAAATTTTTAGAATAGGATAACATGTATTTTATTTTAAGGTGGAGATGAGTGCAAGATAAATAAAGCTGTTAGTACATTTATGACAACAATATATTTTACGTGCTCGGAAAAGGAAGAAAACCCAACTTTTGTTCAGGATAACGGCTGTGAATTACAATTGAGTTGGAAGACACCGAAGGCATGTCCTGTAAATGTAAGTAAATGCCCTTGTTCTTCTTTTTGAAGTTATAATTCTTTAGGCGCACACCGACAGTATGGTATTAGTCGTTATACGGGCTCTGATTGGGTGTTGAAATGATCTGTCAATAATAAATAATTGTTCAATATGAAGGTAAACAAATGTATAATATATTAGTTTTATTGTTGTGAGAACAGAAACAAAAAA
The DNA here is from genome assembly GCF_917563875.1 of Diabrotica virgifera virgifera. Classification (NCBI taxonomy): domain Eukaryota; kingdom Metazoa; phylum Arthropoda; class Insecta; order Coleoptera; family Chrysomelidae; genus Diabrotica; species Diabrotica virgifera. The sequence goes on along the minus strand of NC_065448.1, from coordinate 244,722,974 downwards.
GTTTATAATTGTAGTGACATTTAAATAGTTTTTAAAAGCAACAGTTACGTAATAATTGTAAATGTATCATAGGTACCTACCTATTTGAACCTACCAAAATACATAGTATGTAATACTTTTATTTACATAATTTGATTACCATCAAAATTTCTATTAATGTTCACCTAATATATTGTTTTCTTACTCTATGTTTTGTTGTATTTTTTCAATTCTAAATCATTTCAATTCAAAATCAAAATAATTTAATTTAATTCAAAAATGTCAAAAGTTTAATCCGTTTAGTTAGTCGATCTTCGCACATAATGACACAGTGCCTCCGTGGCGAAGCGTTTAAGGCGAATGAACCCCAATATACCAACCGTGCTGATAGCTGGTTCGAATCCCAACAAAAACTTTTATTTTTTTTTATACATTTTATGATTGTAAGTATATTTATTATATAATTTTATTTTCAGAAAATACGTATTTAGTTAAAAAGTTTTCCGACAATTAATGTTCAGAAATCATTTGTGGCATTTTTAATGTGTTTGTGTGTGTTTTATTCTTTTATTATTTTAATTTTTGGCACTGTTTTAATAAAAATGTTTGAGAAGTAGTAAGTATAAATTAGTTTAATATTTAAATAAAATATAAATAAAAAGTATATTAATTTCGTTTAAATCATATAATAGAAGTATAACTTTTTACGTGCGTACAAAGTACACACACATTATTTTTCTCTTTATACGCGCTTCGGCTTCTTCCGATACTTCTACCAATTGGTGTTTATCTCTTGCTATTTTGATCACATGGGTCTCCTCCATTATGCTTATGTGGTTATTTCATTCTTTTTTCTATTTAGTGTCCATTCGTTTATACACTATACGTTACGTTTTCTTCCCAATCTTCACATTTCTTTTGATCTCTTAGCGTATTTATGGTAATTCTGCTCAGTAATCTCATCTCTGTCGTTTCCAGTAGTCTTTGTGTTGAGGTTGTGCCGAGTCTTGTTTCTGATGCATATGATTATTGGTCTTACACTGGCTCTATAAATTCTTGATTTCATCTCATTGTTAATATGTCGGTTTCGCCATATAGTGTTATTAAGGCATCCTGCTAGTCTATTTGCTTTTTGTAATTTCAAGAAATTTTATTTACATTACTTGTTCAATTTTGATGCCCTCAATTTCTATTTTACTTCTGATTGGTTCTTTGCCGATTGCTATTATTATAGTTTTCTGACGTGAGATCATCACATTGAATTTTTTTGCTCTTATGTTAAATATATGGACTAATCTTTACAGACTATCTTCATCTTGGGTTATCAATATGGCGTCTTCGCGTAACAGAGTATTTTTATTTCTTTGTTTCCGATTCTGTATCATCTACCTTTGTTGACGCTTTTGATAATTTCATCCATGATTAAATTAAAGAAGGTAGGGCTGAATGAATTCCCTGCCTTATTCTGTTGCCTATGTCTATAGGTTCTGTAAGTTGTTTTTCCATTTTGTTGTTTTGGTAGATGTTTTTAATAGTTTTTATGATATCTAGGGGAGCTTCTTTATTGTACAAAAGAGATGTTATATTATCCATATAGTAGGGATTAATGAATGAGCGGTACCAAGCCATGAGAACCACAATCATCTTAATAGCCCGGTGTATTAAATAGTGTGATGTATAATGCCTTTTAGGTCCAAACTAATTAAAACTCTCTTTCTTGGTTCAGATACATTATATTTACACTCAACTCCATCAATGACTAACTATAACAACGTGTTTACATATAACAGTAACGACCTAGTACAATAATTAAATGCTGAGTACAATAATCTTTCTCCACCGAGTTAATGTTTATATACACATTTAAATAATAACAAAACATGACAATTCAATGTTACTTGCGGTTATTGATACAAGAACAGATACTACATGGATTAATGACTTTGAATGAGTTTTAAACATATTTTGTACAGGGTGATATTATAATACCATACCTCCCCGTTTTGTTAAAATTACATATTTTTAAAATAAGATTGATTGTCTATCATCGCCGTTTTTTAAAAAAAAAAGAAAGTCCTAAGAAGAGAAGAAGAATATCTGAGTGTATATCCCTCTTTCCCTTTCACAGAGTGTTTATGATTACCTAATACTATTTTCAAAAATTAAATTTCCTAACTATCCTAACTAACTGTAACATGGTACATTTCAGATCAATCGATTTTTCCCTAAACATGTATATTCTTTTTCCTATTTTACACAAAAGTTCATATTTTCCCTATACTAAAACTGGTATTTTATAACCTATTACTAGTTCACGTACTTTCACGTCGTGTCTTTTCGTCCTTTTTTTTTCCGTTCACTAATTCACTTCATCAAAACAGTGTCCACAGTGAATGAAATTGATCCTAACTTTTAAATAGTCTTTTAGTGCCTATAAGCCGTAACTAATCTAATTGTAATAAAATCTCGACTTTAATACTTCCTAAGCTAAGCTAATATTACCTAAAACTCTATTAAATAGTATATAAAAAAAGAATTTAACGTTACTTTACTATTTCATCTTATTATTTCAGTCTTATTTTGATTTATTTATATACGCCTTACTAACTTTAAAATATTGTACCTATAATAAAAATGTAATCTCTCTAAAACTTTTAATATGTCTCTAAAAAACTTCTAATAACTCTCTTGTACCTATAATAAATATTTAATCTATCTAAGAACTTCACTTTTTGTGTCCCTTTGCTTACTATCTACTAACACTTATTGTAAGATATTGTCTATCCTTAATTCAAACACTTCCATTTTCCGCGAAAATTTAACCTGAATTCATTATCTACATTTAAAAATAAGTTATTTATAATTTACGTTACTTTAGAAAAAAAATTACAACTTTAATTCTTAGACAAAAATTCAATGATTAGCTACTTATTTGCTTAGTATCTTCTTAATTTTGCTTGTTTATTTTGGCATTTTTTATGTTTCTTCTTTCATTTTTCCCACATATTTTAATAAAATTATTTTTTTTTCTCTCTCTCTTCTTCTTGTCTGGTACTATAACTATATTTCTTCATTTTTCTCCACATAATAACACTTCTACAGTGTACATAATTCATCTTCATATAACAATCATTTGTCATTTAATCATCAATATATCATTTCATAATATAACATCATAATAATCACTTCCTTTACTTATCCCTCAATGCCTACGTTCGACTAATCAAAGTGGCTTTACTCGAGAGAAAAGTTCCAATTCTTCTACATATTCCATATAACAATCATAATACTCAATACTAGCCACGAAACCTCTACAATCTACCTTAACAGAAGCGGGTATAACATCGTTGGCTAGATCAAATTCTTTTACAAATTTCACAACCTCAATCCCTTGCTTTGAGGCCGTTGTTTATTCACGAATAATCATGAATAAAATAGGTACTCTCAGAACACAGAGTGGGTCTCTAATAAGCTTTCAAGCTTCTATAAATCATTTAGTACCTTCCCAATTTGACAAGAGCAGTGGGTTTCTTATTGTCTCAAGTTGTCTCATAATATTTAGCTTATACTATTGTTAGTTCTTCTTCTTATCTATATAGTTCTTCTCCAAATTCCTTATCTCGACGCATCAGGTCGGTTCGTTAAAAATAAATCTCTTGCTTATAGCAATGTTTATCGACGTATGTCATCACTAATCATTATTCATTAAAAAAATCATTTATATATCATTTATCACACAAAAAATTATTAATTCAGGTTCATATCATACAAAATTTAACACAAAATCGATTAAAATGTATCTATAGAATCAATAAATATCAATAATAAAAACAACTGGCTAATAAAAATTCAATAATAGTATACCTATTCGACAAAAATTCAATAAAAATTCAAAAATAGCATATGCAAAAGTTAGATAAAAATATTCAAAATAAGTTTATATCTCAAACTTCGATAGAAATTTTTGGAAAAAATTCGATATTCCATAAAATATTCAAAAATAACCGTACTAAAAATCGAAATCGGATAGAGATTTTTCAAATAAATTCAATAAAGATTCAAAATTCAATAAAAATTCAAGAATAGCATATATTATAAACTTCGATAAAGATATTCAATTCAAAAATCACTTCATCTTTCAAAATTCATAGATATTCTTAAAAAAAATCGATACTTCATAAATTATTCAAAAATCAGCAAAGATAAATATTCAATGTTCAATAATAATATAAAACGAGGGAAGCATTTTTAATAAAGATAGACATTCTTACTTACATTTTATTTCCACTTTGTCTTTGTTCACTGGGTTCTCTGCATTCTTCCTCTCCTGGTCTGTTTTCGCCGTCTATACTTCCAAGCTGGTGCCGCCATCTTTGTTCCTTACAGAAGATTCTCCACTAGTCTGCAGGATCAGCCATGTATTAAATAGTGTGATGTATAATGCCTTTTAGGTCCAAACTAATTAAAACTCTCTTTCTTGGTTCAGATACATTATATTTACACTCAACTCCATCAATGACTAACTATAACAACGTGTTTACATATAACAGTAACGACCTAGTACAATAATTAAATGCTGAGTACAATAATCTTTCTCCACCGAGTTAATGTTTATATACACATTTAAATAATAACAAAACATGACAATTCAATGTTACTTGCGGTTATTGATACAAGAACAGATACTACATGGATTAATGACTTTGAATGAGTTTTAAACATATTTTGTACAGGGTGATATTATAATACCATGCCGGGAGGTAGTGTCAAATTTAACCGGAGCATTTTAGCATAGCTGTTTTCTTTTTATTTAGTTAGGTGTTCCAAAGCTTATTAACAAATGATGTGTCAGGGCCAAAAACCGGGGATTTTAGCCAAGAAAAGGTAATATGTGAAACTTGATGGAAAAACGCTACAGCTTATATGTGAAATATTTATCTCCGTGACTTACGTGTATAATAGCCAAGAATACCTAGCTACTGGCTTTCACCCAGACGACTCGGGTTCAAATCCTGACCATGAAAATCTTTTTGTTTTTGAAATTGACATTTTGATTTGAAAAATAATTATTTTTTGATAATACCACGCTTTTATTATTTATACGACACTATAAAAAAGTGTGTCTTTTGTAGAATCGTAAACTTTGCATTTGATCATATTATATTCAGCTGCCGCTTTTTTCTTGCAATCTAAAATTATTCATAGATCAATGATTTATACTTTTTAATCTTTGCCAAACTACATAGTTCAAGAATATTTTTTTATTATTAACTAGCTAACCCGGCAAACTTCGTACCGAATTAGAACTAAAAAATAATGTTTAAAAGTTAAATATATACATAAAAATTACCAGAAAGCCAAAAAATACTCAAAAATATTGCGTGTATGTACTTTTTTTTTTCTAATAAAAAATATTGTTTTTGATCAACTATTTAGATGGGAAATAAGCCACAATTAAATTGAAAAAATAATTTTATTAACGTTTCGAAGCCCAAATCGGGTTTCGTTGTCAAAATAGAAAATACTACTAAATTAAACAAAGATGTTGTTGCTAAGTAAAAAATTCTTCTAATAATTTATTTAATCTGACTCATTTATATTGGCAATTCAGACGTATATTATACATTTTAAAGTTGAAGACTTTAAAATGATATCGCCAATATTTATGAGTTGCGTTCCTGGGACGACTTTACTAAAAGATAGTTCATTCGACTACATGAAATCAATCCCAACTCAAATATATCCGTCACAAAAAAATTATAGCATGTGATCTGTCTTTAAAAAGACAAACAAATGCAACGATGACAGTAAAATTCTCGCGTTAGAGATTCCATAGTAAATCATATTTTGACAACGAAACCCGATTTGGGATTCGAAACGTTAATAAAATTATTTTTTCAATTTAATTGTGGCTTATTTCCCGTCTAAATAGTTGATCATAAAAATGCCACAAGGAAATTGCCTCAGAACAATATTGTTTTTGTGGTGTCTGCGTAAATAATGATTACTTAGATTGGTCGTATTAACTTAAAAACCTTCCCGGGTTCATGTAGGTACAACAACTTTGCTTGAGTCATCATAATAATGATCAAATGCATAGTTTACGATTCGATAAGGGACATACAGACAAACATTCATTTTTATATATTATAGAGAACAAGAAAATATTTAGATTAATGAGGGGTTGGTGGTAGAAAAGTGAAAAATTAGGGTCCAAAAAAATAAAAAAGAACGTCGGGGGAACCCCTTTTTCACTTAGATTGGTCGTACTAACTAAGGAAGCTTTAGGGGATTATGTACAACTTTGTTTATTAAGGAGGTCAATCATAATAATATTATGATATTATCATATTATGATCAAATGCATAGTTTACGATTCTATAAAAGACATACAGACTTCTTTATATTAAACAAATGAAATAGAGAATGTGGAAAAATCCCCTTACGAATAACTCACACATCCACTATTTCTGGCTGGGAAAAATTTTTCGAATAGAATCAAAGATCCAAACACCAGTTCTTAGAAATGTGTTTCGCCCTCTTCAACCTCCGTGGGCTCATCGGTAAAGATGAGAGGTTGAATATCTTTAGACACATTCCATCAAATGTGGATCTTTTGATCACTGAGTGTGTTTCAAAGATCTACATCTTTTGTTTTTTCTTTATATTATGTAGTATAAATAATAAAAACGTGGTATTATCAAAAATAATTATTTTTCAAATCAAAATGTCAATTTTAAAAACAAAAAAGATTTTCAGGGCCAAGATTTGAACCCGAGTCGTCTGGATGAACGCCAGTAGCTAGGTATTCTTGGCTATTATACACGTAAGTCACGGAGATAAATATTTTGACATATAAGTTGTAGCGTTTTTCCATCAAGTTTCACATTTTACCTTTTCTTGGCTAAAATCCCCGGTTTTGGGCCAGCTGACACATCATTTGTTAATAAGCTTTGGAACACCTAACTAAATAAATAAAAAAGAATGTGTGTGTACTATGTACGCACGTAAGAAGATATTCTTCTATTATATAATAGGTAATTTAAACGAAGTAAATATACTTAAAAGGTTATTTGTATTTTATTTAAAAATCAAACTAACTTTCTTATCTACCACTTTCAAAAAATTTTTATTAAAACAACCAAAAATAAAAAAAATATGAATCGCGCGGGAATTGAACCCGCAACCTTACAATCTCAGTGCTAACGCATTTCTAACTACTCCATCGAGCCTCTAGAAATAGATATGTAAGTTTCGGATATAATTACACAACGCGGCACACGACATATAGTGTAAAGATGTTATGCTTACATAATATTTTATTAATCCAAAAACACAAGAATTATAATAAATAATACATTTCCTAAAACCACTAATATATTCTTTTAATGACTTATTTGCACGGTTACAGATACATACATACCTATCTTGAAAGATTAGCAATGAACTACATACTGTCAGTGTGCGCAGGCGCGCGGTAAATGTACAATTTTACCCTCAATCGATTCGCCGCTAAAGAAGAATATCTTCAAAAACAGCCATTGTAAAATGCTCCGGTTAAATTTGACACTACCTCCCGGGCTATTGGGACCGTGCAAGTTCGGCAAAGGGACACCTATTTCTACGCTCTGCAACTTTATTCGCACTTTTAATTATATTGGCCAATTATATTAGTCCTGGTTACTGGATAATTGTCAAGGCCATAGTCCAAAAAAATAAGAAGAAGAGAAAATAAGATTCAGGTTATGTTATTAAAACGTAAACAATTGTATGTAGTAAATAAAATTAGTTATTAAAATGCAGTACTGCAAGCAAAATACAATTAATTAAATTTACCTTTATATAATAATTGCATATCATATCAATATTGTGGATCAATATATAATATATTTTCTTCTTCAATAACAGTAGATATAAAATGTACGTCAATTTGACAATTTCAATTGACAATATGAATTATTTAAGAAAGTTGCAATATTTCTCCGCTATTCGCGCACGATCGTTTCTCAATTATTCCCTTCCAAGTACTTGCATACCGCGAATAAGGCAATGATATCAACTTACGCCGTTATTATTCAAAATTCAGAGTTCGCGCAATGATATGGAATTATTGTAATTTAGAGACCAATCTATTCATGCAAATTTTATTTCATTTGAGTGACATTTATTTTCTATAAGATGTGATGTGTTCTTTCTAACAAATTTCTAAAAAAAAAGCAAAAGTTTTGCTTTTAATAAAATGAAAATAATATTAAAAACAAAACTTTCTTGGGACCAATTCGCCGATAACACCTTCGTGGTTTCTAAATTTTGCAAACCAACAAATTGCCGAAGCAAATAAGGCTGAGGGAGATCTAAAAGTTGCATCTCACTTCTCGCCTGTCCAGCGCGGTAAACCTCCAACGAAAATTGGTCCCGCATACATATTATATTATATATTTATTTATTTCTAAACAATTTCAAATTTTAGAATACAGAAAACTGTTTAGCTAATGTTCATGTGAAGAGCCAAAATTTTGCATGTACACATACCAATAAATATGATCAATACAATCTCAGAAATCTGTTTAAACAAGGCGGTTATATAGTTAAAAATATTACGGAGGACGAAGATTATCTTTTAAATGTATGTGGTCCAGTTTTAAGCAGTGACGCACCCTGTAAACAGAACTCGATGGTTGCAATTCACAATTTACGTGAATATAACCTTAAGAAAAAGTAAGTACATAATCTTATATTTACCAAAAAAATAAGATATCTTTATAGCAAATATTAGAGAGATTTTGCACCTCTTAAAATAACCGCTGATTTTGGCTCCGCTATGGTTAACTTTATTGAGCATAACGATTACGCAACGTTAAAAAGCAGAGTTTTTGCAGCCTGTCAAGTAGGTTTTTCGTGTCATCATTATCGTTATCTAAACGTAACCTCACTTCACAACGTTATTGTAATTTTAAGCATATATTTGAACAGTTTTTGATATTTTAATTTATAGGTAATCAAAATTAGAATCTATGTAAATGTAATTTTACTGATTTTTTTACATTCTGGCAACAAAGCAATTTAACCATTACTATAACGATAACGATCAGCACTACTTTAAACCTCCGTAAATTACGGAATCCCTTATGTTTAATAACGATAACGGATCATATATTCGCTACTACGCAGACGTAGTATAACGATAACCATAACGGAATTGCAAAATAAGAGGTGCAAAATCTCTCTATTCTTGAGCATATAAAATAATAAAATTCACAAGGAAAGAAAATTTTTCCCATAGTTGGCTGTATACCATCAATCACAAAAATTGGAATAAATCCTTTGTAAAAGGTATAAAATTTTATTAAAATCCCTAAAGGGCTACATCAGAAAAAAACGTTTTCGATTTTATTACAAAATCATCATCAGTGTAAGACAGTCTAGTCTGGATGCTAGCTGAGCCACCAAAGAAATATCGGGGTAATAACCCTTTAAATATAAAATTTATGCTTTATAGATGCATATTTACATAAAATGCCTTGTGATGGGCAAATGGCAACAGGAATAATGCCCTAAGGTAAGGTATTTAACTTCCCAATATGTGGGATACAAAAAATTGAATTGTTTACATTTCGATGACTTTACGGCAACTCCAGTTGCCGTAAAGTCATTATGCATCTATAAAGCATAAATTTTATATTTAAAGGGTTATTACCCCGATATTTCTTTGGTGGCTCAGCTAGCATCCAGACTGTCTTACACTGATGATGATTTTGTAATAAAATCGAAAACGTTTTGTTCTGATGTAGCTTTTTAGGGATTTTAATAAAATTTTATACCTTTTACAAAGGATAAAATAATAGGTTGTTTCTAGCTAAGCGGACAATGAACAAAATGTGGTGTTGTAGATTTGTCATGGCACGTGTTCTTCTTCCTCTTTATAAGCAATTCTGCTTGTTCATTGGCGGATTTATGGAAGGTTGTCATTTTGCGCGGTCGGTCGATACTTCTTCTACCGATTGGTGATTTATCTCTTGCTATTTTGACCATACGTATCTCCCCGATTCTGCTTATGTGGTTATTCCATCCTTTTTTTTTTCTATTTAGTGCCCATTCGTTTATACACTATACCAGGGGTGGGCAAAGTGCGGCCCTTTAGTCATTTTTTTGCGGCCCGCGGAAAAATGTGAATTATTTTGATTTAAAGATTTTTTTAATCATTATTAATAATAATATAATAAGTTAACATTAATAATTAAATATAGATAACTCAGTTATTAATTAACACTTTCACAGCGGGTGATTTTTCCACAAATTTTCAACATAACGCGGGCAATTATTTGGGTTTCCTGCAGAGTTTTGTCAGCTCTCAATGAAATCCATGAAATTTCAACAAATGGAAACGATATTTTTGAAGTAGTCAGGAATTGTTTTAAAAATTTTAAATTAACCCGTAACCACCTAGTACCTAAGTGTCTGACGGAGCACCAAATTTAAGAGGAACAAATATTAAAATGTTAAGAAAACTTAAAGATTACGTTCATGAACAATTTCCAGAACATGATTTTATTATTTTTTCACTGCATAATCCGTCAACAGGTATTGTGCAAAAATGTTTTGCAAGTCGACAACGTTACTTCAATAATTATAACTAATATTATTAATTTTATTCGTTCAAGAGGATTAAATCATCGTGCATTTTCAAAGGCGGTGGACATTGTAACTCAAAATCTACTTGACAGATCCACCTGAAATTTTTCATAGATTTTCTTTAGACATTTCGTGAGGTAACGCTGTCGAGATATTTTTTGTTTAAGTGGATGGGTACGTAGTTTCTGCTCCAATTCTATTCAAATGGGATTCATTTTTTTTTAATCCTGAGAAAACTAATAAGTATTTTTGAAAAATTTAAACGCAGAATGAGAGATTACGTTATTAGCGAGGGCCGAAAGTCCCTGAGAACTTCTATGTTTATTTTAAGAAGTTACAGGGGTGAAAACTAAGAGAAAATTTAGTGTGGTATTTAATTTCAAATATCTCATTCAAAATAAACTTTTTATTTATTCTAAGGGACTTTCGGCCCTCGGTAATAATTTAGTCTTTCATTCTGCGTTTAAATTTTTCAAAAATATTTATCGGTTTTTTCAGGATTCGAAAAAATGAACACAATGTCCGTGGTAATATTTTCCAAATCTATCTTTGTCATACAACGCACTCAGTCGAATAGAATATCGTCAGCATATTGTCAGTCAGACAATGACAATCAGTGACAATTTTAAATATTTGACATGGCATCGGGAATATTTTGAGTTGTTGATTAAATAATATTGATAGTGTATTTGATAAATGATTGATTTAAGGCGTGAACTTAATAAAAAGTTATTTATTGTTTATTATTTATGGAAGATCCAAAGCAGAGAATACACCAGGATATATTCAGTGATCCAAGTATTTTGTTGTTAAAGATGTTCAAAATTATAAGCGTTTCATAGTAACAATATATTATTAAGAAATCACTTCTCCTCTTTTCTCGATTGATTATTAGTTTTTGTTGTACAGTAGATAAATTATTACAATCACTAAATACATATTTAGTGAAAAAATTATCATATTAATTAACTGAATTAATAATTAAGGCAATTAATTATACAAGTAACAGTTCTCCAAGAACATTCAAAAGCCATCTTTAAAGTTAATGATGACATTGTCAAGTAATGTTTACATTATCCATACCAGTAAGAATTTTACTACACGTAATTTGCCTTGTAAAGACAGAAAAAGTAGGCATAGCCGTAAAATATTTGCAAATTATATACCGATGGCCTTTACAAAAAAATTTCGTTACTTTGACTTCTGAGTGAAATCAAAAACTGAAAAATCTTTAAAACTAAAAAACTCTAAAGCGTTACCTCGAGAAACTCGAGACTAATAATAGTTAATAAGCTAATAAAATATTTTTGAATTTTTTGTTTCATATGATCCAATGACGAGTTCTGATGTCTACTGCAAAATCCATTTTTTTTTAAGGTGTGTGTAAAAATTTGTCACCGTTGGCTTATTTTTCAATATTTGGTCTTGAAATTTTATGAATATTCTTTGAATTGTACTGAATATGTTTATTTAATTTAAAAATAGAATAATTCTACCACAGTTTTAAACAAATTCAAAAAATGTGGCCCATTACACAAAATTAGTAAAACGTTAAAAATAAATAAATTCAAATATTGCGGCCCTCGGTAATAGACCAAAAACAATTTGTGGCCCTTACTAAAAAAAGTTTGCCCACCCCTGCACTATACGTTACATTTTCTTCCAATGTCCTCACTCCTAACACACACACTTTAGATCTCTCTCAGCGTATTTCTTGTAATTGTTCTCAGTACTCTCATCCCTGTTGTTTCCAGTAGTATTTGTGTTGTGGCTGTATCGGGTCTTGTTTTTGGCGCATATGGTCTTGCACTGGCTTTATAAATTCTTGACTTCATCTCAGTGTTGATATGTCGGTTTTGCCATATAGTGTTATTAAGGCATCCTGCCAATCTACTTGCTTTTTGTGCTTGATTTCTCACTTCTTTCAGACTTTCAGGTGTCCATAGCTGGACAGTGTAGTTCCAAGATATTTAATTTCCATTACTTGTTCAATACTGATGCTATCAATTTCTATTTTACATCTGATTGGTTCTTTACTGATTACTGTTGTTTTAGTTTTCTTAGACAAATCACACGCTATGATTTTTCTGACGGGTATTCTTAAGTTAAAGTTGATTTCATGTAATCGAATGAACTATCTATCTTTCAATAAAATCGTCCCAGGACCGCAACTCAGAAATATTGACAATATCATTTTAAAGCCATCTACTTTAAATTGTATAATATATATGTCTGAATGGCATATAGAACATTTTATCAGTTATCATTTGTTTCGGGCACTTGTCATGTGTCATATAATATATTCATGTGACACATGATAAGTGCCCGAAACAAATAGGAAACGATGAAAAGCCCTATATAAATGATTAAAATAAAGTTAAATTAAAAAACTCTAACAAGAAGTAAAACCACTTCTATGTAAATTGGTATATTTATTAAAACTTAAAAAATCCCAATGGATTGAATAAAATATGTCCAATTCAGAACGTTTTCAGACCTATCGGTCCATCATCAGTGAATGTGCATACTTGCTAAATAGCCCCAGAACCAAACAATGGTTGAATTTAAAATTCAATTTACATTATTTAAAAATAATATTAAACAGGCTAAACGCCGATGTTAACGGATATCGCCTATGGGAACATGGTGAAACCCTACCAAAACCTCAATCAACCATCTTAGGCCAACTTTGACTATAAAGTCTATAAAGTTACTTTATAGTCAAAGTTGGCCTAAGATGGTTGATTGAGGTTTTGGTAGGGTTTCACCATGTTCCCATAGGCGATATCCGTTAACATCGGCGTTTAGCCTGTTTAATATTATTTTTAAATAATGTAAATTGAATTTTAAATTCAACCATTGTTTGGTTCTGGGGCTATTTAGCAAGTATGCACATTCACTGATGATGGACCGATAGGTCTGAAAACGTTCTGAATTGGACATATTTTATTCAATCCATTGGGATTTTTTAAGTTTTAATAAATATACCAATTTACATAGAAGTGGTTTTACTTCTTGTTAGAGTTTTTTAACTATATGGTATACAGCCAACCTAGGGAACTTCCCTTTTAGTTTAAAGTTAAATTACATATTAGAAAAAAAATTTTACCAACTAACAAAAACAAAATTTGTTTAATTTGTTTTGTATTTTGGGAGCGATTTTCAAAGTGGAAATCTAGACGTCAAATTAACTTAATTTTTATATACATATAATGATTATGATTTCAACACATATGTATCATAATGGACTTCATTATGACACATATTATGTTCATTACGATACATATTTTTAACCAATATAATAGCGAGATAACGTTCTATTTAAGGTGGCTCATGTGCAGTGAGCAATCTCAAGTCAAATTTTGACACTTTGTTACGATATGAATATTGAAAATTTAACCTCAAATTCATTTTAATAATTTTAATATTAAAAATATAAATGTATCAACAAAATAATTAATTTAATTATATAACCACTTAATTTGTTTGTGTTACAAAATGAATAAAGAATATATTTTTTTTTGTGAATGATCATAGAAAAGATCGTGTATACAACTTGCATTTAATTATCATTACGACGCTCGGATTCTATACGACAGTCGCCGCGTCGCGGCTCGTTTCGTAACCGTCATACTCGCATCATAATGACCGTCATTAAATGCTCGTTGTATAATATACTATTATAAATACATGCATTTTTTTGTCTCTTGAAGATAAGAAATTAAAGTAATAAACATACACATCTCTATTTTTTAAAAAACATTTTGGATACTTTACAGGTTACATTTTTATGGAAATGTGAGAGATATATACGTCAAAAATGCAACACTGGTAATTGAGACAGGTGGTGGAGATTTATGTGAAGATCTGCAAACTGACCGTAGCAGTATTATATTTTTTGAATGTGATAAAGAAATAGAAGTAAGTGATATTTATACTAATTTGTAATAAAAGTATTCAGCTAACTTTTCTCAGCTTGCTCACCTGCCCTTTTACAAATATTCAGTTTACGTTTTAGGTCTTCTTCTTCTTTTGACACCATATCCCTGGATGGGTCTTTGTCTGTCTAGCTACGTCTTTCCATTAAGACCTCTATTGCGCCATTCTCCTCCAATGTGTTATATTCATCGTTTTCATATCGTCTTCCATGTTATCCAACCATCCCGTTCTGGGTCTTCCATTTTTCGTCTTCTTATTGGCTTTCATTGTAATATTTTCTTTGTCGTTTTTGTATCTTCTTGTCTCTTAACATGTCCCAGCCATGACAATTTTTGACTTTTCACAAGTTCATATCGTGCCCCTCATTTAATTAATTTATTTCGTTGTTTCGCCTGCTTCTCCACGTGCCGTCTTCCTCTTGCACCGGGCCGTATACATTTTTCAATATCTTTCTTTTGAATGGCTTCATATTTTTTGTCATTGCCCAAATACCCAAGTATCACAACCATAGGTCACTACGGATCTAATTTTGGTTCTGTTGTCTAATAATTTCGATGCCATCAATCTTTTATTAGAATAATAGAGTAGCTCCATAGATATAATACGAATAGATAAGGTAAGGTATGGGCCGCTCTGTGCATCGAGGTGTAACGCCGATATCAAGGAAGTCATTGGTCAATATTCACTTTGAGTGGTCTAGCCATCTATGTCTGTCATATGGGCGTGATCGCTTAGTAAAAAGAGATAGATAGACCACTGATCGACTGCCCGCGGCTGACGCGTTTTGCTTAGTATGCCTTGTCTATCATTTATTATGTCTAATGATAAGCTCACAGAGAGGTAAGACTTATTCCCCCCCTCTCTTTCTCTCCGTCTCTATATACACTGGCGGGCAAAAAATTTAGGTCACCAGATGAATTATACACGTTTGATGCCTCGAATTTGCTTAACATGTCCGATTTGAGTGATTTTTTAGTATGTTATAGCTTTATTATTTAAAAATCTCAGTGTGTTAATATTGTTGCTAGACAGGTAAATAACAGTTTATACAGGGTGTAACAATCATACTGTGTTTCTACCTTAAAGTTCGGAACACTCTGTTAAATGTTATAGCATAGATAAAATATTGAAATTAAAACTCAATTGTAGCCTTAGGCTTTCTTAACATTTTCTTTTTTGATTAATTTGCTTATGTTGGATAATAAAAAAGTTAGCTACTTTAACAACTAGACATGTTCTTCATCAATACAGGGTGTTTCTAAATAAATGCGACAAACTTTAAGGGGCGATTTTGGATGAAAAAATAATGACCGTTTGCTTTATAAACATATGTCCACAAATGCTTCATTTTCGAGATACGAAATGTTGAATTTTTTCTTACAAACTGACGGTTTATTTGTTGCTCTAAAACCGGTTGATATATGCAATTTAAATTTGGTAGGTTGTAAGAGGTAGTTATTGAGCATTTTTTGACATACAATTAAGAATTTTATATTCACCAGTGGCGTGCATACGGGATGTATCTAAAATATTTATACCCGTATGCACACCAATGGAGAATATAAAATTCTTATTTGTATGTAAAAAAAACCAATAACTACCTCTTAAAACCTACCAAATTTCATTTGCATATCTCAACCGGATTTATAGTAACAAATAAACTGGCAATTTTGTAAGAAACAAATTTGTAAGAAAAAACTCAACATCCCGTATCTCGGAAACGAAACTTTGTGGACATATCTTTATAAAGCAAACAGTCATTATTTTTTCATGCGGAATTACCCCATAAAGTTTGTCGCACTTATTTCGAAACACCCTGTATTGATGTAGAACATGGCTAGTTGTTAAAGTACCTAACATTTTTATTATCCAACATATGCAAATGAATAAAAAAAAGAAAATGTTAAGAAAATCTAAGGCTACAATTGAGTTTTAATTTCAATATTTTATCTGTTATAATATTCCTTAGTGTTCCGAACTTTAACCTTTCCGGAACCGTGCTACAAAACTTACGCTTCAGGCCGTGCGGGGTAACTATGGTACCCCACTAAAATACTTTAATAAATCATTTAAATTATACATTATTGTTTGGAAAGTTATACAGTGAAGCACTAGTCACTGAAATAATTTTTTTTTTATTATTAAACAATGTACATTTTTTTATTTTGACCTTTTATTAGAATTTGCTCTTATTGTATGCTGCAAATGGGTTTTCTGAATGTACTACATGATGTTTTAGTTTTTCTGTCGGATTTTCTGTAATTTACGGTGTCAACTGACCCTTTGATTTCAATACGCACAGACCGTGCGGGGTAACGGAGGTACCCCAAGTAATTATAATTTCAATTTTAGTAGAAAATTGAAGTTATATCTAATAATTTTTATAAAACACGATTTGGTAATGTATTTTCTTAGATTACATGGAGGGAGAAAAAAAATATATTTTGAAAAGTTATAAAAACAAAACCGCATTTGGGGTACTTAAAATACCCCGCACGGTCACGGAAAGGTTAAAGAAAAAATACAGTATGATTGTTACACCAGGTATAAAATGTCATTTACCTGTCTAGCAACAATATTAATACATTTAGATTCTTAAATAATAAAGCTATAAGATACTATAAAAAATCACTCAAATCGGACAACAGGTTTAGGAAATTCGAGGCATCAAACGTGTATAATTCATCTAGTGACCAAAATTTTTTTCCCTCCAGTGTATTTATATAATATACATTATTTGTTAATTTTAGAGTGAGATTAGATTAAAATCCAAAACAAACTGTAGTTTGGAGTTTATATGGAGAAGTAAATATGCATGTCCCAATTCTACGTACAATTGTGCTTTTAAAGACCCCACTAATTCAAGTTTCATGTAAGTATTGCATAATAATATAAGGCACTATAATATAAGATTACCAAACAAAACTTGTAATGTTTCCACCCATTTTGAAAAAATGTGAAAACCTTGAATTATCCCTGTCTGTCCCAGAGACTTTGTAGACACAGCTCCTCCGTCATTAGAGCAAAAGACGGCTCGTAACCAACGTTCTGAAAGGACATAGTATATGAAGAAGAAGAATCCCGTATAGACATATGTATTACTTACATTAGACATTCCAGAAGAAAATAGTTTCAGTACCTTGATATGATGATTAATTCCGTAAAAAGAAAAAAGGTGTCATCAATAGGCAAGTGGTCAAACAAGACATTTTAGAAAGAGGTGATATGATAATATTCCAAGAACATAAAAGACAAAGGAAGGCAAAACTATTTAATATGACTACATAAAGGAGGAAGTCGAAGAAGAAAAAAGAACAAAAGAAAATGCTGCAATGTGCTACCTAGTTGTTGCATTTGGGATGGCGAGCCAGTCATATAATTTAAATTGTCATAGTCCTATAGAATAGGCACAGAACCGTGGAGAGTGGCGAAAAACGGAAGAGGCCTACGTCCAGCACTGGACAGAAGAGGTTACATGATCGATGAAAGGTTTTATTATTAAAGTTACTCCGATTATTTAAAACGTTATAATTAGAACTAAATTATATTTTACTTTACATACATATAAAAATATTCCTTATTTTTTAGCTACGACTTTACAAAAATGGAAAAAACTTCTTTAACTGTTGATGTATCTGGTACAAAATATTTTTTTGATATTTGTGGTGATGATAAATCGGCCTGTAAGGAAAATAGTGAGTATAACTTTTTTGATATTTATTTTTTATTATAAACATGCGTTCAAATCGAACCAGCAAAAACAATTGAAGATGTGGAAATTTCTGAGTAACCAAAGACTCAATCTGAAATTCTGATGTCGGATGGTAAAATGTTATATCCACTGGACTGGTCTGTTAATGGTGAAAAAGCTGGGAGCTTTTGAGTTGTGGCTTTTTAGGAGAACTTTGAAAATACCATGGACCGATCATATTACGAACGAAATGGTGTTGAACAGAATGGGAAGAGACAGAGAACTTTTCATCACCATTAAAAGGAGAAAGAAAGCATATTTGGGGCACATACTTAGAAATGATAAGTACGAGTTGTTGCAGCTGATTATGAAGGGTAAAATCGAAGGAAGAAGGGGTTCTGGTAGGCGACAAATATTCTGGCTGAAAGACATCCGCGACTGGACCGGGTTAACACGTTGAGTGCCACATGTATCCAACGTGGATACACGCGTCCCACTAGTTTAGTGGCCGCGTGTATCCAATGTGGATGCACATGTATTTTTGTATTTTAAGCCGTGTACATCCCTATCAGATACACACCGTCTAAATATCTTTATGGGTGCCTGTAAGTAGTGGCCTACGAAACCCAAAACTGTGGCTGGCCTGCAGGTTATTATTATATACTGCGATTATTTTTGCCTAGACATATTTTTAACTAAAAAAAAAGGGAAATGACACAATTTATTTATTTTATACAGAAAAAAAAATATATATGTTATAGTCAAAGCCCGAATTTCAGGCACTCCTAGGTTTGACTAAGCAATCCTCAGGTCTGACTGACGGTCTTAGTCAAAGCCCGAAATAAATTACAGTTTCGGCCTTTGACTAGTCAAACCTAGGAGAGACTAAGTTGGTCAGGCAAAGGTCGAAATTTAATTTTATGAAATCGGGGTTTGACTAGTCAAACCCCGATCAGCTATTAAAATGTCGAAATTTGTTATATTATTTATATAGGATATTCTTGAGTTGGGGTTGATTTCATGTAATCGAATGAACTATCTTTCAGTAAAGTCGTCCCAGGAATGCAACTCATAAATATTGGCAATATAATTTTAAAGTCTTCTACTTTAAAATGTATCATATGTATCTGAATTGCCGACATAAATGAGTCAAATTAAATAAATTATTAGAAGAATTTTTTTTTACTAAGCAACAGCATTTTTGTTTATGTTAGTAGTATTTTGTATTTTGACAACGGCACCCGATTTGGGCGTCGAAACGTTAATAAAAATCATTTTTTAATAATATTGTGGCTTATTTCCCATTATAAATAGTTAAAATTGTAAAAATGCCACAAGAAAATAGCTTCAGAACAACATTGTTATATTAGGTTTAATAAAACGTCAATCTTTAATTTTAATGTTTATTATTTTTATATTGTTGTACTTAAAATAAAAAAAAAATGTTTATTCTCACATGTTGAGGCATTATGGCATTTAGATTTGCACAATACGTTAGACCTTTTACACTTATATAATTTTGAAGAGCATTTCTTATTGCAGTAGCATTTTATAAAGCTTTGGCCACCAAATTTAGAATCTTTTGTACTAGTGTCTCTTAGAGACAGCTTAACGTCTGGAACATCTTCGAAATTAAGTAAATTCTCTTTGCATTCTCTTATTTAATTTCTTGAAAAAGTGTGTTTATTTTTCATTATTTCGTAACAACTCTATATAAACCGTCAATTGTTTTATAGTCAACTGTGAAAGAAGATATTGCAATCGGAGAAAAAACTAAGGATCACCATAATACTAACGAAACCCCTGGACCGTCGTCACTAGGAGAGGAAGAAAATTGTCAAACAATTCAGATTATTTCTTCAGATGTGGTTTGTTGTATTTGCCAAAAAGAGAGCTCTGACGCACATACGTGCATATTTTGTAGTCAGGTGGTACATGTTGTATACGCTGACAGCACAGTTGGTGCATACTATGAAGGTTTTGAAAGAAAACTTACATAGATGCGTTGTGCACACACAGAAAGATTAAAATAAATAAAGGAAATGCGACTGAAGGTCTTTATGCCCAGGCTAATGCTAGGGAACAATTAAGTGAAAAAAAAATCCTCCAATTTTGATCGGAAAAACTGTAACAATATCGATCCCTAGCATTGATACAGCCAAAGGAGATATTCGAAATATTTTGCTAATCATACAAGATAAAATAATTGACGGTTTATATAGAGTTGGTACGAAATACGGAACAATAAACACACTTTTTTCAAGAAATCAAATAATAGAATGTAAAGGGAATTTTCTTAACTTCTAAGATGCTTCAGACGTTAAGCAGTCTCTAAGAGAAATTAGTACAAAAGATTCTAAATTTGGATAACAGTGTTTTATAAAATGCTACTGCAATAAGAAATGCTCTTCAAAATTATGCAAATGTAAAGATCTAACGTATTGTGCAACTCTAAATACCATAATGTCTCAACAGGTGAGAATAAACACTAATTTTTTATTTTAATTACGACAATATAAAAATAATAAGCATTAAGATTTAAAAAATGACGTTTTATTAAACCTAATCTAATAGATTACGACATTTTATTTAAGCTAGATCTGGGTTTGACTAGTCAAAGCCCGATTTCATAAAATTAAATTTCGACCTTTGCCTGACCAACTTAGTCTCTCCTAGGTTTGACTAGTCAAAGGCCGAAACTGTAATTTATTTCGGGCTTTGACTAAGACCGTCAGTCAGACCTGAGGATTGCCTAGTCAAACCTAGGAGTGCCTGAAATTCGGGCTTTGACTATAACATATATATAATAAAACATTTGTGTGTTAAAAAAAAACAAATTAAAAGATAGTATTTTTCGATAAAATTAACGAAATGAAACTGTTTCTATATACATAAAAAAATAACTACAAAACATTTATGGTTTTCAAAATACTAAACTAAATAATGTTCTTTTTTATAAAACATACAAAAACGAAATAATTAATCCTCTACATAAATAAAGAATCTTTTAGAAAAATATCAGTTTATAAAGCATTTGTGTAACAGTTTACACATCGGCCTCTTTTTCTACCAGCACCTTGACTTTCTTCTAAATAATGTTGGACTGTGTTGGACACCTCTGGTTCTGTAGGCTCATGTATGTCGATCTGAGAATGTAATAATTCCATTATAAGATTTTCTTTGAATTTTGTGATAGACATTTTCTCATTTACTACCTCTTGATGTAATATGTATGCGTTTACCAGTGCCGTGCCCATAAGGAGCTCAATTACGCTACCATTTTAGGCCTTTCCTGAGGGATGATGAGTAGGCTTTCATTTGATCAGAAAGATCAATAAAAGCTTTAGATTTGTTTTAATCGACAATTATTTTGGGCTTTTGTACTTCACCTCCTCTTTGTTTCACTGTTACAAGTTGATCGTTGTGTTTAGTACTAAGAACTAGAACGTCCCCTTTATCTTTCCATTTCAGAACAACAACACCTGTATTACTCTCGGCTGCGACAACTTCGTGCTTCTTTAATTTTTTCGATAGAATATCTTTGGGGTTGAGCTTTCTATTTGTACGCAGTGTTCCTACTAAGTGCGTCTTCCGGTCTATGAGTGTATGAGCTAGGTCAGGGGTGGCCAAACCACGGCACGGCGGTGTCTTAGAAGTGGTACGCGAGGACTTTTTTGAAAAATAAAAAAAAATTAAGTTAGTAAAAAATTAAAAATTCGTCTTTTATTCTACGCCACTCTTTTATTGTACGCCACTGCCTCGCGCTAGACACGTTCAGGTTATTCTCTACTCAGTCGATTCTCAACTTTTGTGCGAGACGCTTCAAGTCTGTTTGCCTTGTGAGATAGTGTTTTTACAGTTTATTTCCTTTTAAAACAATTGTTTTCGAAATGACCACGATAAAGCCATCAACTTCAAAACGTAAATATGAGGACGATATCGCGATTCGTGAATTTAAAACTGAGTGGGAAGAACAATTCTTATTTACTCATCACAACACTTCCAAGCCTTGCTCTTTGATATGTGGAATTTGTGTGGCAGTGCCAAAAAAATTTAATCTGGAGCGCCATTATAAGCAAGTTCATGGCGATTTCACCAACAATTATCCTGTCGGATCACGCCTACGAACCGAATTCATCGCCAAGAAAAAAAATCTTTAGCCGGGCAACAATCTTTGTTCCAAAAAAGAAGTAATGAAATGGAAACAATGGTGAAGACTTCATATGAACTCTCGCTGTTATTAGCACGCAAGAAAAAGCCATATTCCGACGGAGAAGAGGTAATTAAAAATAGTTTACTAATATTCGCTCAAAATGTCGGTGATTCAAACATAAAACATATGGTGGACCAAATCGCTTTGTCCAGAAACACCATCATGCGCCGAATTGATGATATGGGCCAGGATGTTGAAACACAAATTATCGGTGGACTACGAGACTGCAAATATTTTTCACTGGCTTTGGATGAAAGCTGTGACATCACAGGTAATGCGCAGTTGAGCATATTTGTACGCTTCGTGACAGATAGTTTCGATGTTGTGGAGGAGCTATTAGATTTGCGCCAACTGGTCTCCACAACAGGACAGGATGTCTTGGATCAAGTGAAAAATGTTATTGAAGGTAGCAAAGTGGAGTGGTCGAAATTGGAGTCGGTTTGTACAGATGGAGCGCCTTCCATGGTTGGTCGAATCAAAGGATTTGCAACGCTACTTGAAAACTTTTTAGGAAGAAATGTTTTCAAATTCCATTGTATAATCCACCAAGAAGCGTTATGTGCCAAGGATCTCGATCTATCCTCGGTGATTGAGCCTGTATCGCGGTGTATCAATAAAATACATGCTCGAGCTAGTAATCGACGACGATTCCGAGAACTTTTTCAGGAAGAAACGGAGGAGGCAGGTGAATTATTCCTTTATTGCAGTGTTCGATGGTTGTCCAAAGGCAATGCACTGGCAAGATTTTGGAATTTGAAAGAGTGTGTTTTGCAATTTTTGGAGGAGAATGAGGAATTGCCAAACGAGTGCTCTCTGTTAAAAAATAAAGACTGGCTATGGGATTTAGCTTTCCTTGCGGACATAATGGGACATTTGAACATATTAAATTTAAGATTACAAGGAAAAGATTGTATTTTTCCAACCTTAGTTAGCCACGTAAGCTCGTTCAAAAACAAAATATCACTTTTTTATTCAGATTTTAATGAAGAAAAACTCACTCATTTTAAATTCATGAAGGAATTAGCCATCAAATTAAATAATGTTCCAAATTACGATAAGTTTAAAAATTTAATGTCAAGTCTTCAAAGCTCATTTATTACGAGATTTCAGGATTTCCAGGAGGAAAATAAAAATATTCAACTTTTCACAAATCCTTTTTCCATTTCACTTAAAGACGTTGAAAATTATCCGCCGGAATTCCAAATGGAAGTAATAGATTTGCAAAGTAATATTTTGTTGAAAAATAAACATAACGAGCTTGTTTCAAGTACAAGTAATTCAAATTATATTGAATTTTGGAAATACGTTTCCACAGATGATTTTCCATATCTTCACAATTTTGCTTTGCGGTATTGTTGTCGTTTTGGTTCGACGTATGTTTGTGAAGAAATGTTTTCAATTATGAATGTTATTAAATCACAATATCGTTCAAAATTAACCAATAATCATTTGAAAAATCTAATTTTATTAGCTGTAACAAAAATTGACCCCAACATTCAAGATTTAATTAAGAAAATTCAGATTCACAAGCCACATTAACCACATCAACCATAAACATGTACTGTACTATGTACTAGTAATAAATTAATAAACAATCTCGAGTAGTTGATAATTATATTTTTTTACTATTTAAAATAAAAAAAAAGTCGTAGAAAAAGTATAGTATTCTACTCGCATGTAATGGCTATTACTCACTCTGATGAATTACGACACTCGCTTTCGATCGTGTCGCAAACTTCATCATCGTGAGTAGTAGCCATCATTACATGCTCGTGGAATAATATACTATTGTAGCTACATATATTTTTTGTTATTTCATACAAATTCCACCTACCTATTGAATTTTTTGTTAGAAAATTTTTGGTGGCACGACTAACTTTTCATAAACAGATAGTGGCACACTGTTAAGAAAGTTTGGCCACTCCTGAGCTAGGTCAACACTCGTATAGTAATTGTATGTATAGAGTGTTCTCCCCTGGTCAAACAGATTGTTTAGGAGTGTAAGTACTACTCCACTTGCCACCGATTGACCTTTCTCGTACGCCATTTTTATCACAAAAGCAGTAACTTATCAAGCAAACTATACTTTTTACGAAAACAACACACCGCAAGTAACGATAACGTACAACCTACTGCCAAAATTTTCAAGTTATGACTAGTTCCAGCCTGAAACAAATGCCGGACACGTGATTTACAGTTTGCTTACGGTGTTGCTAGGGATGGATCCGCGTAGTGATGTTGAAAAAGTAACTATTCGTTACAAAGTACTCGTTACTTACGAATACCGAAAGTAACGATTACTATACAAAGAGGCAAATCGTTACTTTGATTACTCTGATTACTTCCGACTTCGTTTTCGTATCAATCGTACCAAAACAGCCGTATTGTATCTACAACCGATTGATATCGGGCGGGACCGGTATTCCACGAGTGACGACGAGTGTTATCGGTATGCAGAGGGCACAGATTACAGATGCCACCCTTGCCATAGATGTTCAACAGATAATTTTATGATGACCACTTTAAAGATTTTGGGACTAATGTACCCGAACCACCCTGAACTATTTACAAACTAAATAAAAAATTAGGTATACACATATTTAAAAATCTTGAAACAGCAGAATTTAACTTATTTTGCTCTTTGTAACTTCATTATTTATACTGAAATCTTAGTATTTCGAGATAATTAAAGAACATTAAAAATTTTCTCGTTGTTAAAATTAATTGCTTCAATATCCGAAATAACAATTTTATTTCCAAGTTTGGTTAAAGAGCACAGAAGAAATTAAATCCTTTTCAGATGAATGTGTACCGTTTTGGATAGACATTCAAAATTTAAAATTAGGAGATGGAATACAAATGTTCAACACTAACTAACAACTTTTGTGTTTAACCGGCTTTGTATTCCTTATTCGTCAGCCAATGTCGAAAAAATTTAGTCCGGAAAAAATGTGGAAATGATAATGTTTCTACACTATACCTAATCAAAAAGTTTAATTTTACATGCATGACATTGTTTTTATTTATTTTGTTGTTTCATTATAATATATTCTTCTTAAAGTGCCTTCTCCTCAATGGATGTTGGCTGGCTACTACAATTGCAAACTGTTGTCTGTCTTCAGCTGTTCTTATTAGCTGTTCAAAATTTAACCCTGTTCATTCTCTTTCTCTCGATCTTTCCTTTCACTAATAGTTGAGCATATTGGTACTTATTGTTTCTCAGTATGTCGCCTAGGTATGATGTTTTTCTAAATCTAGATCTAAAATCCTAATACATAGATATTTGCACGGGCCGAAAAAAGTTTAGTAGATTTTATAGAAAAAGTCATGTTTTGTTTTTTTTTATCATTTTTAACATAATAAATTTCATATAAATATTCGGGCATTTAACCATCTCTTATTTTACATATCACATCATTTTTATCCCTTACAGATCGGTGAAGGTCGTTGTTATATCGGATCTTATATACATACTTACTAATACAAATACAAAATATATACTGAGAAATGCGATTCTCGATATGATTACCGGTACTCAAATACAAAAGTAATCATAGTAATCAAAGTATCCTACTAATACTAATACAAAATATGTACATACTGAGAAATGCGATTCTCGATATGATTACCGGTACTCAAATACAAAAGTAATCAAAGTAACGAATACTGTAAATGATTACTTTATACAAAAGTAACGATTTGTAACGAATACTCGAAAGTAACTATAATCAACATCACTAGATCCGCGTTGGATACACGCGGCCACAATAATAAAATAGGCTTATTGTGGCCGCGTGTATCCAATGCGGATACATACTAAAAATTACGTCATATAACAACCAAATCAGGTTTTTACATGTTTTTCTTAAACTGGCATACTAAGACCATATTTTATATTTGTTTTCTTAATTTTGACAACTTCGGCCTGTGGAACCCTATTTTTGTGTTACCATAGTGGCACTCAATGTGTTAAACACACAAACACACAAACACTTTTAAGAAAGGCAGAAGATAGAGACGAATTTGCAATGGTTGTAGCCAGTCTTCATTAGTGGAGACGGCACTAGAAGAAGAAGAAGAAAGTACACTTCATGTTGTTACATTAATTATTGTTTCTTATTTTTTAGGTTGTATATATGTACCAGTAAAAAAGTCATTAGTGACATATCAAAATAAGACGCATCTAGAGTTTCTGCTTAACCAACCGTGTGCTTCTGATAATAGCTTTAACAGAACGCTTTTCGAGTTAGAATGTGATAATATACAGAATAATGATCATTTCATAGTAAAGAAAATAGTATCCTGCACTTTAATTGTTTCACTTAGGACAAACAAAGCATGTAGTAATCAGGTAATTATAATTATTGTTTATTGTTGAAGTAGAGCTTATATTTCATTGTTCGGTTCAGTGATGATCCATCATCCCCATACGTACGTTTCGGTCTTTCCAGACCTCCTCAGTGAGAGGCTTACACGAACTCCTCTGAATCGAAACGAAACCAAACTGTCTATTTGATGGCTTCATTGGTTATGAACCATGGAACTCCCAGTATTGTTCTGAATATTTTGGATTGAAATCTTTTTTATTAAAAATAAAAATGTATACCATTTTTATTCATTCAGTTGCGGTGCGAAACCAAAACTGTCTTAATTTTTACTCAGATCAGAGAGTGCAGCCAGCACTCTTATCGACGATTTCACCTCTTGTTAGAGGTTCATCAGAGACTGCATAGGCTGCTTTTCTCTGGCCCAGGTAAAAATCTTCGACATATCCATCTCCCACCGCAACTGACGAGATGGTAGTAGGTGCCTAGCGGCATCTGCTAAATAAAAGACTAAGTTTTTCAACCTAATAAAAATATTTGTAAATTAAATATTTTTAAAAGATTTTTAATTGAAAAACTTTATTGGCCCATTTCCTGGTGACAACCTCCAAGGCTTCTACAATATGCAAGCCAAATGGATGCTGCAGTGAAGACTAACCTACTACCACTCGTCAGTTGCGGTGGGAGATGGATATGTCGAAGATTTTTACCTGGGCCAGAGAAAAGCAGCCTATGCAGTCTCTGATGAACCTCTAACAAGAGGTGAAATCGTCGATAAGAGTGCTGGCTGCACTCTCTGATCTGAGTAAAAATTAAGACAGTTTTGGTTTCGCACCGCAACTGAATGAATAAAAATGGTATACATTTTTATTTTTATTTTTTTTTATTTTTATATTAGTATTACTCCTATAGAGTAACTAGGTCCATTTTCCGTTGGAGCTTTACCACGCTGCAGACGGGGGTTGTGAATTGCATAGTGTAGAATTCCTTCCCTTTAGTCTTCACTGCAGCATCCATTTGGCTTGCATATTGTAGAAGCCTTGGAGGTTGTCACCAGGAAATGGGCCAATAAAGTTTTTCAATTAAAAATCTTTTAAAAATATTTAATTTACAAATATTTTTATTAGGTTGAAAAACTTACGTCTTTTTTTTTTTTCTTTTTTATTACTTTCTAGCCTAGCCCATAAGTCCAAACTGGTTTCAGGATGGATTTGTAGATTAATATTTTATTTTCGGTTGATAATATTGATTTTCTGTCTAACAACAAATACATGTTCATTAACTTATGACTCAGTTGTTTTTGCTTAGTAAATATATGCTTCTTTTAGTTTAATCTTCTGTCCAAGCACATATATACCTAGATTTTTGACTTCAACCCCGTGTAGGATTCCTTTACTGTTTAAGTATACGGTCTGACAAGTTTCCTTACTCATGGTAAATGTTAGGTGTAGTGATTTGTATTTATTTTGACTCTCCATTGTTGTATTTTATTAAAGTTATTTTGTAGGATGTCTGAGGTTATTTTGTAATTTTTGTTAGATAATAATATTGCCGTATCATCCGCAAATGTGGCTGTGATGATATTTGTAGCTGTCGGTAGGTAGGTTAGCAGTGAATATAATAGTGAATTATATAGTTAGCAGTGAATAGAATTTGTTGTATGCTTGTGTATTTATTCTCATACTTTACCTGGAAGTTTCTGTTGATGATAGAGGACTTTAAGATTATATAGTAATTTGTTGGTTAATTTACCCACTTAAATTTTTTAATTTCTTTAACTAGGTTAATTGGTTAATTAACTTTAGTTAATTATTTTATACATATTTTAGAATCAAGTAGTACCTGTGGAATTAGACACTGGAACTCAAGAGAAGCATGATAAGACATTCCCTATTGAACATATTCCTGATGAGATAGACAAATATGACACAGTTGAAGAATCTTCTAATCCAGTAGTTCAATATACTAATTATTGTGTCATAACAAATCCGTATACTGATTATACTTTCAACATAAGCAGGCTTAATCTAAACGTAAGTTTATTAAACTTGATATAATTAAATCATATAAAAAATTAGGTTACAAATTTGCATAATATATTCACCATATAATTAATTAAAATTTATAATGTGGATTATACTGCATTTCTTCAAATGTAGCAATCCTTCTGTACCAATCATTACTAGATTATGATGAAAAGATTACTACAATATTTTATAAAATGTATATCAGAACGTTTTAGAACTAAAAAGTTCATCATCAAAGCTGTTTACAGGTTTTTGAAACGCGTGAGCCACCAAGATAGTGGATGAAAACTTTTAAATGTTATAATATTATAGTATGTTTATATTATATTAACCTAATACATATGTATGTTTAAAATATTCCTAGGTATAACATCAAATATCACAGAACTTCCAACGAGACGTGGGCTGCTTTGTCCAGAGGTTGGATCCTCACATTATGAACAGTAACTAGCAACTGACTTGAGTTGCTAATTACTATATCGAGTTATAGCAGTGGCGGCTCGTGACAATTTCAGTTGGTGCGGCCTGGGCCGCATATAATTTTGACGAAATTACAATAAGAAAAATGAAGAATGAAAAACATAGCTCAAAAAAATATATATATTGAGGTACTGTACTGAGCTGACCCAATAACACGCACACACACACATACTCGTACAACCCCAGTCTCGAGGGATATGTGTGTTCCGATGGAACGGTGGGACCCACATGTCCGAAGATCAAACCGGTCACACTCCGCAATGAAGTGGTACCTATCTGACCCTCAAGCTATACCACCACCTCTCCCCATCGAAGGACATAACAAATGAGGAGGCTTTGTACTGAACGTTACTTTGGATGCCCTAAGTAATGGGATATCCTCTTGTTACTTTATGTGGTTAAGCCACCTGACTTTATGGATAGCTATAAAAGTTTTTCTCCACATTAATGACTTAGTTGTTGTTCGAATTACAACAATACTTAAGAACAAGAGTGTTTGACCAGTGCATACTCCCAATTCTTACATAGGCATGTCAAACATGGACCTTGACCAAAGCAAACATTGATCAAGCCAAATAATGAAAACACAAAGAGCCATGGAGAGAACAATGTTAGGAGTAAAATACAGACAAAAAGTAAAACAACTGGGAAAGAAATAAAACAAAAGTCAAAGACGCAGGACAACATATAGCCATAGGCTAACATGGAGCTTCGCAGGTCATAACGCCAGACAAATGGACAATAGGTTATTTATTTATTTAGCGTATGCCACCTGACACATTTACATATACATATATTTTGTATAAGACAATACATAGGTTCACAAACGTACATCTAACTTATTTACATAGTCTATCGACTCTGGAGTCGCCATCAGGAAATCCTCTGACCTGTCATGATATAATCTTGTGGGACACTGTTCTGTGACGTGATAGATGGTTTGTGGTTGTCCACAGTCACAGAGTGGGGATGGTCGTTTACCCCATTTGTGCATCATGTAACCACATCTGCCGTGTTGGGTTCTGATTCGGTTCAGCATAGACCATGTGTTGCGTGGTAAGTCGAAGCCTGGTGATTTTTGTGTGATGCAGGGCAAGTTGCTATTTTGTTGTTCCATCCATTCTCGAGTCCATGTTGTCGTTAAATTGAACTCACCCTCCACAGCAACCTTTGCTGTTTTTATTGGTGGTCGTCTGGAGCGTAGACGGTTACCGTTGGCGGCATCTATATCTTGATGGATTGGCAGGTTCTCGTTATCTACTATCTTTCTGTACTCACTAGTGAGTGCGTGTATGCGTCGTAGTTTAGGTGGTGGAATGTGGCCCAGTACTGGGAGACATTGCGTAGGGGTGGATTTGATAACTCCAGCTATCATTCTCATTGTATTATTCAATTGCGCATCTACTTTGTGTATATGTGGGCTGTTAAGCCATGCTGAAGAGCAGTATTCCGCAGTTGAGAAGACTAGGCCCAGGGCAGATGATCGCAAGGTGGAAGCCAATGCTCCCCATGTTGTGCCGCACAGCTTCTGGATGATGTTGTTTCTGGATTTGAGTTTTTCCGCTGTTTTGTCAGATATTCCTTGAATGATAGGGTTCTGTCAAGAGTCATCCCAAGGTACTTTGGTGTTTTATTGTAGGCGAGTGTGGTGTTTTAGGACACTAAGTTGCGGACAATAGGTGGAATACTACGATACAACAATGGAGACCATGGGCAGGAAAGAGAGCAAGAGGATGACCCTAGATGAGATGAAGAGATGCCATTAAAAAGATAGGAGGAACGCACTGGAAACAGAAGCACTAAACAGAAACGAATGGAGGAAACTGGGGGAGGCCTAGGTTCAAAATTGGACGAATTAAAGGTCAAAAGAAGAACGAATGACTTAGTTTATTTATTACTTAATCTTTTATTTATTTATTACACCTAATCGTTTAATTTCATTCGTTTCCTCTATCCGTAACGTATAAAAAGGACTTTGTAATAAATAGTCTACTTTGTTCATTTTAAATTAACGTTATCACAGCGTATTAACTACACAGAAGGGCCACACAAAACGGGCCTCTAAACATCTTATACGGCCTGCCTAGGATGATTGACGACAGCGAAGAACATGCAATGCAATACAGCCGGTACCTACGTGACTGCAACGACTAGTCAAAGAAATAATACTGTTTGGAGCAAGGGCCAGGGTAAACGGGCCCATCGGACGGTTCTATGCGGCCAGTGCAGCGCATGGTGACAATTATTAATAGAGAAGACTTCTACTTAGTACGGTGCGTGATTGTGCATTATATTATTTTTATATCACGAGAAAAAACTATATGCATGAGCAAATAAATTATTTAATGCATATTTATACAAAATATTACATAATAGAATCGTAACTAAAAATTTACATATATTACATATTTTTTGGTGGGGCCCGGCCCCTCTGGCACCTAAGGACGCTCCGCCACTGGCAGATAGTACGCTATGGGCGAGGCCGAATGTTATAATCTTTCTTCTTCGTTTGCGAAATTCCTTATGCCCCTCAGGAGCGTCGGAGGTTTTATTCATCCTCTATCCATATCTTCAATTTCTTGCGGTCCTTTGCTAACACTTTCAT
Organism: Diabrotica virgifera virgifera; assembly: GCF_917563875.1. Classification (NCBI taxonomy): domain Eukaryota; kingdom Metazoa; phylum Arthropoda; class Insecta; order Coleoptera; family Chrysomelidae; genus Diabrotica; species Diabrotica virgifera. Next base: position 244,691,083 of record NC_065448.1, on the reverse strand, counting down.
TTGTTGATATGTTTTTCCTTTTTCCTGTCCAATTTTTGTAATCTGATCGATCCATCTTTTCCTTGGCCTCCCTTTCCTTCTTTTACCATATCTTTTTGATTCCATCACCTGCTTTGGTAGTCTTCCCTGGTCCATTCTCTTAATGTGTCCATATACATGTGTGATATAATCTTTAATTAAACAAATAATTATTTTTAGATATCATCTTCGGTGTGTCCTGATAAATCTTTTAATGAAGAGTCTCAGGTAGTATCTTTGACCTACGAAACTTCAAATATTTGTTATAATAAAGGTAAGTCTTACTGTCAGCTGTCAATGAATCTTTAAAAACATAATATCACAACACATAGTTTCAAAAGCCATTCATTACCCCTCTTATTCACAATTTTTACACTTATATATTATTTAATTGGCCTTTTTATATTAAAAAAATGTTTTTTTGGTTTTTTATTTTATTTAAATACCCATTTAATTGACCTGGTTTTGCCAAGGTGTAAACATTTAAAAAGTTTATTCTGGTAAAATTTTTGAAAACGTGATTTATAATGAATCATAATTTAATTTCGACCATATCAAAATTATTATTATTACATACATTATAATAATACATTTTAATAAGAAATAAAATTTTTTAGTTTTTACTTTTTTTATTCATTAAAAAACAGTATCTCTTTTAAACCAAAAACTATGTTAATGATATATTTTTTTATGAATAACCTATAACAGTAGTTTCTGAAAATAGTTAATAATAGCGAAAATTTTGGGGCGATGCATAACTTTTGAAACCATGTGTATTATCACGTATCACGTACTGAAAATTATATGTGCTGATATCACTTTACACAGATTACACAAGAGCTCTTTTTTAAAAATATTATATACAACATCGACGCCAACTTTTATTGAGAAAGGTGAAGATTTCATGTTGAATGATTTTATATTGCCCAATAATTAATTTAAAACATATAAAAACAAATAATGAGTATTACCTACAGTCGGAAAAATGAAAGAGTACCCATGAACGATCATATCAAGCACATATTTTGTATTTGCTGCCTTTTTCTATAAATAACAAACGAGAGAGATAGATTATTAAGTGTTGTCTACTAAGCAAAAACGTTTTCCAAGACGTTTTCCAGTTATATATTTATAATTGACAGAGTGAGACGGCGTGACGGCGATACAATTGTTCAACGTAGTTATATTAATTTAGTAGAAAATTTAAACTAACACTTGACTATTCCTGTACTTCTAATGTCATTCTTAGAAAAAAATTTAACATCAGTAGAGATAATGATTGTATAAACTACTATTCGAGTAATCGTGCTGGTCAACTATAATCTGACAGATTCAATTTGTGTCACTTTGACAGTGAAACTGTGTTAGGTTCGGTAGCGTTTATAAATTTTAATAATCAGTCGTATTTACTTGAATAAACTCACTTCTTTTAAAAGCTATTTTGATATTAAATTGTATTTTTGGTTTGGTAACTATTTATTTCATTAAAATAAGTCAATAAAATTTGTAAATAATCATCTGTCAATATGGTTAACTTATGTCTATGAGTTAGCCAAACGTGTACATATTACTCTGATTTTTCAATCATGGTGTATAAAATTAGAGATTAGTATATTTTTACGAATGTACATTTATTTGCAGATAATGTCTGGAAAATGATTTGGATACCAAAATGATCTGAATTTGTTAAGTTTACTTTCATTTAAGTCGCTTAATGCAGCTGACATAAACGACAATTTTTAAATTCGTAATACTATATTTTCTTACTCATTAATTTTGTATGATTATTCTATATCAAATAATTAATTACGGTAGTAAAAGTAACATTTATTACCAATAAATATATAGGTATTATCAGAAAAAGAATAATATCACAAAAAATTTTTGACACATTTACGTAGCGAAAAATCGTACGGTGGGGTAGTAGTCACATCCGTTTTTTTACAGTATTAACTTAGTTTAGACGTTGTTTTGACTAGAAATTTTTGATTTGATTCGTATGCATATCATCGATGACGCATGGGTATTCTTTCATTTTTCCTACTGTACTTGTTTCAAATGTATGTGCGCTCAGCGTTTGACATTGAAAACACCCTCAAAGCTAGTTCAGCCAAAATCCACAAGAGGTCGTAGTTGTGACTTAACATCAAGAATACAAACCGGTCATTTTAAGAGGTTTAGTTAGTGTAAAAGATTATTTCATGAATAAAACTGTTCAAAACAACAATTTTATTAATCACGTTATTGATATTATCTTCGTTCTGAATATTTGCTAGAATAAACCTGCTCATGTTGTTCACTTTGACAAGTTGTAAAACATTAATTGTGATTAATGTTACTAGAAATTTTGATTTTTGTAGGTTTCTATTGGTCAAAATCTTTGAATGAAATAATTTCTGTTATTTACCTACTATATTGTATGTGCTGGATTATTCTGGCTATATTAAATCAACTATTTTATACTATTTACAATTTGTGTTTTAGATAAAAGGGATTATTTTCAAACCATAGTTGAATTAAGATGCAACGATAAGGTTCGGAAGAATTCCACTGAGGTAAGAAAAAATACAACAAATAATTTTAATGTTTTTTAATTTATTAATTTTTTTTATCTAGACTGGAAAGTGTTTCAAAAAATTTATATATCATGTACCAGAAGCGTGCAAATTGTTGGAGAAGGGAAAAGTTTTTGAGAGTAAAGTCGCAAGTAATGTTAGTGTGGGTGCCATATTAGGTAAGTTTTTCTGTTTCACAATATTCTTCTTCTTTTTGTATATACATGACTCTATTTATTCAATGTGTCTCCAGATAATAGTTCCATCGTTTTCGTGGTCTTCTCACTGATCGTCTTCCTATTGCAGAACCGTCTCTCGCTCTCCTTACTACTCTATTTGTTATCATTCAGCTTATGTGATCATTTCATTCTACTCTTATGTTTCTTAAGCAAGAAACCCATTATGAACGGCCAGTACGGCACAGCACAGGCCGGCCCGTCCAAAAACCCATTTGTAACGGCCAGCGCGGCACGGCACCGGAAAAATGATCATTTGCCATAAATGATAATGTATTTTTATTAATAAAATATATACAGAGAGGGGCTAAATTATCGAATAAATTCATTTTCTCTAAAATGGACGGCTTTGGAAGAAAATACCAAAACAGATCGATTTTTACTTTTAAATTATAATTTTTTGGCATATACAGTGAAACCTCGATTATCCGTCACCTCTGTTAACCGTCAGGGTCCATTAAGTTATATTGTATACACAAGTAAAAATTGAGTCATCAATTCATTTTGTTTGAGCATTGCGATAAGCCAAACGAAATTCATTGAAATGTAGACGTGCAGTTATGCCATCACCGCATTTTTTTATGTAAATAATTTTTGTTCTTATTCAGGGCTCTGGATTAAATTTCAATTTAAATAGGTAATGATAAATGATACCATACTTCTATTTCTATTTTTAGAATCGCAAGCCGAAAATAAAAATGTACATCACACAAATTATTAGTTAATATCTGTGTGTCACCATAACAGTATGATTTTTATTTTTTTAATGTTCTGTAGTTAACCGTCTTCTCGATTATCCGTCATACCCTTGGTCCGGTGCCCTGACGGATAATCGAGGTTCCACTGTATTTCATACTAGAGACGTCATTCATCTGAGCTTAATGATGTAATCGATGATTTTTTTAAATGGGAATAGGGGTTGTGTGGCATCTCATTTGAAAAGGTGTTCAATCCTCTATTCAGTAATATAAACAATAATGGTATACAGGGTAACTAAAACAATAATTTTTAAATTACTTTAATTGACGCAAAAAGAAGAATGTATGTAATTTATTTAACTCAAAATACATTGTACTGCTGTCAGTAAATAGAAAAAAATGTTTATTTCACAAATAAACATTTCGTTTCACTTAAATTAAATCACAAACAGCCTCCCACCTACCTCTTGACAGTTTGAACATTTAATTTAAGCGAAAAGCAATGTTTTTTTGCCAAATAAACATTTTTTTTCTATTTTCTGACATCATTAGAAAGTATTTTGAGTTAAATAAATTGCATACATTCTTCTTTTTTCGTCAATTAATTTAATTAAAAAAGTATTTTTTGGCCACAAATGAGATGCCACACGACCCATATTCCCATTTAAAATAATCAATAGATTACGTCATCACGCTCAGATGGATAACGTCACTAGTATGAAATATATGCCAAAAAATTGTAATTTAAAAATAAAAATCGACGTGTTTCTGGATTTTTCTCCAAAGCCGTCCATTTTAGAGAAAATGATTTTATTCCATAATTTAGCCCATCTCTCTATAGGAGAAAAATGTTATGTATTGTTTTAATTTTAATTTAGAAACGCATCATGTCATCTATGATATATTTTAAAAACTATCGTAAAATAAAAGTTTTTAAAAGACATAAACTACACAATTTTAATGAATATGCATCATGTTAAAAAAACGAATTCATGGTTAAAAGATAATGTACGTACCTGTCCATTGATCAAAATGTTCGGATATTTGTACCCATGCATTGTCCTTTTTCTTGCTATCGTGATAACCTGGGTCCGATGCATCATACAAAAATGGGTATTCTCTGACACTCTCAATTAAAAGTTCGTCCATATTATTTCAAAAGAAACAACGCGCTTTCAATTAAAAAATCAACAATATAATATTTTATAACAATTATGACACACTGGCGCCGACTAGACTGGCCGTTCAGAGGCCGTTCGACTCCAACGGATTTTATTCTACTCGGAGAATTTCGGCCGTTCCGTTTGCGTGCTGGCCTGTGCCGGGCCGGGCTGCGAATTTACAAAACCTATACCATTTCAGTCATGGCAGCGACTGAATTCGAATAGGGTTTGTATGGAGAATATTAGTTACATATCCTATACCATTTCAGTCATGGCAGCGACTGAATTCGAATAGGGTTTGTATGCAGAATATTAGTTACATATCCTATACCATTTCGGACCAGAAATTAACTGTAATGGTGTAGGATTTGAAACCGAATTTTTTTATTATTATTGAGCAAATGTCTATACTGTTTCAGTCATGCAAGTAAAACTAATCAAATATTTACTTAGTGCATTTATTATTATATCATAAAATTTAGATATGTTTTGAAAATTAAAATTAATAATTTATGTATATTTCGATAATATTAAAAATTAAAAACAAATGAGTAATTACTAATCTACGAATTAATATATGTATACAGTATGTCCCTGTAAGTTGGAACCATATGGAAAACAGGTCGATTTTTATTTTTAAATTATAATTTTTTGGCATATATTTCATAGGTACTAGTGACGTCGTCCATCTGAGCGTGATAACGTAATCGATGATTTTTTTAAATAGGAATATGGGTCGTGTGGCACCTCATTTGAAAGGGTGTTCAATTCTCTATTCAGTAATATAAACACAAATATCATTATTTATACAGGGTTTCCAAAAAAACATTTTTTGAATTATATTGATTGACGAAAAAAGAAGAATGTATGCAATTTATTTCAATCAAAATACTTTCTATCGCTGTGAGAAAATAGAAAAAACTGTTTATTTGGCAAATAAACATTGGTTTTTGGCCTAAATTAAATGTTCAAACTGTCAAGAGTTACGTGGGAGGCTGTTTGTGATTTAATTTAAGCAAGACGGAATGTTTATTTGTGAAATAAACATTTTTTTTTTCTATTTATTGATCGCAGTAAAATGTATTTTGAGTTAAATAAATTACATACATTCTTCTTTTTGCGTCAATTAATTTAATTAAAAAATTATTTTTTTGGTCACCTTGTATAAATAATGATATTATTGTTTATATTACTGAACAGAGAATTGAACGCACTTTCAAATTAGTTGCCACACGATCCTAGTCCCATTTAACAAAATCATCTATTACGTTATCACACTTAGACGGATGACGTCACTAGTATGAAATATATGGAAAAATTGTAATTTAAAAATAAAATCGACCTGTTTCGGGATTTTTTCCTAAGTCGTCCATTTTAGATAAAATGAATTTATTCGATAATTTAGCCCCTCTCTGTATGAAGATACTTTACTTGACAGAAATTCATATTTTTTGACATCTCTCATATACTATTAATAAAACTTAATATCAGATGATTGCATCTTCGGTTTTAGACCATGCAGAACTTTTTAGGAAGAATATCTTTTTTGCGTAAAATCGTTAATAAAAATTTTTTCCATATGGTTCCAACTTATAGAGACATACTGTATATATTCATACATTAGTAATTATTCATTTGTTTTTAATCTTTAATATTATCCAAATATGTATATACTATTCATTTTAATTTTCAAAACATATCTAAATTTTATGATATAATAATAAATCCACTTAGTAAATATTTGATTAGTTTTACGTACATGACTGAAACAGTATAGACATTTGCTCAATAATAATCAAAAATTTCGTTTGATAATCCTACACCAATACAGTTAATTTCTAGATCGAAATAGTATAGGATATGTAACTAATATTCTGCATACAAACCCTATTCGAATTCAGTCGCTGCCATGACTGAAATGGTATAGGTTTTGTAAATTCGCGGCCGGGCTGGCTGCTCATAATGGGTTACGTTGCATTTAAAACTATACAAATGAATTTGGACTGTCCTGTGCCGTGCCGGGCTGTGCCGTGCTGGCTGTTCATAATGGGTTTCTTGCTTACCCAGTTATTAAAGTTGTCCACCTTGCATCTCCGTTGTATATCTGTACTTCTAGCTCTGTCCCATAGAGTCTTACCATCGATTTTTCGAAGGGTTTTCAACTTCGCTGTTTCGAGCAATCTTTTTGGCCTCTCTGTGTCGGGTCGTCTTTCTGCCGCGTATTTCATTATTAGTCTGATGACTGTTTTGTAAATTCTGCCTTTCATTTCTTTTCCGATATTTTTATTTGCTCTATTTACTTGATCTTCCAGTTCTGATTCGAACTTTCCGTAACTAGATAGTGTGATGACTAAATATTTAACTCCATCAATTGTTCTATTATCCAGCTCCAATTTACATATTATTGGATTTGCTGTTATACCGATGCATTTTGTCTTTTTTGGGGAACTTAACATGGTAAATATTCTGGCAGTTGTATTAAATTGGTGCAGCATAGGTTGTAAATCATCTTCACTTTGAGAGATTAGTAGGTTTGTTCCAACACAACGAGAAACCGTCCATGTAACGATCACCGTCCTGCGCATTACCATGGAACGTATTATTTCGTTCCCATGGAACCCATGGAACGTTAATTTTATAGAAACGTGATCGTTACATGATGGTTCTTCGTCGTGTTGGAACAAACCTACAGGGTGATTGATTAGTGTGAGGAAGCTCAGTAGATCTGTTATAGTAAAAATTACAAAAAAAAGTTATTAACAAAAATTGTAGGCAGCTTTAAACTCCACATTTTAAAATTAGTTAAAATCTTACAGGGTTCCATAAGATGGTGGCAGACCAAACTTATGTTTTTTTAAATGGAACTCCCTGTATTTTATTTTAAATTTGAAATCTGCTTCATTTCCACATCACAAAAATGTAAAGTTTTATTATGTTGTACCGGGTATTTCAAAAGTTATAACCAATGTTACCTGAAAATCGTATCAAGTTAACTCCCTGTATAATTAAAAAGGAGTATAGGAACATTGACCTATTGCAACCATAGTTTTTTAATAATTGTCAAAAATTATAAAACATATTCGTTTTCATAATATTCGTTAAATCAAATACAGGGTAAGTCAAAATGCAAGTACATTATTTTCTTGGTAATTTTAAATAGAACACCCTGTATTTTATATCTCTATCGAAAAGTACTACTATCGTACTTCAAATTTTATGAAGTACTCCCTATACCTAAAGTTATCAGTTTTCTAGATATTTTTATTTTTCCATCAAAGTATTAATTTGGTAGATATTTTAACGTTTACCAATAATTATTGTGAGTTGGTCATGATTGATTTGTCAGAAACTGACAGTTTGACCTTATTGTTTATTAATTCAGTAACGAAATAACGACACAGAAAAGAAAACAATTTATTTCAAATAAAATTTATAAAAAATAAACGACGGAAAATTAAAAAAAATACACATAGAAAAATAAAAAACAACAGTAATCTTACTTAAGGAAGGTGTTCAAAATGACCTCTAAAAAAATCTATGCATACTTGAAAGCGGTCATTGAAAGAGTTGTTTACATTATTACGCATTTGTAAAGAAATTTTTTGAAATGCAATTCGGATTCTATTTTTCATATCATCTCTTGTTGTTGGAGGTATTTTATATACTTCGTTCTTAACGTAACCCCCCAAAAATGAGTCCATTTTATTGAAATCTGGTGACCTTGGGGGCCACCTTACCGGTCCATCCCTTCCGATCCATCTTTCACCAAACTGATCATTCAGTTCACCACGTACTAATTCATTGTGGTGCGCAGGAGCACCGTCATGTAGAAACCACATTTGTTCACGTATATTAAGTGGAACCTCTTCTAGTAATATCGGTAACTGATTTACGATAAAATCTAAGTAAATCTAACCTTTTAAGTTATCTTCAAAAAAATATGGTCCCACTACATGGTTACCGACGATACTTTCCCACACATTTAGAGACCATCTTGTTTTACTATGTATTACTATGTGGTATGGATTACTTGTTGAATAGTTCCTAGTGAAAGTTATGTCTATTAACAGAACCGTTTCGATGGAATGTAGCTTCATCACCAAATAGGACATAATCAAAAAAATCTCTGCTCATTAATTTTTTCTAAGTCCCATTTATAAAGTACTATTCGTTTGTGCTATTCGTTGCTATGTTCTTGATCAATTCAAGCTGATAGTAATGAATTTTTATTGCATTCCCCCAAAATCCCGATCATATCTACCATTTCATCAGTAGTAAAATTCATTATTGCTAATTTAAATTGAATTAATTACTGAATTACTAAATAATAATTGTTGCTAATTTACGGTGTACCCCAATACTGAGTTAATAAACAATAATGTCAAACTGTCAGTTTCTGACAAATCAATCATGGCCAACTCACAATAATTATTGGTAAACGTTAAAATATCTACCAAATTAATACTTTGATGGAAAAATAAAAATATCTAGAAAACTGATAACTTTAGGTATAGGGAGTACTTCATAAAATTTGAAGTACGATAGTAGTACTTTTCGATAGAGATATAAAATACAGGGTGTTCTATTTAAAATTACCAAGAAAATAATGTACTTGCATTTTGACTTACCCTGTATTTGATTTAACCAATATTATGAAAAAGAGTATGATTTATAATTTTTAATAATTATTAAAAAACTATGGTTGCAATAGATCAATGTTCCTATACTCCTTTTTAATTATACAGGGAGTTAAACTTGATACGATTTTCAGGTAATATTGGTTATAACTTTTTAAATACCCAGTATAACATAATAAAATTTTACATTTTTGTGATGTGGAAGTGAAGCAGATTTCAAATTTAAAATAAAATATAGGGTGTTCCATTTAAAAAAACATAATTTTGTTCTGCCACCATCTTATGGAACACCCTGTAAGATTGTAACTAATTTTAAAATGTGTAGTTTAAAGCTGCCTACAATTTTTGTTAATAACTTTTTTTTGTAATTTTTACTATAACAGATCTACTGAGCTTCCTCACACCAATCAATCACCCTGTATAATTGCATCGTCTACATAGCAAATTATTTAAGTTGTTTTTCTCTCATTTGGTATCCTTTTTTTATTATGTCATCCACAAAGAGGCCTTTGATTCGTCTACTACTTTTACTTCGTTCTACTTTTACTTTGACTGTGTTGTTCTGGTAGATACAGTTGAGTCCGCGAGTCTTTACCCGTGCGTCATTAATACCTGGCGAGATAAAACACATACTTTTTATCTAGCATCACTCTCTTCCACGCATGAAACTCATGACAAACCAGCTGCCGTTTGTTATTAAGTAAAAACACATGTTATTTTTATGAACCATCTAGACTCAGTGCATTGAAAAGAGATAGGTACAAAAAAAGACGATTCGGTATGTTTTCATATTTTAAGCACAATTTGTTTGACGTTTCTGCTTTGTTTACTTTTGTGGCCCTCAGTCAGTTGAATTTTTTGCGGTTTTTGTCGAATTTTAGCGTTTTAAAGTTTCTTTATATTACACAAACAGTTGTTTTCACAACTAATTTTATACTGGGCTTTGAAATTTTAAGGTAAATAATTTTATTTTGGCAATTAATATTTAAAACATACAAAGCTAACGTCATTCACACAGTAAGGAAATGATTGTGTTTAGATTTTCGTCAAAGTGAATAAAATAACAAAAATAAAATATGTTATTGAACTTTTTATAAATTGTTTATTTATTTATTAATCAATAATAATAAAAGAATTTATTAAGCTACTTCAAATGTAGCTGTAATTATGCACAAAAATTTTTAAGTAAAACTTACATTTGACATTCTATATATTTGATAACGTCAAATTTTATAATAAAACCCGTAATCGGAACAGTAGACACTTTCTGTCAGTTGCGTGAAATATTTTTCCGACTTATTTCGTATGCTTTAAATGGTGACGCACGGGTAAAGACTCGCGGACTCAACTGTAGTTTCGATCGTTTTGATTGTTCCTAGAGGTATCTCTAGAACGAGAGGTCTGTTATCACTGTGGTTGTTAATTTTAGGGCCGGTTGTTCGAACGCTAATCAAAAATGGAATTAACTGATCATTATCAAATATTTTATTACTATCAACTTTGATTGGGTTGCTTCTTTTTTTATGGTGCCTATCCGTTACGGATGTTGGACACTAACATGGCTATTCTGACTTTGTTGACTGCTGCCCTAAAAAGTCCGGTAGTGGTTAAGTTAAACCTCTTTTCCTATGCACTTTACCTTGAAGTATGGTCCGAAGTAGGTCATATCGTTGTTCATTGCGCATTATATGGCCCAGGTATTCCAGTTTGCGACGTTTTATGGTTACGACTAGTTCGCGCTCTTTACCCATTCTATGTAGAACTTCTTCGTTGGTAACTCTGTCTATCCAGGAAATCCTCAACATGCGTCTATAGCACCACATCTCAAATACTTCGAGTCTCTTCAGTGATGCTTCAGTTAAGGTCCATGACTCCACGCCATATAAAAGAACGGAGAATACGTAACATTTTAGTAAACGAACCTTTATTTCCAATTTTATATCGTGGCTGTTAAAGATTTTTTTCATTTTGACGAAAGCTGATCTTGCCTTCTCGATTCTTATCTTAATTTCCGTCGATTGGTCCCACTGTTCATTTAAGTTTGCACTCAAATAACAGAAGTTGGGGATTTGTGTTATAGGTTGTTGGTTAACTAGTAATTGACCAGGTGGTATCCTATTTTTGCTTATAACCATGTATTTGGTTTTTTTTATGTTAAAATCAAGCCTAAGCCTGCTACTTACTTCTGCCACCCTGGAGACAAGTGTCTGCAGACCTTCAAGACTGTCTGCAAAAATGACAGTATCATCAGCGTATCTTATGTTGTTCAATCGTTCTCCGTTTATAAGTATTCCCCGTCTATGTCCGTTAGCGCTAGGTTCATAATGTGCTCTGAATATGTATTGAACGATAATGGGGACAATATACATCCCTGTCGCACACCTTTTTTATCTTTATGTCGTCTATTAACTGATCCCCTACTCTAACAGCTGCAGTTTGTTCGTAATAGATATTGTTTATTATACGGCGATCTCTGCTGTTAGACCAATTGAATTTAATATTTTCATCAGTTCGTCATGTTTTATTCTATCGAACGCTTTCTGGTAATCAACAAAACACACATATATATCACAATTCACGTCTCTACATCTTTGAAAGAGAACCTGTATTGCAAAAAGTGCCTCTCGAGTACCCAATGCATCCCTGAAGCCGAATTGTGTGTTTGTCATGTGTTCTTCACACTTTTTATATATTCTTTTATGTATAATTTTTAAAAAAGTTTTCAGGAGATGGCTCATAAGGCTTATTATTCGATAATCTTCACATTTTTTGGCATTGAGTTTTTTAGGGATTGTTATAAAAGTTTATCTTAGCCACTGTTGGGGTATTTTTCCACTTTGGTATATATTGTTGAAGATCAAGGTAAGTCTTTTGACTTCGTCTTCATCCATAATTTTCAAAAATTCTGAGTAGAACTCGTCTGGTCCTGCGGCTTTTCCGTCCTTAATATTGTTCATAGCAGCTTCTACTTCCGCTTCGAGAATAGGTGGTCCGGTATCGTCATTTTCATTTTGTGTGATGGTGACATTCCTATCGTCTTCAAATGTTGTTGTCACATAGTTCATCCATGTTGTTTTTGTTTCTTCAATATCAACTATTGGATTTCCTTGAGCGTCTGTTAAGTGTCCCGGCCTTTTTGATTTATAGATGCCCGCTGCTTCTTTGATCTTTTTGTGGAGGTTGAATTAATCGTGTTTACGTTCCAATATCTCGATTTCTTCACACTGTTCTTCGAGATTTCTGTTTTTAGTTTCTCTGACAGCTTTTTTTATCTCTTTGTCTAGAAACTGATATGCAACATAGTCTTTCCGCTTGGATTCTCTTCTTCTGTCCATCATCTGTAATATACCGTCGGTCATCCATGGTTTTTTCTTTTCTGTCTTTTTCGGTCGCATGTATTGGTCTAATATTTCCTTCCCAATGTTTTCTAAGTGGTTTATTTCTGTGTCAACATCATTAACTACTTCTGACTTCGATATGTTGTTCTTCAGATATTCCCGTACTTCTTGCTTTATGTCATCATCTCTCAGTTGTTTGAGATCGTATCTTATAGGATTAGGTTTGTGGATTTTTTTAAATTTCAGACGGAACTTACCGACAAGTGGGTTATGGTCTGACTTAATATCTGCACCAGGGTAGGTTTTCACTGATGTTATTGAGTTTTTGAATCTTTTATTCATTAAAATATAGTCAATCTGGTTTCTTATCAATTAATTTCAGTCAATTATGGGTTGCTTAATTGTCACTAATTGATTAGTTATTATTTGATTGTAATATTTAATATAATATTATTATAATACTATATTATATTAGTTATTGATTAATTGTTGCATAAACGTCAATTTGATTGACGTTTATGCAACGCATCACAATGAATGATTAGTGTTTTACGTGTATTTGATATCTTGATTTGATTCCCATCAAGAAAATTGATTACAATCAACTTAGTGTTGTATTTAATAAATGAATTCCTCTGTAATTCCCCGGGTAAATTTTTTTCTTTTCTAGGTTACATTTTTCTTGGAATAGTTGCACTAGCCATACCAGTATTATTAGGAGCCTTTTGGATATATAAGAAACGTTCCAGGAATAGATGCTATGAGTCATTATTTCAAATGGGTTATCATAGGGTAATGTTAAATCATTAAAAATATTTTATTAATTTAGAATAATTTCACTTCTCGCGACGTCAGATAGTTTGTAATGTGAAAGCTTAAATTCAGTGTTTTTAGGCATATTTCAAATACTACTGGACTCTAAGCAGTGGCGGATCTACGGAGGGGGGAAATAGAGGAAATTCCCCTCTACCCAAAAAGGTCAAAATTCAGAAACTTAAAACCTAGACAGAAAAATTCAACATATAGGTTATTATTTGTGTCTTTTATGTATATGCATTAACAGACAAAAAGCAAACTGGGTAAGAAATAAAACAAAAGTAAGACGCAGGACAACATATTATAGCTAGGCTAAAATGGAGCTTCGCAGGTCATAGTCATAACGCTAGACAAACGGACAATAGGTGGAATACCACGATACAACAATGGAGACCATGGAGAGAAAAGAGAGCAAGAGGACGACCCCAGATGAGATGGGGAGACGACATTAAAAAGATAGGAGGAACGCACTGGAAACAGAAAGCACTAAACAGAAGCGAATGGAAGAAACTGGGGGAAGCCTATGTTCAAAATTGGACGAATTAAAGGCAAAAAGAATGTAGTTTGGATCTTTTTTATGACTTTTAGTTGGGGTTTCATTGAAAGTCCTCCCAGGTACATTTTTAGATCCGCCACTGGCTCTAACAATGCAAATTCCATAGTAACGGGTCAATGGACGTAATAAATTTTATTTATCTCATGATATTCGTAAAAGATGGCAAAAAAAACAACTTCATAGAAACGGGCTTCATGCCTAAATGCAAATATTACATACGTCAGCTGCACTCTCCACCTTCAAAACACATTTTGATAGCCCTTGGGCCCACATATAAAATTATTATTTATGACCACACCATCGACACTTTTTGTACTTGTTATTTGGGTGGAGTCGGCAAATTTGGAGCTTGGCGCATTATGGTAGTGGGGCGTTTGTCTGTCACGATGTTGTCAATTTTATGCAAGAAAAATATTTATAGCCACATTAGTCATTTTATTTTAATCAATGGTTTTTATCATATAAACAACGAAAACAATTTTGTGGGACAAAAATTGGGCCATATGACCCGTCGGACACATTAAATATGTCAAATTTATGAAAATAATACATTTATTATCACATGCCTAATTTTAACAGAATCTACCATAAAACCTTTTTACAATAATGTGGTAACCTTGTCGGACAATTTTCACGTGGCTTATGCGCAGACGGATGCGCCGAAGATGTCAATTTCCTTGAATTTTTTTATTTACAACCATTTTTCCGACAAAAATAGGAGCTTATAGGTAATTATATTCTAAATAAAAAAAAACTAAGTGTCCGAAAAAAATATTGGGGCAAATCGACAGTCGCGCAAAAAAAATTTAATTTTTATTAGTAAACTATACTTTTAAACTATGCTGGGTTCGTGCATCCCTTATCTTAACAACCATTTTTCCGACAAACAATATAAATGAGTCAGATTAAATAAATTATTAGAAGAATTATTTACTTAACAACAGCATTTTTGTTTATATTTAGTAGTATTTTGTATTTTGACAACGACACCCGATTTGGGCGTCGAAACGTTAATAAAATTATTTTTTCAATTTAATTGTAGCTTATTTTCCATATAAATAGTTAATCATAAAAATGCCACAAGGAAATAGCTTCAGAACAAAATTAGTAGGTTACAAGTAATTATATTATTAAACAAAAAATGTAATTGTCTGACAAAAACGTTGGGGCGAACGAACAGAAAACTTAATTCTTTTAGGTTATCGACGTCCTTAAGGCTATGGGTACATAATTCGCAAATATTTTACGTGTATCCCTACTTTTTCTGTCTTTACACGGCAAATTACGTGTAGTAAAATTCACACTGGTGTGGATATATAAACATTACTAGAATGTCATTCTACTTGAAAATGTCATAATTAATTTAAAGAGATGGCTTTTGAATGTTCTTGGATAACTGTTATTTTTATAATTGCAAATTATTAATTCAGTTAATAAATGTGATAATTTTTTCACTAACTATGTTTTCAGTGATTGTAATAATTTATTTGTACAACAAAAACTAATAATCAATCGAGAAAAGAGGAAAAGTGTTAAAGTGATTTTTTAATAATATGTTGTTATTTTGGAACGCTTACAATTTTGAACATCTCTAACAACAAAATACTTGGATCACAGGATATATCTGATGTATTCTCTGCTTGGATCTTTCACAAATAATACACAATAAATAACTTTTTATTAAGTTCACGTCTTAAATCAATTATTTATCAAATACACTATATATCAATAATATTTAATCAATTTCTCAAAATATTCCCGATGCAATGTCAAATATTTAAAATTGTCACTGATTGTCAGTGTCTGACTGACAATATATGCTGACAATATTATATTCGGTTGAGTGCGTTGTAAGACAAAGACAGATTTGGAAAATATTACCACGGCATTGTGTTCATTTTTTTCAAATCCTGAAAAAACCAATAAATATTTTTGAAAAATTTAAACGCAGAATGAAAGACTAAATTATTACCGAGGGCCGAAAGTCCCTTAGAATAAATAAAAAGTTTATTTTGAATGAGATATTTGAATTTAAAAATCACACTAAATTTTCTCTTAGTTTTTTCACCCCTGTAACTTATTAAAATAAACATTGTAGAAGTTCTCAGGGACTTTCGGCCCTCGCTAATAACGTAATCTTTCATTCTGCGTTTAAATTTTTCCAAAATACTTATTAGTTTTCTCAGGATTTGAAAAAAATGAATCCCCATTTGAATAGCATTGCAGCCGAAAATACGTTCCGATCCTCTTAAGAGGTGTCATTGTCAAAAAAATTTTAAAACAGTTTTTCTTGGTTACTTTTGAATCGATTTAGCTGAAAATTGGTACACACACTAAATACAACATTTAAAAAGGCGTGACGTAGAGTTCTACCCAAAATTTCCAAAAAAATTTCCGACGAGAGGGAATATTTGGAAAAATTTTTTGAAAATTTTGGACCCGTTATTTTTGTCCGACAAGTGATCCAATATGCATTACTCATGTAAAAAAAACAGTACAAAATAAAAATGGCATCTGTGGTAATAAATAAAAAAATTTCAGGAAATTGACATCTTCGGTGCGTCCGATTGCGCATATGCCCCGTGAAAATTGTCCGACAAGGTTACCACATTATTGTAAAAAAGTTTTATTGTAGATTCTATTAAAATTAGCCATGTGGTAATAAATTTAATATTTTCATAAATTTGACATATATATTTATAGTCCAGGGCGGATCTGTTTTGAGATGGACGTTGAGAGGTGACTCAAATTTTTTTGCAGAAATTGCTTGAAAATAAATCAAATAATAATATTTGAGTTATCCTCCCTCTCGAAAAGGCCCGGAACATTGTTTAAATAATCAAAATGTCAAAAAATGAAGGAAAAATTCGATTTTTTTCTTCGTTTTTTGATTATAACTTTAAAAGTATTCATTTCCGAGAAAAGTTGTACTAACATAAAAGTTGCGTATTTAAATTTCCTACAATATAAAATTGGTTAAAAATTTTAAAAAATAGTCACCCTAGTTGCAAAATAGCAATAATTGCGAAAGAAACCATACAAAAACAAGTATTTGCATTTTACGTTTTTCAACCATTTATGATACACTTAGGACCTTCATATTTCACCCAGAAAAACTTTATGATACAGTAAAACAATACTGTAAATTTCTTTAAGATCGGTTTAATAGATTTTGCAAAATAAATTTTGCAATCCAGCTTTCGCAAAAAAAAATTCATTTTTTCAAAATGTTACAGGACTGAAAATAGATAGCAAGTTAAAAATTTTTTTGCTTATAGAAGTGTACTGTACCTTCCATTTGGAATTTTCAAAATTAAAATCGATTAATTACCACGGCGTCAGACAATTTTTGAAATAAACAATAATTTTTGGTGCTACGCGCAGGACAGCGGTGTTCGATTCACAGAAGTTGATTTCCTCCAAAATTTATTCCAATCTTTATCTAATATATTATTTTCTTACTCTATATTTTGTTGTATTTTAATATTTTAATTCCACAAAAATCAAACTAATTTTATTATTGTTTGTGAAATATTGTTTAAAAAATTGCATATGTTTAAAAATAATAAACTTTTATTATTTAAGTTAAAATATATGAACAAAGAAAGTTTTTGCTAATAAAAGTGTTATTTCAAAGGATAGAGTATGTGTTTTTATTTTGCAACAAACAAATTTATTTATTTATATCGAAATGTAATAAAAATTAAAATGTATCAATCATTATCAAAGGTCATTGGAATGCCCAATCAGAGCAAACTATCCGCTGTCCTGCGCGTAGCACCAATAATTAATGTTTATTTAAAAAAATTCCTGACGCCGTGGTGTTAATCGATTTTATTTTTGCAAAATTGCGAATGAAAGATACAGTACACTTCTATATGCAAAAAACTTTTCAACTTGCTCTCTGCTTTATTTTCAGTCCTGTAACATTTTGAAAAAATGAATTTTTTTTACGAAAGCTGGATTGCAAAATTTATTTTGCAAAATCTATTAAACCGATCTTAATGAAATTTACTGTATTGTTTTACTGTATCATAAAGTTTTTCAGGGTGAAAAATGACGGTCCTAAGTGTAGCATAAATGGTTGAAAAACGTAAAATACGAATACTTGTTTTTGTATTTTTTTTTCACAATTATTGCTATTTTGCAACAAGGGTGACTATTTTTTAAATTTTTAACCAATTCTATATTGTAGGAAATTAAATTACGCAACTTTTATGTCAGTACAACTTTTCTCGGAAATGAATACTTTTAAAGTTATAATCAAAAAACGAAGAAAAAAAATCGAATTTTTCCTTCAATTTTTGACATTTTGATTATTTAAACAATGTTCCGGACCTTTTTCAGAGGGAGGATAACTCAAATATTATTATTTGATTTATTTTCAAGCAATTTCTGAAAAAAAAATTGAGTCACCTCTCAACGTCCAAATGTACTAATATTTTTACAGATGCGCCCTGGTCTATTAGCGTATCCGACCCGTCATATGACCCAATATTTTTGTCCAACATTGGTTTCCCTGCAGTGTTACCAGATCTCCTGTTTTAACAGAAGATCTACTGTTTTCATACTTCTTCTCCTGTTCTTCTGTTTTCAATCTCAAATCTTCTGTTATATTTTCCACTAGAATATGGTCATGTTGGTATTAAATTTGAGAGATTATCTAGCGTTATCAGACAATAAGTTTAAACATTTGTGAAACCTGAATTTAAAATGTAGTTAAATTGAACAAAATAACTATCTTATGGCTATTTTTCAAGGCCATTAATTAAGTAATTAATTATTTAATTAATTAAGCAGTAATTAATAGAAGTGAAGCAAGACAGTCCATCACTGGTTTCTGACTGATTCGCATGCGCAGTTCCGTTTTCAAGCGCTTGAAAACGGAACTACGCATGCGAATCAGTCAGAAACTAGTCATGGACTGTCTTGCTTCACTTCTATTAATTACTGCTTAATTAATTACTTAATTAATGGCCTTGAAAAAATAGCCATAAGATAGTTATTTTGTTCAACTTAACTACATTGTATTGTTTTATTTGAAATTATTAAAATCTCCTGTTTTCTCCTGTTTTTTATGTCCTATTCTACTGTTACGAAAAATTTTCATCTGGCAACACTGTTTCCCTGTTTATATCGTCGCCTTAATATAACTTGATAAGTCGAAATTAGTAGTTCTGAGATAAACGGGTTTAAAGATTTTAAAGATATTTGTGCTGATACCATGATGTTGGTAATTACGGAATTCGCTCGGTAGCTGTACAATACTGTTCCTTAACTTTTTGGCTACTGACCTATTTAGGAATAAGGTGCAAATTTGTTTTCCAATATGGAAAATAACATGAAAAAGTAAAGTTATCAACTTTTAGCACTACCATAATGTTAACATTTGGTAATGTAGCATGTCGTGTTAAGTGGCATGTAAGTGACCTTTTTAACAAAACTAATATTTAAGCATTATTTTGGTGAAAATTAGCTTTCTGCCATTGAGGTTGCCAGATTTGCTAACAATTCTCGAATTTTTGCATTAACATGAACCGAATCAACGGATAGCAATTACGTGGTAGGTTCAATGGTTTCAGAAAAACACGTGCTATAACTAGATAACTAGAGTTAGCTAGTTCTGGCATTCAGTGTACCTCGCATTCACGATTATTTCGATTAACCAATAGCTTGATAACTCATATTGTCAAGTTTTAGCACTGAATATTAGGGGCATTTGAGTTTTATCAACTTTCGTCAATCATAAATAAATACTTAACTCGTTTGAAGTTAGTTACCAAATTTTTACACAATATGGAGGAAAATAAAATACATCTTGTGAATTAGTTATCTCAAAAACGTCAATTTTGGAGTTATCAAGTTATTATACTAAGGCGACGATATGATAAAAACCATTGATTAAAATAAAATGATCAATGTGGTTATACATTTTTTTCTTGCATTAAATTGACAACTTCGTGACAGCTTGACAGACAAACGCCCCACTACCATAATGCACCAAGCTCCAAATTTGTCCGACTCCACCCAAATAACAAGTACAAAAAGTTTCGACGGTGTAGTCATAAATAATAATTATATATGTGGGCCCAAGGACTATGATCTTTGTCGATAAGACACTCTGATCAAAAGACATCGAATTTTTACCGTTACTTGTTACAAATTTTATTTAAATTGATTTCGTGCGCATAACTGACATTGAAAATCGTCAGTCGCTTCAAGCGTTGTTTCTGAGAGAATTCATTCTACACTAAAAGTACTATTAAACATTTTTGTTCAAAATTATCTCGGCAATATTTTTCATGTAAAATCTGTTTTCCCTCCCGTCCCCCTACGAGAGACGTTAAGTTTCAAGAGGTAAACTTACTGAATAGAAGGTATTTTAAACGTACAACACATTAACATTTATTACTTTCTACCTGTGCCGGAAACTTAACGACACCACTCAAATACAAATGAATTTGTAATAAGCTTAAAATTAAGGTTTTCTGAAATAATTTGATGGCAACTATACATTCTGTTTTTATTTTTACTCTTGCAAAATATGTAACATTTTTTTTTATTTTTAGGATGTGGAAGAGTGATATGAATGTTCCTGTTAAATTTGTTGCAGCTAGATAGCTAGATAGTATGCAAGATAGTAGTTAGGGTATTTTTCCATAAAACTTGTTATGAAGAAACTTCGACCAAAGTTATCCCAGTGTTTTTTTTTTATTTATTTCAATTCTGTGTTAATTTATTCGTAATATGTGTACAGTTTTTCCTACGAATTTCATTGAAAGACAGTTTTCCTTAGATTTTATACTATCACTAAGTGTAACCCTGCCTAAAATGTGAGACTGTTTAGCATTTTGCAAGAAATAGATGACAAAAAATGAAAATAAACATCAAAATATTCATTCACTTATTAAAAATATGTCAACTATGGAATTACCAATATTGTGTAGTAGGCTTGATTTTTTTATTTTAGCCTTCCCTAACTGTTCATGCAAGCCACGTATAGCACCTTTGCGCAGATTGCACCTTGCTAAAATTTTGGGTTCATCTGTTCTACTTAGGTTCTTCTTCTGATAATGAAAACAACAATTTATGCTTTCAAATATGATAAGTTTGTACTTTTATGACTTCATAATACAAACAATTTTGTCTGCACTAAAGTCATTAGACTTTGAAATGAAAGTAGTACCTTTTTCAAGATATCCAATCAACAAAATTTATTAACATTGTCAGTAGCTTCTTATAGCTGATTATAAAAAGTGTGGAAGACTGGCCGAATATAAGGTAATAAGCCTTTTATATTTTTTATTTTATTTTTTGAAGTTTTCAGAGGATCTTTGTATTTTTTGTGAATTTTTTGACAAAACTGATGGTACAGGTGTGCCTTTTTTTATGACATTAACTTCTTGATAATCTCCATGACATTATTTTTGACAAAAGTGACCCTACTTTTTGTGGTTGAAACCGAAAGCTGTATGTTAGTGCAAAATCTTATCTCTGATTATCAGGAAACTGCAATAGTAATTTTGTGTCATCTGCGTAACAACAAAAGGATTTTGTTTATTTGCTTTGATATACTATATGTAGATATAAAATTCTTCATATATTTGTTTACATTGCTGAACTGTCGCTTTTCACGGCATCTCGAAAGAAAACGCCCATTTTGAATTTTTCCTACATTCTTAACTAATTGACGAATTAAATCCACTGTACTATTCGCTGGGAGGATTAACATGGAGGAAATGTCGACAGTGATTCTGTGTGACCCGTGTTTACAGCAATCTTGGCAAAGCACATTACCATTATTACACAAAATACAATGGTTCACAAAAGTTCCTAATATTTGCTTGGCGATTATCACTAAAAAAACTATATTTCATAGAAATTTAAGACCGAATTATGGGGGAATTATCAATAGTAATACCACTAGTGATTCAATTTTCGCGATAAGTCTGTCGATTTACTTCTAAACGAAACTGAGTTGCTTGAAAACACCACGAGTCCGTAGGACGAGTGGTGTTTTCTTTAAGCATCTCAGTTGAGTTTAGAAATAAAAGACAGACTTATAAGATAAATTAAATCACGAGTGGTATTTTATTAGACTACTTCACGAACAAAGTGATAGGTCAAAAATTCAGTAGAATGAGAGGAAGGAATTTAATAATAATACATTTGATCTAGGTAACCCAAATCTACCCATTTTTTGAATAATTCACAATTAGTCATAATCATGAAATATTTATTATAACTATAAATAATTTGTTATAATTATTTTTTACCTATAACAATAAATAGTTGAAGGCCCAGTCTTTTAGAATGAATGCTAGTCTTTCGTTGTTATTTTCTGCATCTAATTTGTAGTTGCGATCCACACAGAACATCATAAATTGTCTCCATATATAAGATTTAGATTTTCTTGTGTTACTCGGTATATTTTCTTCAATGTTTTGGTTTATAACTTCGTTTGAAGTACCACCGAAACGACTCATTTTGACGTATACAGCTACAATAATTTTTTTGGCAAACGTCACACTTTGCTTTGCGATCGGTATCCATGGTTACGTCGTTGAAAACACGAAGTTGATAGACCAATCAGAATTGGAGACAGTTGGTGTTTTCGCGATAACACAAGCTGTCTTTGGTTTGTGATTGGTCAGATTATGTGAAAATTTTAAGATGAGTGAAATAGTCTTAAAAACACCATACTTAAGCAGAAAAAGCAGCAGAGGAAGCAAAATTTCAACTTTATAGGGATTAAAAAGGTTTGAAATTGGGCAAATCCTGGCTTTTCAAAGCCAGTACTCTTTGTTTACAAATAACAATACGACAGTCGTGACTGCACGTATTATTAGATCAGCACAAAATTAATAGCAAAATTTTAAATAATCTCTTGTTTTTGTAAATCAGAAATAAAGCATACACATCAGATCGTCCCCCACAACGTCAGAGTGTATCACGTGACCTACATAATCATAGTTCACGTTCCCAGCGGATACTAGGGTATACTATAACAAATTGGTAGGTCTTAGAGACATATTTTTATCATCGATCATATTTAAGCGAATCAGTAGGAAAAATTTAGTTAGTAGTAAGTTAAACTGAACCTGCAAAGTATTTTTTAGACCAGTGTTACCACAAATTATACGACCTTTTCATTTTTTTCTCATAAGTTAAAATAAGACTGATAAAGGAAAAAAACGTCTTTGTTGTCGAGATTTTTTTAATTGTTAAGTTTACACTGCTTTTTAAAATATCACCTTTATAATTTTCTTGAAAAATAATATCACGTTTTTTGTATGTTTCTTATACAGGGTGAGGCAAATAAAGGGCCTATTAGAAATATCTCGAGAACTAAAGGCAACAGAATCATGAAAATTTGAATTAAGGGGTTTTGAAGAATCATCTGTTTAATGAAAATATTTTCATCTATTTGCTACTTCCGGTTATACCTATAACTTCGTTTTTTTAAATGGGACACCCTGTATATTTTTACATTTTTGGATTCTCTTCGATGTCTTCTTTCTTAAAATATGAGGTTTTGTAATGTTATACAGGGTATTTTAAAAGATAATTACGTTTTTTTATTAATTTCGTAGCAACATTCACACCCAGTAGAATTGTAGTAGTTTCACATCTAAAACGCTAGTTATAGTACAACGACCGCTACCATCCAGTATATTCTACCACGTGGAATCAACACGAGGCTACGCCGCGTCGCAGCGTTGAACATTCTGGACCTAATTGCGACGTATTGGACAGCAAGATCAGCAATTAGAAAATTATAAAACACCATGTAAAAATCAATATTTTTCAGTCTGATTAAAATCTCTAAATAAAAGTCTAATTTAAATGTTAAAGTAAAGTCTGATTTTAAATTATTGAGTTGTATCTAAAATCTTTGTTTGTCGAAATAAAAGTTTTAATTGTTTTTTTTAATGTTCAGTTTTTAAAAAAGTGTTTTTCCAAAGAACATTCATAATTCGCTACTTACGTTCAAATGATTTTTAATATAGTCTACTATTGTTAAGAATCATTAGTATAGCTAAATTTTTAATTTTAGTATACAGGGTTGGTCGAAATTCGGAATGAGTATTTTGTGAATTTTCTTAAATGGAACACCCTGTATTTTAGTATTGTAATGAAATTATATTTTGTGGTACTTTTTTATTTCTTAAGCATTCCCTATACCTAAATGCTTTAATTTGTGCTTAATTGTTAATCGCACCAACAATCTTAACTACGTAGGTATTTTGATAGCTAAACCATTATTGGTAATTTTAAGGATCAGTCTGGATTAATATGTATTTATTTCTGAAAAATTGTTTATGATTGAATATTTTCACGGCCAACCTAATAAAATTTTACGTATTTTTTGTTGCAATTAATGTTTAGCTTGAATCACCAATAACTCACAAATTAAAGAAGTTAGGTATAGGCAATGCTTAAGAAATAAAAAAATAACATAAAATATCATTTCATTACAATACTAAAATACAGGGTGTTCCATTTAAGAAAATTCAGAAAATACTCATTCCGAGTTTCGACCAACCCTGTATACTAAAATTAAAAATTTAGCTATACTAATGTATCTTAACAATAGTAGACTATATTAAAAATCATTTGAATGTAAGTAGAGTTTTAGATGTCAAACTACTACAATTCTACAGGGTGTGAATTTTGCTACGAAATTAATAAAAAAACGTAATTATCTTTTAAAATACCCTGTATAACATTACAAAACCTCATATTTTAAGAAAGAAGACATCGAAGAGAATCCAAACATGTAAAAATATACAGGGTGTCCCATTTAAAAAAATGAAGTTATGAGCAACTTCCGGTATAACCGGAAGTTGCAAAGAGATGAAAATATTTTCATTTAATAGATCATCCTTCAAAACCCCTTTATTCGAATTTTCATGATTCTGTTGCCTTTAGTTCTCGAGATATTTCTAATAGGCCAGTTATCTGCCTCACCCTATATATTATGTATATGTATATTTCTATTTATTTCCACACAGTATATTTAACACTGTGTTGCATGATTTTTCAAGAAAATTAAATAAGAATTTAATACAGTTTAATTTAATATTGTAAATGTATGTATATATTGTATTTTTATAAAAAATTTCTGTTCTCATTTTTAATATTTCAACTAAAATAAACAACGCTTAGTTTTTATTTAGTTTAGAATTTTCTGTTGTATTATGTGATTTTTGTTATGCTTTACTTTTATTTCAGATTGGGTATTTATACATCGTTCACTCATCTGAAAACTTTATAGTAGATGCATAGTTAGTAGTTCTTGCTTACACTGCTAGTTTTATCATTTCGAATAGTATTTTATATAATTGTAAAAGTTTAATTTCTACCTTCACTTATCCTTTATTAAAATTTTTATACAGGGTGTGAGTAAATAAGTATGACAAACTTTAAGGGGTAATTCTACATAAAAAAATAATGACAGTTTGCTCGATAAACATATGTCCGCAAATGCTTCATTTTCGAGATACGGGGTGTTGCAATTTTTATTTCAGTCTGCCAATTTATTTATTGCTCTAACACCGGTTGACCTATGAAAATGAAATTTGGTAAGTTTTAAGAGGTAGTTATTGCGTATTTTTTGACATACAATTAAGAATTTTGTATTCATCATTGGTGCGCCTACGGATAATGGTCTGAATTTTTTTAAAGAAAAAAATAGTATGTTACTGTGATATTTCAAACTAAAAATTATTTTTAAATTATATGTTTCATTTATGATAAAAATCCTTTCTTCACAATTTATCAGGTGCTGCTCCGTTTTTATGCAAAAAAAATAAAACATCTTGGCGCGTATTTTTACTTCTGAATACATTATCAAAAAATATTTAATTATAATAGTACTAAACTAGAACAATATCAGAAAATATTACTAATAGGATTTTAAATAGGTGCAAAGCTACAACAAATTTCAAATTGACGTCTTTTAGAGGTGACAGAAGAATTTTATATTCATAATTGGCGCGCCTACGTGAATGGTCTGAATTTTGTTAAAGAAAAATGTAGTACGCCACTGAGATATGTCAAATTAAAAATCATTTTTGAATTCCTCCTGCAATTTGTGACAAAAAGTATTTGTATTTTTTTCATATGAGGAGCCATTTTTATACAAAAAATAAAACATCTTAACGCTTATAAAGTATTCGAGGTAGTTTCCATATGCATAGAAACTTATTTCGAATACTTTGTAAACGTTAAGATTGTTTATTTTTTGCATAAAAACGGCGCCTCGTATGAAAAAATTACAAGAAAGATTTTTTGTCGTAAATAGTTACTGATAATGCACTCATATTAGGAAGTGAAAAGTACGCGCCAAGACGTTTTATTTTTTTGCATAAAAATTGTGCACCATATCAAAAAAAGTCAAGAAAGGACTCCTATCATAAATTACACCACAGCATTTAAAAATAATTTTTAGGTTGAAATACTAAATAAATTTAGTTTTTGGTATATTCCATGTCAAATCACTCGGGCAAAAAATTTTGGATCTCCGATTTGTCTGAAAATTGGTATATAGCTTCTGCGGGACGTAAAAATAAGATATTTAAGGTCAAAAATTATTCTTGTTCTTTTTTTCTCAAAATGTTATTTTTTATGCGATTTTACAGTGATTTGGTGTTTATTTAAACAAATTTGCATTTTTTGTCGTAAAGTATCAATTAAAAACATAATATTTTAATAGAAAGGACTCAAAAATGTCATTATATGGCATTATAACAAGTTATTTTGAATCAAAATAAGTTTTTGATCAAATTTTATAGTGTAAAAAACGTTAAAATACCGATTTTTACATTTTCCTCCATTCCCAAAATACATCATCATCGATTTGGCTGAAAATTTGCCCACAGATAGCCAAAAGATAGGACTTTAAGTGATTAGAAGGATTTGAATTATATTACAAAACCAAAAAAGTTACATGCAGTAATATCAGACTCAAAAGTATATATTGGTCCAGTCGGGATAGCATTTGACCTTGAATGCCGAGCTGCCCAAAATTTTATTTTTCTGATCTTTAGGGGAGTTAATAGTAGCCTAAATTTAAAATCACGAATGAATTCCTCCGTTACGTTAGCCGCCATCTTGATTTTAAAGGAGAACCTGTTTTGCTCAATATCTCCGCCATTTTTAACTTTTCGACAAAAATGGTAGGAACTGAAATTGTTCCAAATAAATCGTATTTACAATTATTACAATTTCTTTTTAACAATTTTTGTCGCGAGGTCGATATTTTCGAGTTAATTGTACTTACAGTAGACGCCTACATTTTTGACTATAATATTGCATGTAACTTTTTTGATAATGTAATGTAATTTAAATCATTGATGGATATATCACTTGAGAAAGGCACTTTGCCGAAACAGCTGTAGTAATAACATAGTTGTAATAAATTTTGTGGAAGTATAGAAAAACAAACGTTTTTCAGTGTTTTATTGTGAGGTAATTTAAATCCTTCTCACCACTTAAGTCCTATGTTTTGTCTATCTGTGGGCAAATTTTTAGCCAAATCGATTATGATGTATTTTAGGAATGGAGAAAAATGTAAAAAACGGTATTTTAACGTTTTCTACACCATAAAATTTGATCAAAAGCTTGTTTTGAATCAAAGTAACTTGTTATAATGCCATATAATGGCATTTTTGAGTCCCTTCTATTAAAATATTATGTTTTCCATTGATACTTTACGATAGAAAATGCAAATTTGTATAAATAAACACCAAATCACTGTAAAATCGCATAAATTAACATTTAAAAAAAAATAAGAAGATTTTTTGACCTTAAATATCTTATTTTTACGTCCCGCAGAAGCTATATACCAATTTTCAGACAAATCGGAGGTCCAAAATTTTTTTTGCTCCAAAATTGAGTGATTTGAAATGGAATGACCCTTTTTTTAAAAAAATTCAGACCATTACCCGTAGGCGCGCCAATAATGAATACAAAATTTATAGTTGTATGTCAAAAATGCGCAATAACTTCCTCTTAAAACCCACCAAATTTCATTTTCATATCTCAACCGGTCTTAGAACAATAAATAAATTGGCACTTTGAAATAAAAATTTCAACACCTCGTATCTCGGAAACGAAGCATTTGCGGACATATGTTTATAAAGCAAACTATCATTTTTTCATGTAGAACTACTACTTAAAGTTTGTCATACTTATTTACTAACACCCTGTATATATATTTTTTAAATATATCCAAATGGATTACAAATCTTCAGAACGTTTTTGATTATGTCGGACAATCATGAGTGAAACATCTGATAGTAGTTGAAACTAGCCACATTTTTGGTTATTAAAACCTTTAAATTATATGGTAATATTGCAATTGTAAAATTATGAGGACACAAGGTCTATGTTAAACATTCACTTTAAGGGAGCTCGAAAAATGAGACACTTCGTTCGATGAGTGATACAAGTGAATCAGTCCTTTAACATCGGCCTCGTGTCATCATAATTTTACAATTTAATAAAATTACTATATAATTTAAAGGTTTTAATAACCAAAATTGTGACTACTATCAGGATGTTTCACTGATGACGATCCGACTCGATCAAACACGTTCTGAAGATTTGTAATCCATCTGGATGAATTAAAAAATTTTTTATTAAAAAAATACTATCATATATTAGAAGTTTTTACTTCATTGTAAGTTTGTATAAACACTTTTTTCAGATGAGTGAATTACTATTTTGTAAAATTGCGAATATTAAACATGTTTTGTTAATGTTAAAAATTATTTGAATAAAAATTAATTTTTCTAATGATTTTTATTTTTTACTAAAATATTAGACAATTCTTTAACACGCACGTTTGGACTTAGTAGACAACTCAAAAGCAGGGACTGGGCCAGGGAACAAATGTAACAATATACTCAATGTTACAAAGAACCCTCTATCTATCTATCTAATTAGCCTTCTTCGGTCCATCTTTGGACATAGGCCTCCCCAATCCTTTTCCATTCTTCTCGGTCTGTCGCTACAGTTATCCACCTAGAGCCCACGTGTTTCTTGACATCATCTGCCCATCTCATTTGTGGCCTTCCTCTGCTTCGTTTATATTCCCACTGTCTCCAATTTATAAGAATTTTGTTCTATCGGTCTTTTTTTGTCTTATAGTGTGTCCGGCAAATCTCTAACTCTAGTTTTCTCTTATCCACTCGTTTCTCTTTTTATCCATTAGTCTTATGTGCAACATTTGCCTTCCCATTGCTCTTTGCGTTTTATGATTTTGTCCATGTTTGCTTTTGTAAACGTCCACGTTTGGGAACCATGAGTGAGAACAGGGAGTACGCATTGATTGTATACCTTGGTTTTAAGATATTGTCGATATCTTTTGTTTTTAAGGATGTAGCTTAGTTTGCCTAATGCCGCCCATATATAATCGTGAACTTGTTCTACTATTTCATCTTGTCCGATCCTCATCTGTATTTGTTATGATTTTGGTCTTGCTGTAATTCATATTAAGGCCCATCTTTCCAGCTGCTATGTCCAGTTCTTTCACAATTAACAATTCTTCTTTTTTATCGGTTATCAATACGATGTCATCAGCGTACCTTAGGTGGTTCAAGCGTTGTCCACAAATTTTTATTTTCTTCCCATTCTAATTTTTTAAAAATATCTTTCAGAGCCTGATTGAAAAGTTTCGGTTATATTGTGTCACCCTGTCTCACGCCTCTATTTATTTGTATTGTTTGTGTACCTTCATATACCCATATACCTTATTGTTGTTTTGGCTTCCTTATATATATTGGCTATTAGGTCTGTATATCTGTGGTCAATTCTGCTGTTAATCAAAAAAATTTTCATTGCCCAATGTTCGAAACTGTCGAAAGCCTTTTCGAAATCTATGAACGTTATATATAGAGGAATCTGGTATTCATTTGCTCGTTCTATAAGGCTTTTCATACTTAAATGGTCACTTGTGCTAAATCCCTTTCTAAACAATATAACGCGTATGTAACAATATATAACATATTTATTTTACCAGTGCTGACATACATATTCGAATCATAAACCATTCGCAAAACAGATGAAAGTATTTCTTTCTGTTTTGAACGGAGGATCTTGAGAAGAATAGTTGCGGCTTCTATGAAATTGGTATGTGGAGGAGGTACAACTATGAAATTTATGACAAATACAAGCACCTCACACATTAGGTGGAAAAGACGCAAAATTGATCGTAAAACAAGAATACGGTCAGGGCGTCTAACACAATTACAATGTAACAATACACCCAGACAAACTCTTACGATATCTTTCTCTCTCTGTCACTCTTACAGCCCAAGTCTTGCACTGGTCTCCCCCAGCATCTGCCTCCAAGTATGGCTGCTCTCTTCCAGTTATCCACCTTCAATATTTCTTGAGTATTGGTTGTCACGTCGTCTATCCACGTCTTTCTACTGGCCAACGTCTCACCATAGTTCCACTAAGCGTTCTACTATTGTCCTGTCATCCATTCTTATAAGGTGACCTGTCCAGCGCAATCTTTATATTTTTGCATAATTTGCTACAGATGAGGGTTCTTTGTTGAATTGACCACAGATATACAGACCTAATAGCCAATATATATAAAGAAGCCACAACAACAATTAAAGTATACGAAGGAACACAATCAATTCAAATAAATAGAGGCGTAAGACAGGGTGACACAATATCACTGAAACTTTTCAATCAGGCTCTGGAAGATATCTTTAAAAGATTAGAATGGGAAGAAAAAGGTATAAAAATTTGTGGACAACGCTTGAACCACCTAAGGTACGCCGATGACATCGTATTGATAACCGATAAAAGAAGAATTGTTTGAAATGATAAAAGAACTGGACATAGAAACCGGAAAAATAGGCCTTAATATGAATTACAGCAAGACCAAAATCATAACAAATACAGAGAAGGACATCACAATGAGGATAGGACAAAATGAAATAGAACAAGTTCACGATTATAATATAATATCTGGGTCAAATTATAAAACTTAACAAGGAAAACCAAACAGCAGAGATCACAAGACGAGTTAGACTGGCATGGGCGGCATTTGGAAAACTTAACTACATCCTTAAAAACAAAAGATATCCACAACATCTTAAGACCAAGGTATACAATCAATGTTCAATCAGCGTACTCCCTGTTCTCACTTACGGGTCCCAAACGTGGACGTTTACAAAAGCAGACATGGGCAAGATCATAAAAACGCAAAGAGCAATGGAAAGGCAAATGTTGCACATAAGACTAATGGATGGAAAGAGAAACGAGTGGATAAGAAAGAAAACCAAAGTTAGGGATGTTAGACAAGAAGTTGCAAAGTTGAAATGGAGATTTGCCGGACACAATATAAAACAAAAAGAAGACCGATGGAACAAAATTCTCATAGATTGGAGACAGTGGGAATATAAACGAAGCAGTCGAAGGCCACAAATGAGATGGTCATATGATGTCAAGAAGCACGTGGGCTCTAGGTGGATAACTGTAGCGACAGACAGAGA
This sequence comes from Diabrotica virgifera virgifera, assembly GCF_917563875.1. Lineage (NCBI taxonomy): Eukaryota > Metazoa > Arthropoda > Insecta > Coleoptera > Chrysomelidae > Diabrotica > Diabrotica virgifera. Next base: position 244,659,547 of record NC_065448.1, on the reverse strand, counting down.
AGAATGGAAAAGGATTTTGGAGGCCTATGTCCAAAGATGGACCGAAGAAGGCTAATTAGATAGATAGATAGAGGGTTCTTTGTAACATTGATACAACTCGCGGTTGAACCTTATTGTTCACATACTATTGTTGCAAAATCAATATTTTTCGCATATCTTTCGTTCAAAAGTATTGATAAGGTTTATTGACTTTTCTGTTATGATCCATGTTTCTACTCATTATGTTACTATTGGTCGTATAATAGTTTTATGTACTTCAAAACTTTACTTCCCTATGGATGTTTTTGTATCCAAATACCTGCGACAGAGAGAACTATGCTTTAGCCAGCATTTTCCGTTTCCGTATTTTCTCCTGGTCACTGCCGTCCTCATTATCTGTACATCCAGGTATGTGAGGAGTTTTACTACCTCGCGGTATTAGCGTCGTCTTTTATCAAATTCTGCAAGTTTCGTTGTTTGCATTGGGACTTAAGTTTTATCTAGGTTGACAGCTAGCCTTATTTCTTTCGCAGTTCCTTCAAGCTCCACATACAGTTCTGTAATATCTCTTGCTGTTCGTCCCACAAGTTTACATCGTCTGCCTACATCACAATCTGCTTAGATTTATTAAACATTAAATTTTTTGCTTCATCATCATCAGTAGCTCGACAACCCTTTTTGGGTCCTGGCTTGTAGGCTATTGATTATATTCAAAATAAGATAGCTAAAACGAACTACAACGTTAACGGGGTTTTATTATTTCATATGGTCAATGGACATCTATATATGAAAAAACCACGGAGTGCTACCGTTTAAAGGGGTGCGTTTTTGTGAAATGGGTGAATTAGTCCCTGGGCACAGGTTAAATTAGGGTGAGTTCTATGCACTTTTGGTACAAACATATCTACATAAAAATTGTTCCTGGTTAAATTTCCTATCTAAATATCACTTTTTATAGTCAATGATACTTTTTTTTACAAAAATATATTTAAAAGAAAAAGCACAAAGAAACCCAAAAGGAAGAAATTTTGTTTTTTGTCCCATAACTTTTGTCCACGAGGATATAGGTATAGACATTGCTCTACAGAAAAAAACCTACATTTCTTCTTTAAAATTTTGCTTAGTAGAGGTAATTAGGAGTTATAGTTTTCGAAATATGATAAGTTCGCCACTCACAGCAATTTTGTGCAATTTTCCTGGTTAATTCGCAGATATTGTTCTGTATCTTTTTTCTACGTAACTTTAAGTATATTCAATAGTACACGTAATAGGAATAGAAATCAATAACCTTTAAAATGGTCTACTGTATAACGTTGTACGACTGTTTTTAAAGAGATTATGGTTTTTCAAGGTTTTATACTTTTAACGATTCTTTATAATATAATATAAAAATAAAATAGTATTATTCTATTATATATTATATAATCTTAAATTATATATTATATATTATATAATACTTAATATAAAAAAAATATTATTTTTTACATTTTTTACGATTATTTTTAAAATTTCTCATTATAACTTTTTTTTCTTGTACATGAATATACTATATATTATTGCTCAATAAAGAGGGCTTACTTTCTGTTCTTTAAAATGATGTATCATCTATATTTAAATATGTAATGGAAACCGAGTGATTCTTTGATATTTTTTTACCTGTATTATTTAAAATTATTTCTTTTACAAAAATTACATAAACATTAGTCTTAGAAAACATCACTTTAGTTAAAATTATTTAAACGTTGACATTTAAAAAAATTTCAAAATCAAAGTCCATCTCTTTGTTAGCATTAGCTTTAATATCTTCCTCTGACACCTCAGTTATCTTAGAGTTCCCACAATTAGTACCCATGCACATGCACCCTTTGCAGAATATTGAACAACTAATTCCTATATTCCTACAACCGCAGTTTTTTGTACATCCTTTGGTACATTTACATGCTATTTTTTTAAGCAAAGCTTGTGGTGCAGGAGCTTTGACAGTAAATATTGGAACTATTTTGAAGTTTGCCCGGCCGAGTCAAGTACCTAGATCCAAAGTATTACCTATAAAAAATAAGATTCAATCATAACACACAATCACATAAAAAAGTTATAATGGGGAATTTAAAAAATAATCCTAAAATCAAAAATCGTTGTAAGTACTTATTACATTTTGAAAAGCATATCTCAGTTAAAAATAATCCTAGAATTTTTTATAATACACCATTTTAAAGTAAACAGAATAAGCTTTCTTTTTTATTATATAATATATACCTAAATGTAGAAAAAAAAGATATAATGGGAAATTTAAAAAATAATCGTAAAAAATATAAAAACTCGTTAAAAGTATATAGTGTTGAAAAAGATAACCTATTTAAAAGAAGTCGTACAACATTATACAGAAGAACATTTTAAAGGTAATTGATTTCTATCCCTCTTACATGTACCATTGCATATGACTAAAGTTACGTAGAAAAAAGTTACAGAACAATATTTGCGAAATAACAAGGAAAATTGCCCAAAATTGCTGTGAGTGGCGAACTTTGAAAAATCATATTTCGAAAACTATAAATCCTAATGATCTCTACTAAACATCATTTTAAAGACAAAATATGTAAGTTTTTTTTCTGTGAAGCAATGTCTATACCGATATCCCCGTGGACAAAAGTTATGGGACAAAAAACAAAATTTCTTTCTTTTGGGTTTCTTTGTGCTTTTTCTTTTGAATATATTTTTGTAAAAAAAAGTATGATTGACTTTAAAAAGTGATATTTAGATAGGAAATTTAACCAGGAACAATTTTTATGTAGACGTGTTTGTACCAAAAGTGCATAGAACTCACCCTAATGTAACCTGTGCCCAGGGACTAATTCACCCATTTCTCAAAAACGCACTCCTTTAAATGGTAGCACTCCGCGGTTTTTTCATATATAGAGATCCATTGACCATATGAAATAATAAAACCCCGTTAACGTTGTAGTTCCTTTCTATAGTACATAATCAATAGCCTATTGTTCTAGAATTTTTCTCCATTCTGTTCTGTTCCTTGCTTTGTTCTTCCAGTGGGCAATCTCAAGTGTTTTCAGATCTTGTTCCATGTATCTAAGTTTGGGTCTTCCCTTTGACCTTCTCCCTACTGGTGTTTGCCTCATTATATTTTTTTTGGTGTTTCTGTCTCCAACATCCGTTCAACATGGCCCATCCAGCGCAGACGTCCGATTTTTATGGATGTTATGACGCCGGTTCGTTGTATGCTACGTATAGTTCAAAATTATATCTTCTGCGCCATACGTCATTTTCTTTCACCCCCTTATATATGTGTCTGAGGATTTTTCGTTCAAATGTACCTAATAGTCTAAGAGCTAGAGGCGAGAAATCATAGTCATGAGTAATATGGAGTTTGGCATGTGAAATGTGTCTATTGTATGTTGATAATTATGACCCCTTTCAGGCTGACACCTCAGTGGATACAGGGAGTAGCAATAAGGGATGAAAGGGGAAAGTTGGTGTAGTCTTTAAAGGTTTTCACCTCGTATTTTGTTAAACCTCCATCGATTTAAATGAAAATTGGTGAGTAGTTAGAGCATACCTCAAGAAATAAAACTGATATGGTGCCAACGTGCGCTTTTACCCTGGGGGTGGATGCCACCCCTTCTCAGAGGTGAAAACTATTTTATTAAAAATAACCCCACTAATCGATAGAGGGACAAATTTTAAGCAAAATTTATTACCTCTAATTATTAAAATAAATCAATACTTTTTGAGTTATTAAAGATCAAAAATTTGAATTTTTCGTGAAATAAATGCATGATGTAAAGCGGTTTTTCGTAAATAATTCAAAAACTGTAAGTTTTATCAAAATAGTTATGATTACCAAAATTGAAGATAATAAAAAATAAAAGAGATTTGTTATTAGAAAAACCTTTGAGAATTAATAAAAAGTGCGTTATAGGTGATGGAATGTATATTTTTTTCGTCTAGTACCCAAATCTATGTATTCAAGCTCAAATAACGGGAAAACGGTGCATTTTATAAAATATATTTACTAAACACTTGTCAAAGTACTTAGAAATATGTATCGAATGAGCTCCCGGAAAAGTTGATACCATTAAACATTATGCTTTTAACATTTTTCAAAGTTTAGGCTCCAAAAATTTGGAGCTTAATTATTATATTATTATATAAGTTTTTAAAATTGTTTTAAGACATTTATATAAAATATAGCAAAAATGTATTATTTGAATATTATGTCAAATGTACCCATTATTGGACACCCTCAGTTTCTGTACATATTCAGTTTATACAGGGGCGGTTCTAGACCAAAAAAAGTGGGGGGCAAGGGAACACAACCGGTGAATAAACAAGATAACGTGCCTTCTTAACGAAAATTATAGTACAAAAGTACTGTAAAAAATGAAGGGGGCAGCTGCCCCCCTGCCCCTGATAGAAAAAATTCAATTAAATATCGAAATAATATAAAAATAATATTTTAGTAACATACATATTATTTCAAAAATATATTACTTCATATAAACTGCAAAAGAATTGAAATATTAAATAAATAAATATTACGTATTAATTTTAATGTAAGTAATGTTAAATGGCAGGTTACAAATGTTTGGTACTGTCTACCCAATGATTTATGTATTATGTATATTATATTATATAATATACAGTGCGTCTACTTAAGTTGGACACATATATTACGGGACACTTTTTTATTTTTAATTTTACGAAATAAAGTTATAATTCATAAAAAGTTCTGCATCGTCTAAAACCTACGATTCAATCATCAGATAGCAAATTTTATCTATATTATAGGAGGTATTTCAAAAAATATGAATTTCGCTCAAGATTAAAGTACCTTTTTTTCACCCTGTTGTAAATTATTGTTACTACGAAAAATTGTTTGGAATTAAAAACTGTGTTCTAATATATGCAATAGTTGTTATTATTATAATTAAATAAAATTAATAATTATTATAATAATGTAACTATTATCTACATTCTTCTAATAAAAAGAAAATATTTAATTTTTTTCTCAAATTAGAGATATCTACCAATCATCATTTTCATTTATAACTCTTTTATTATTAATTTTACGAACAAAAATTATTCTTCATAAAAAGATCTGCACGGTCTAAAATCCAAGATGCAATCATAAACATAAGATTATATAAAATTGTATCGATTTTAGTCAATGTGTAAAAAATATGAATTTCGCTCAAGAAATTCGCTCAGTAAAGTGCCTTTATAGCTCACAATATTTAAATAGTAGGATATAATTGCACATTAAACATAATTTTTAATTCTAAACAACTTTTCATAATAGCAATTTTCCATATTAGGAATTTAAATACATAAAAAATAAAGTTTTCGTTATAATAATGCTCGCATTTTTAACTTGTTATATTTAAATTGTAATAAAACGAACTTGATAATAAATTATAATCCTAACTTCATTCCCGAAATTCCTTTAAAAATTATTCTGTTAACAAATTTCAAAATAAATATATATAGTGTCCCAAAAGTAGTGGAACGGTCGAATATTTCGCGAACTAAACATCGGATCGAAAAACTGAAAAATACGTGTTCAATCATTTTCAAAAATCTATCCAATGACACCAAACACCAATCCCCACTACACTCCCTGGAGGTGGGGTGGGGGTTAACTTTAAAATCTCAAATGGAAACCCCCAGTTTTTCTTGCAAATTTGGATTCGTTACGTAAAAGTAGGCAACTTTTATTCAAGATGTTTTTTTGAACTGTGGACAGATGGCGGTATAATTGGGAAAAACGATTTATCCTGATACCATAGGTAAATTATAGAAACGGTTTAATATCTCACGAAATACACTTCCAAATGAGAAACCAAAAAACAGATTTTTAATCTTTTTTGAAAACCTATCGAATAACACCAAACGTGACCATCCATTCCACCCCCTGGATATGGGGTGGGGGTTACTTTAAAATCTTATATAGCAACCCCCACTTTTTATTGCAGATTCGGATTCGTCATAAAAAATTAAGCAACATTTATTCGAAACATTTTTTAAAATTTCTGATAGATGGCGCTAATAAATCGAATTTTTCCAATTAAGGCGCCATCTATTAACAATTCTAAAAAATGTTTCGAATAAATGTTACTTAATTTTTCATGACGGATCCGAATCTGTAATAAAAAGTGGGGGTTGCTATTTAAGATTTTAAAGTTACCCCCCACCCCACATTCAGGGGGTGGGTTGGAGGGTCATGTTTGGTGTTATTCGATATGTTTTCGAAATATATTAAAAATCTGTTTTTTAGTTTCTTATTTGGAAGTGTATTTCATGGGATATTAGACCGTTTCTATAATTTACCTATGGTATCAGGATAAATCGTTTTTCCCAATTATAGCGCCATCTATCCACAGTTCGAAAAAATGTCTTGAATAAAAGTTGCTTACTTTTATGTAACAAATTAAAATCTGCAAGAAAAACTGGGGGTTTCTATTTGAGATTTTAAAGTTACCCCCCACCCCACCTCCAGGGGGTGTAGTGGGGGTTGGTGTTTGGTGTCATTGGATAGATTTTTGAAAATGATTGAAAACGTATTTTTCAGTTTTTCGATCCGATGTTTAGTTCGCGAAATATTCGACCGTTCCGCTACTTTTGGGACACCCTGTATAAATAGCGTATGTTTTAATTTTCACTTTTTCCTAAAAACTCGAAAGGGTTCTCTTATTTTCATCATCACTTGCTTAGCTTTGATGTTATAAACTTCATCTGGAGCTCACTTGATAGGTATTCTTGAGTACTTTGACAAGTGTTCAGTAAATATATTTTATAAAATGCACCGTTTTCCCGTTATTTGAGCTTGAATACTTAGATTTGGGTACTAGACGAAAAAAATATACATTCCATCACCTATAACGCACTTTTTATTAATTCTCAAAGGTTTTTCTAATAACAAATCTCTTTTATTTTTTATTGTCTTCAATTTTGGTAATCATAACTATTTTGATAAAACTTACAGTTTTTGAATTATTCACGAAAAACCGCTTTACATCATGTATTTATTTCACGAAAAATTCAAATTTTGATCTTTAATAACTCAAAAAGTATTGATTTATTTTAATAATTAGAAGTAACAAATTTTGCTTAAAATTTGTCCGTCTATCGATTAGTGGGGTTATTTTTAATAAAATAGTTTTCACCCCCGAGAAGGGGTGGCATCCACCCCCAGGGTAAAAGCGCACGTTGGCACCATATCAGTTTTGTTTCTTGAGTTATGCTCTAACTACTCACCAATTTTCATGCAAATCGATGGAGGTTTAACAAAATAGAAGGTGAAAACATTTAATGACTGTACCAACTTTCCCCTTTCATCCCTTATTGCTACTCCCTGTATCCACTGAGGTGTCAGCCTGAAAGGGGTCATAATTATCAACATACAATAGACACATTTCACGAAGCTAGGACAAATAATCCCCGGACAAATAATCCCGGACAAAAAATCCCCACAAATTATCCCCGGACAAAAAATCCCCGGACAAAAAATCCCCACAAAAAATCCCCACAAATAATCCCCACAAATAATCCCCGGACAAAAAATCCCCACAAAAAATCCCGGACAAAAAATCCTCACAAATTTTTTTGGACAAAATATCCCCACAAATAATCCCGGACAAAAAATCCCCAAGAAAATTTTTTGCTACCGAATAGTTCTCTAAAAGTATAGCAATCGCCATGAAACCAGTTTTCGGCACGAAAATAATGATTAGCGATTAAAATTAAGCATACATTGTAAATTCGATTACCAAATGTCGAATTCCAAGTGTGAGTTTTTAAAAATCGTGGAAGATATGGGGAATAAGCTAAAGCTTTGGGAATCATGTTGTACTTATTGTCTATCCGTGATGATAACTGCTGGTCCAGAAAAAGATAATCTTGATTGTAATGCAAAAAATTCTGTTCCTTTTTGTAAGTTTAACGTCAAAAATATTTAGTCATCCTCATCATCAATGGCGTTATAACTTTTCCACCTTTTTTTAGGCCGCCAGACTGCATCTTTCCACCGTTTTCTAGGCTGCCAGACTGCATATTTCCACCTTTTTCTAGGCAGCCCTACAGACCTTCTCCCATCTGGCATCTCCCCGAACAGCCATGTCTGGTTTGATTTATGGATACATTTTTAAAGTTTTTTTATGGATGCACACAGATCCTTAATTACGTTTTCTGAAAACCTGATATCGAATAGTAATGCCCATAAATTTGTTCCCAAAACCAACAAGAAAGTCAAAATAATCGAAAAGCTTTGAATAACTTTCATGGCGATGCGTGGAACGGATTTTTACATTAGTATAATCAAGATTATTGTTTTCAGTATAGTTATCAGTTATTATCATGAATAGACAATGTTTTGAACAGAGTTACTCAAAGCAGAGTGATCAAAAGATTTAAGCCAATTACAACATGATTCCCACAGCCTTAGCTTATTTCCCATATCTTCCACCATTCACGGCAAAACTTTTAGAGAACTATTCAACAGCAAATATTTCTTAGGGATTTTCTGTCCGGGATTATTTGTGGGGATATTTTGTCCAAAAAAATTTGTGGGGATTTTTTGTCCGGGATTTTTTGTGGGGATTTTTTGTCCGGGGATTATTTGTCCGGGGATTATTTGTGGGGATTATTTGTGGGGATTTTTTGTCCGGGGATAATTTGTGGGGATTTTTTGTCCGGGATTATTTGTCCGGGGATTATTTGTCCGGACCCCCATTTCACATGCCAAACTCCATATTACTTATGACGATGATTTCTCGCCTCTAGCTCTCCGTCTATAATAAGTTCTCATCGCTTTTCGACAGTGTCCACGTCTCTGATCCATATGTAAGAACCGGTTTTATCAGGGTTTTGTATATTTTGAATTTGGTTTTTCTCGTGATATATATGATGTTGTTAGATCTTAGATGTTTAATTAGTCCATTATATGTATTATTAGTAATATGTATTCTTCTCTTAACTTCTTCACTGATATTGTTATCTGCGGTAACTAGTGAACCTAGATATGTAAAAACTTTTACACTTTCGATGTTATAGTCTCCTATTGTCAGATTCTGTAGGTTTCTTTGGCCTGTCGATTTGCTGGACTTCATGTATTTGGTTTTTATTTCATTAATATTTAGGCGACTGTTTTGTGCCGCTCTTTCTATCGCATTAAATGCTTCTATCATTTGTCTTTTGCTTCTAGCTATGATATCAACATCATCTGCAAATGCCAATATTTGTAGACTTTTTGTTATTATTGTTCCTCCGGTGTTGACTTTTGACTCTCTAATTATTTTCTCTAATGTGATGTTGAATAGAATACAGGATAGGGCATCTCCCTGTCGTAGGCCCGTTCTAACATGGATTGTATCTGTTAGTGCGTTTTGAATTCGAAAAATTCTTTGCTTACTTTCATTTTTAATTTGCAATAACTTTTGTGTTTATAAACATTTTTAAATTAGAAAATCTCATTTTAAAGAGCAAGTATTTTCAAGAAAGTCGCCGGTTCAACGTTTTCATCTTCACTGCGTAGTTTTTTCAGAATATTGAAATTTTTGAAAAAAATGTTAATAAAAAACCATGACGCATTTTGATACCCATGTAGACGATTGTAAGAATGTACTTAATACTTATCCTTATTTTTAACATTGTAGCAAACAGTATTATCTATCGTAGCTTAATGGATGAAACAATCCAAAGCCATTAAAAATAGATTTAAAACATATAAGTGTTATCTTCAGTGAAACGATGCTTTAAAAATTAATATTTGTTCACAAATCGTCAGTAACCTAAGAATATTCAATAAGTTCGTTTATAATTGACATATATCGAGAATTTTAGATAACATTTTGTGCAAGAAAGTGGGTGAAGTTTTTGAATCTTCACAATATATGATTTTTCTGCGAAATCTGTTAGTCTATGTGGTGAGACCGCTCCCGTCTGAAAAAAATTTCTGATTCGGTTTCTTTGTGGATTCCTATTCACAAATGTCCCCTTTAAACAAATCTGAAGGGTGCCGGACGGAATTTTTGGGCAGAAATTGTTTAAACAATTTTTTTAAACAAATACAAAAGATTACGTTTTTTTGCTCTGCAACATAAATTTTTAGGTTTTTTACAAGAAAGGTATCTTGTAATTTTTCTTAAAAATTGATAGTTTTCGAGTTATAGGCGATTTAAAATCTGAAAAATGCGAAAATACGCATTTTCGAGGCCTAAAAACTCATATTTAAATTAGTATTTTTGAGGTTGCCAGATACTTAAATTGAAGATTAAACATTCAGCTTCAAGATTCTGAAGAGTGCTTGCGTCTAACCTTAATTTATACCGTTGTTTTTTAGTTGTTAAATATGCATGTTTATCCGATTTTTTTGCCGGTGCGGCGAGCTCTATTTCAATCAATTTTCCTCCGAAAAATATTTTTTCTAGATTTTTTGGAATATTCTAAATAAAATAAGTTTCTTGACATTTTTCTCAAAAATTAATAATTTTAAAGTTATATGCGATTTAAAATCCGAAAAATTCCAAAAAACGCATTTTTGGATTTTAAATCGCTTATAACTTTAAAACTGTTAACTTTTGAGAAAAATGTCAAGAAACTTATTTTATTTAGAATATTCCAAAAAAAACTAGAAAAAATATTTTTCGGGGGAAAATAGGAGATTTTTGAAATAGGGCTCGCCGCACCGACCAAAAAATCGGATAAACACGCATATTTAACAATAAAAAACAACGGTATAAATTAAGGTTAGACGCAATCGCTCTTCAGAATCTTGAAGCTGAATGTCCAAACTTTAGTTTAAGTATCTGGCAACCTCAAAAATACTAATTTAAATATGAGTTTTTAGGCCTTGAAAATGCGTATTTTCGCATTTTTCAGATTTTGAATCGCCTATAACTCGAAAACTATCAATTTTTGAGAAAATTTACAAGATACCTTTATTGTTTAGAATTACCCACAAAACTTAAAAATATATGTTCCGGAGCAAAAAAAAGTGATCTTTTGTATTTGTTTAAAAAAATTTTTTAAACAATTTCTGCCCAAAAATTCCGCCCGGCACCCTTCAGATTTTCAAAAGGGGACATTTTTGAATAGGAGTCCACAAAGAAACCGAATCAGAAATTTTTCCAGACGGGAGCGGTCTCACCACATGGACTATGTGATTTTTTTGATTAGATATCACACACCTTGTGAAATAATTGTTGTTAGTAACCAGATACGAAGTTTCGATACTTACTACTAGTGACTTAAATAGAGTTTATAAACGTACTTTTAAATTATAAACAAGTTTTATCGGTGTAGGTTATCTAAAGAAACCACAGTTAATAGACCAGGGCATTTAGCACTAAAAACCCCGAAATAAATGTATTTTTAAATAGGTGCAGCACCTAGAGACTTGTAACTTTTTGCATTGTGATCAGGATGGCGTCAGGAAAAAGTCCGCAATAGAAAAATGGGTGGAAATGCATACTTGCATTTTAAAGTGCATAAACATGCCAAAATCAGTATACAGTCGAACCCGCATCTTAGAATACCTGTTATAGGAATATCCCGGTTTAAGGAATAGAAATTTGAGGTTCCGCAACGTTTCTACTGGCCTTCAATGATCGGTTATTAGAATGTCCCGGTTATAAGACTACTATTGCTTGGCACGAACGCTATTCGCGGTGTGCAAGTACATGAAGGGGATACGAGAAACGATCGTGCGCGAATAGCGGAGAAATATTGCAACTTTCTTAAATAATTCATATTGTCAATTGAAATTGTCAAATTGACGTATATTTCATACCTACTGTCATTGAAGAAGAAAAATTATATATTGCTCCATAATATTGATATAATATGCAATTATTATATAAAGGTAAATTTAATTAATTGTATTTTGCTTGCAGTACTGCATTTTAATAACTTATTTTATTTACTACATACAATTGTTTACGTTTTAATAACATAACCTGAATCTTATTTTTTCTTCTTATTATTTTGGATATTCAGGACTAATATAATTGGCCAATATAATTAAAAGCGCGAAAAATATTGCTGAGCGTAGAAACCAGGTGTCGCTGTGTCGAACTTGCACGGTCCCAATCCAATAAGCGGGTTCCACTGTAATAAGGGCCAGATTTTCTTATTCGGAGGGTTTTTGGGGTCACTGAACACGAATATGCAATCAGAACTGACTCCCCAATGCACCTGGTATCCAGGGCTACTGCTAAGGCACGTCATCTGGAGTTTTCGGTACTAAATTGATGCAAACAGATTACTCGAGGGGTTTTTGGGATCGCTGAACGCGAATACGTCGTCAGTACCGACCCTCGGAGCACCTGGTGCTTAAGGTGATTTATATGCACGTCATCTTCTGGAATTTCAAGAGTTTTCGGTTTTCAGTGGTCGGCTATGATGGCGTATTCGTATTCAGCAACTCCCTGAGTAATCTATTTAGTGTCGGAAAGCCTCGAAATTCTAGGACAGGTGCATGTCAGTCACCCTGAGCACTAGGTGCTCCGAGGGTCGGTTATGATGTCATATTCGTGTTCAGCAAACCCAAGAATCCCCCGAGTAATCTGTTTGTATCAATTTAGTGACGAAAATCCTCGAATCTTCAGAAAATGACGTGCCTTAGCAGTAACCGTGGCCACCAGGTACTCCGGGTATCAGTGGCGTAACCAGGGGGGTTTATACCCCACCCATTGGGATGTACTTTGAGCTTAAATTGGTGGTACATGGTACATTCCACACCCCCTGGAACCCCTCAGTAGTTGTAAACCACCCCCGCTAAGGATCATCCAGGTTATGCCGTTGCCGGGTGTTGATTCTGATTAAATATTCATATTCAGCGATCTCATAAACCTCCGAGTAATCTGTTTGCATCAATTGAGTGAAGAAAACCCTCGAAACTCCAGATGACTTGCCTTAGCAGTAACCCTGGGCACCAGGTGCTTCGTGGATCGGTTCTGATTGCGTATTCGTGTTCAGTAATCCCAAAAACCCATTGAATAATAAAATTTGGCCCTTAATATACTGATTTTGACATGTTTATGCACTTTTGGATGCATGTTATGCACTTTAAAATGCAATTATAGTATGATCCAAAGTGAAAGTTATCCTCCAACACCAAATTCTTTTATATGGTCCACATAATGTTCAGAAAATTGTCACAACATTTTGAGCGTCGGGTTTGGCGGGGGGAGAGAGGGGAAAATCGGTAAATTTGTAGTTTTTCGTCAATATTTATAAAACTATGCGGTTCAGCTTGAAAAACCTTCTATACAAAAACGTTCTAAATTAAATTTGAAATAAAAAAGGCCCTATGCATAATCCTTCTAAAATGAAGGGTTTTTTAAGTTACGGAGGTACTATAGTATAATTAGTCCAAAAAAGGCCTAACCCAGACATCCAAAGTAAAAATTTTCCTCTAACACCAAATTGTTCTATATGGTCCACATATTGTTCAGTAAAAAGTTACACCATCTCTTGAGGGTCCGGTTTGGGGGGGGGGGGGAGATGGGGGAGAATTTGGTAAATTAGTAGTTTTTTACGCTGTTCGTCAATATTTCTAAAACTATGCTTTAGCGTAAACATTGCTCTATACAAAAATTTTCTACATAAAATTTAAAACAAAAACGGTCATACATAATTGTTATAAAATCAACGGTTCCAGAGTTATGAAGATTAAAAATTAAAATTTTTCAATACTTTTTATATTTTTTAGGCAATTGATCATGATTTTGGGTGATGAGGTTGACGTTTCTTCAAGAGCTTATCACTAATATACCATCGGCCACTAAAATAGCAAATTTTATTTACAAAACACAATCCTGTTAAAGAAAATTTCTTTCATCAGTAATAATATTATAAATTGCCCAAAAAATATAAAAAGTATCGAAAACCTCCACTTTTCACCCTCCCTAACTCTGGAACCGTTGATTTTATAACAATTACGAATAGAACCTTTTTTGTTTTAAATTTTATGTAGAACATTTTTGTATAGAACATCGTTTACGCTAAAGCATAGTTTTAGAAATATTGACGAAAAACGTAAAAAAACTACTAATTTATACCGACTTCTTCCCCATCTCCCCCCTCCCCCAAACCGGACGCTCAAAATGGTGTAACTTTTTACTGAACAATATGTGGACCATATAGAACAATTTGGTGTTGGAGGAAAACTTTTACTTTAGATGTTTAGGTCAGGCCTTTTTTTGGATCAATTATACTATACTACCTCCGTACCTTTGTAACCGTTCCTTTTATAGAAGGGTTATCGTTTTCATAGAAGGGTTATGCATAGGACATTTTTTATTTCAAATTTAATGTAGAACATATTTGTATAGAAGGTTGTTCATGCTAAACCACATAGTTGTAGAAATATTGACGAAAAACGTAAATAACTACGAATTTACCAATTTCTCCCCCCCTCTCCCCCCCCCCAAACGCGACGCTCAAAATGGTGTGACTTTTTTCTGAACATTATGTGGACTATATTCGTGGTGTGCAAGTACTTGGAAGGGGAAACGAGAAACGACCCTGCGCGAGTCGCGGAGAAATATTGCAACTATCTTAAATAATTCATATTGTCAATTGAAATTGTCAAATTGACGTATATTTCATACCTTCTGTCAGTGAAGCAGAAAAATTATATATTGCTCCACAATATTGATATGATATGCAATTATTATATAAAGGCAAATTTAATTAATTTTATTTTGCTTGCAGTACTGCATTTTAATAACTAATTTTATTTACTACATACAATTGTTGACGTTTTCATAACATAACCTGAATCTTATTTTTCTTCTTATTATTTTTTTGGACTATGGCCTTGACAATTATCCAGCAACCAGGACTAATATAATTGGCCAATATAATTAAAAGTGCGAATAAAAGTACAGAGCGTAGAAATAGAGGTCGCTTTGCCGAACTTGCACGGTCCCAATAGAACAATTTGGTGTTTGAGGATAACTTTCACTTTGGATGTCTGGGTTTAGGTCTAGTTATACCATATTATGACATTATGCATTTCCACCCATTTTTCTATCGTAGACTTTTTTCTGACGTCATGCTGAATACAATGAAAAAAATTTCAAATCTCTAGGTGCTTTATTTAAAAATCGATTTATTATTTCATAAATACCCTGGTCTATACCCTTTGCCTGTAAGCTCTCATACTATTATTTAGCCATGCATTTCCTAATTTATATGTGAAGGTTATTTAAGTAAAGGTTCTAGGTTTATCTCTGTAAATTCTTACTTACATACAATGCGAGAAACTCTGATAAACAGTTTAACAAAAATACCGATATCAATAAAACCAGCATTTAAGAAAGTTTCTAGTGATAACTTCATAAAAAACGTTTTAACAAGTGATTTGCGAGTGTCCATAGAAGTATGTCCCAACAGAGCCCTAAACGAGGATCTTTTGTCTTCGATCCCCTTTAGTTTTTGTTCTGTGACATGGCGGACACCGTCCAATGAACAATTGGAGCATGTAGACCAGATACCTGCTCTCATATTGGCCAAGCAGTTGAATTCGAATGGATATAACGTGTTGCTACATTTGGCGGGAAGATATTTGAAACGTGAGCAAGTTGTTAGAATTTTAGAGGAGGTGAAGAGTGCAGGAATTAGGAATTTATTCGCGCTTCAAGGAGGTAAATGTCTTTATTTTAAATTAAGTTACGTCGTTGATTGAGGTATTGGATACCATATCAATATTTCAATCAACGGTTACGTTAATATGTATAGTAATAGTAGAAACGGAATTAGGAAAAAATATAAAGGATGAAAATTTGGGAATAGGTAGATTAAATTGTCTATTATTATATAAGAAAAAGTTTACAATTCTACACCCCCTCCATTTTACAAAAATTGAGGGGTGAAAAATACACCCTTCTCGGAGGTGAAAAATATACATTCAAAATAAGTCCGGAATTAGATAAAATGACTAATTCTAAGCCACTTTTGTTCTATAGAGATTTTTCACCAAATCTATACTTTTCGAGTTATTTGCGAGTGAATGTTCATTTTAAGAGAAAAAACATGTTTTTGGACGGTTTTTCGCAAATAACTCAAAAAGTAAATATTTTATCGAAAAAATATTCTTAGCAAAAATGTAGGTCATAAAAAATGAAAAAAAAATGGTGTAGGCATAAAGTCTGTTGACCTAGTAGAAGCAGAGCTGTAGCTAGTGAGAAATAGGTTCTTCTTCGTCAAACTTCAAATCGAATATTTCAACGTCAAATAACCAAAAAACGGAGCACTTCTCGGGAAAAACTCATTTTAACTTTTTTAAAGTGTGTAAAAAAAGGTTTATTTCTGTTTTTTAAAAAAACTTCTAACGTTAAAAGTAAGTGAGTTACGCTTAAAATATTGTTGGTCCCTGTTATTTTTTGGTCAAAAAATCGCAAAAATCACCCCCTAATTAGCATCCCAAATAAAGTAATTGCTACCGCTTCACAAATTACTTTGCTTTTGTATTCTTTATATGACCTGTCACCTGTAAGTTTTATCGGTTCAAAAGGCTTTATTTTTGAAAAGACGGCAGTTAAACAGTTTATTCAAATTTTGAACAGCCATAGCATAACCAATTTTTGTCTACAAGGAAAACAAAAAATCAAAAATATTCAGAAAAGCAAAACGTACATTTTATTACTCTTTGAGATTTTTGTAGTACTAATAATTTTTCAGTTAGTTTGAAAGAAAAACGGAATTGTTTTCAAAATTTAAAAAAATATTATTTTACAACCAAATTTTTTCAAAAAGGAGCACTTTGAACCAATGAAACTTCTAGATCATATGAAGAATATAAAAGCAAAGTAATTTTTGAAACGGTAATGATTAATTTTATTTGGGATTCTAACCTAGATAGCAATATAAACTTGTTTCAAACTTGCAACAAGTTTGATACATCAAACATGAAAGCTTACTGCAGGTTTGCCATGGCAACTTTGCAAACTTGCAGCAAGTTTAAATCAAACTTGCTAGGCAGTGTGACAAACTTGCATGAAGTTTGTTTTTTTAAACTTGATATAATAAACTTGCTGAAGGTTTGTTTTTATTTTGTTGTATGAAGTTTGTTTTTTCAAACTTGATACAAACTTGCTTAAGGTTTGTTTTGACATACTAATTCACTTTTTTATAATCTATATTTTTGCTAAGAATATTTTTTTCGATAAAATATTTACTTTTTGAGTTATTTGCAAAAAAACCGTCCCAAAACAAGGTTTTTTTTTCTTAAAAATGAACATATTCACTCGCAAATAACTCGAAAAGAATTGACTTAGTGAAAAAACTCTATAGAACAAAAGTTGCTTAGAATTAGCCATTTTATCCAATCCCGGACTTATTTTGAATGTATATTTTTCACCCCCCGAGAAGGGGGCATTCCCCTTCATTCTTGTAAAATGGAGGGGATGTAGAATTATAAACTTTTTCTTATATAATAATAGATAATTTCAACTACCTATTCCCAAATTTTCATCCTTCCTTTATTTTTTTGGGGGTCAGATTGTTCTTTGATCGGGCTATATCAATGATTAGTATAAATGTTAAAAAAATTCGAGCAGTTGCTTTAAAGATAAGCACGTGCCGGTATATTAACCTCCCATTAACACATTCACGGACACGCTTCACATGTAGTAGTCACATCTTCTTATGGAGTAAGTGATTTCATATGCAGTCGTGTCCGTTAATAGAGTTAAAATAATTAGACGATAATTATCAAGCAAGAGAAATTAAATTTTTTTTCTACTTTTAAGGGCAAAAAACAAGTTCATTAGCGGAACTGAATTCAAAATTATTTTGCACATCATACTTGAAACATTATTTGGTTGAATCTCATTTTTTTTGTAAAAAATACATTAATTTCTTTGGAATAAATTACGGTTCTGTTGATATCCGAGAAGACTTAGTATTCGCACACAATGTTGCCAAACTGAGTTTTTTGGTATTCAATTTAAATTTTCAAGCCGATTTCCGAGCCTATACATACCATAGACGTATAGGTAATATAACAGAGGAAAGTAACCAAATATGGAATAGTGCCCTAATATGGAATTTCTTGATTTCTCCGAAAATATAAGTTGGAAGCGCACTACAAGACCATCCTCTATTTTAGTCGCTCTCTTTATTATCGTATTCACACATCTGTGTCAGATGCGCGAACGATACGTGTCTGACAGGCGCGTTTTGTTTTATCGTCTCGCAGAAAATTTCAAAGGTAAATATATTCAACGAGTATTATTGGTTATTATGCATGAATACAGACTTGTTATGCTATTGCGTATATAAATAGTACCTTTATTTTGATATATTTTATGACCTTCTGCAATTAAAACATTACGACTTGAAAAAATGTCGATACTAGTTTGAACTAATGTACAAATCCAAATATGGACAGTCGTTGGTGCCTAATTATGGAATAGTGGATTAATTGCATAATGTGTGGGCTCATTATGATCGTGCTTGCCTACTTCTTTCATTTTTCAGAATTTTCTTATTTATTTGATCTCAGATGTTTATGTCTATGTTTGTTATTTATATGTTGGTTTATACCTATATTCCATATATGGGTATACCTATTCCATATTTGGTTACTCATTTGGGATTTTGTTCTTTTGTTCGATTTTTTTTGTTAATTAAGATATTTAATAGAAGGCTTTTAATTACTACTTACATAAAAATGTATGACTGATGTGTCATAACTTGGTATTCCATAATTGGCGACTTTCCTCTAACATAGACTGATGTACATATTTGTTTCTAATCTTTCTGTTTTTGTTTGATTTATAACGGAGCTGTTAGGATAACAGACAAAACTATTAAATCTATCAATATTTTTATATTTTTTAGATCCATCTGAAATTAAAGAAAAAGACGATAAAAAATGTGATTTTCCATATGCGTCTGATTTAGTCACATTTATACGAGAACGTCATGGAAATTATTTTTGTGTTGGTGTAGCCGGTTATCCCGAAAAACACCCACAATGTGAAAATATCGAGAAAGACCTCCAATACTTAAAATTTAAGGTAAATACATAAAAGTACTTGTTAAAAGAAATATATTCACATAAAACAAGGTCTAAAGACAAGACAATTCCTCTTTTTTTCAATATAAAACTAACACTTTTTTTACAAATATAGGTGGGAATTTTCACGGATTTTGTCCGATGATTGAAATCATACTCAACTGTTATTCCTGTCGAGTCGGACAACTTTTCCATTTCGAAAAATTTTTCGGGAGGGGGCATTTTGTATAAATGTAGAGGTTTCTAACCTTTGATGCGTCCGACAATGGAGTACCCTTAAAAATTTGTCGGAAAATATTACCAATAACTTGTAAGATTTTTCATCAAACAATCCTGCAAAAAAAATCATCATTTATGACTCCAAAGTGCGCTCCCCATGAGGGGGAAGGGAAGGCGCATGCATCAAAAATAGTCATAAAATGTATACCCTCATAGCTGATTTTTGCAGGATTGTTTGATAAAAATACTTACAATATACTGATAATATTGTTCGACAAATTTTTAAGGATACCCAAGTTGTTGTCGGGCGCTCCAAAGTTTAGAAACCTCTATATTTATGAAACGCCCCCCTCCCGAAAATTATCCGTATTCATTACCCGTGTTGAGCTGCCCCCCCCCCCCCACTTGCAAAAATTAAAAAACAAATAGCCCTGATTTATGAGCTATTTATGAGCTCGAATATTCCGCAAACTAAAAATTTTGAGCTCGTTCCACTGAGCAGGAATTTAATACCATAGTGGGGGGGGCTGAGTCAGCCCCCCCCACTACTTAAAAATAGGAATATTGAATCGGTTTTTGCGGCAGAATTACGAGCTATTTATGAGCTCTTGAAATTATATAGTTTCGATTTTTGAGCTCATCCCCTTCACCCCCAAACAACCCTTTAATTGATTTAACTTAAGAGAAAGATGCTGAGAAAACTTAAAATATATCGTATTGCGGATATAATTCCTATAGCTTATATACTCTAAGAATAAACTATTAAATCAAGGGCATTTCGATTATTGAGCTACAACCCCTTCGCAAGAAAACCACCCTATCTTCCCGGCTTAAGAGAAAGTTGTGCTTAAAATGCGTTAAACTAATTATTTGGCGACTACATATCATTTAATAATTTATAAGCTTCCAAATTACGCGCATTTAGATCAGTAAATTGCAATTTATTTTGTATAGTGCAGTCACTGAAGGTAAAAATCAACGATTACCTTCAATTTCGGTGAACCTTCATCGATTTTCACGAAAATTGGTCAGTGGTTAGAGGATACGTCAAGAAACAAAGGTGACATGGTACCACCTTGTGCCTTTACCCTAAGGGTGGATACCGCCCCTTCTCGGGGGTGAAAATTATTTTATAAAAAATAACTGCACAAATCAATAAAAGAACAAATTAAAAGCAAAATTTATTATACAAAGTTAATAAAATAAGTCAATACTTTTTAAGTTATTAAAGATCAAAGATTTTAATTATTTGTGAAAAAAATGCATGTTTTGAAGAGGTTTTTTGTAAATCACTGAAAAACTGTAAGTTTTTACAAAAAAGTTAATAGTAGTTTAATTCGTATAGCTTATATTCTAAGAATAAACTCTAAAATCACGCGCCTTTCGATTATTGAACTACAACCCCTTCGCAAGAAAACCATCCCTTATTCCCGGCTTAAGAGAGGGTTGTACTTAAAATAATTTAAATTAATTATTTGACGACTATATATTGTTTAATAATTTATGAGCTCGCAAAATATACGCATCTCAATTATTGAATTGCCATTTTCTTTCTATAGTGCAGTCACTGAAGGTAAAAATCAAATATGACCTTCGATTTCGGTAAATCTCCATTCATTTTCACGAAAATTGGTGAGCGGATTTTGATACTATCAACTTTTTCTGGATCTTATTTTTGATGGGTATTTCTAAGTACTTTGACAAGTATTTAGTACCTAAGTGTTATAAAATGCATCTTTTTCCCGTTATTTAAGCTTGAACCCTTAGATTTGAACAGTCAAGGAAAAAAAAATTTAATTACCAATAACTTACTTTAAATTAACATTAAAGGTTTTTCAAGTAAGCAATTTATTATATTTTTTATTAGCTTCAATTTTAGTGATGAAAACTTTTTTGTAAAAACTTACAGTTTTTGAGTCATTTATGAAAAATCGCTCTAAAGCATGCATTTTCTTTCCAAAAATTAAAATATTTTATCTTTAATAACTCAAAAAGTATTGATTTATTTTAATCACATTATATAACAAATTTTGCTTACAATTTGTCCCTCTCTCGATTTGTGGGGTTATTTTTAATAAAGTAATTTTCACTCCCGAGAAGGGGTGACATATACCCCAGGCTAAAACCCCAAGTTGTTATTGTCAATTCGTGAAAATAAATGGAGATTTACCGAAATCGAAAGTAATAGTTGATTTTTACCTTCAGTGACTGCACTATAGAAAGAAAATGGCAATTCAATAATTGAGATGCGTATATTTTGCAAGCTAATAAATTATTAAACGATATGTAGTCGCCAAATAATCAATTTAAATTATTTTAAGAACAACTCTCTCTTAAGCCGGGAAAATGGGGTCGTTTTCTTGCGAAGGGGTTGTAGCTATGTAATCGAAAGGTGCGTGATTTAAGAGTTTATTCTTAGAATATAAGCTATGCGAATTAAAGTACTATTAACTTTTTTGTAAAAACTTACAGTTTTTCAGTGATTTACAAAAAACCTCTTCAAAACATGCATTTTTTTCACAAATAATTAAAATCTTTGATCTTTAATAACTTAAAAAGTATTGACTTATTTTATTAACTTTATATAATAAATTTTGCTTTTAATTTGTTCATTTATTGATTTGTGCAGTTATTTTTTATAAAATAATTTTCACCCCCGAGAAGGGGCGGTATCCACCCTCAGGGTAAAGGCGCAAGGTGGTACCATGTCACCTTTGTTTCTTGACGTATCCTCTAACCACTGACCAATTTTCGTGAAAATCGATGAAGGTTCACCGAACTTGAAGGTAATCGTTAATTTTTACCTTCAGTGACTGCACTATACAAAATAAATTGCAATTTACTTATCTAAATGCGCGTAATTTGGAAGCTTATAAATTATTAAATGATATGTAGTCGCCAAATAATTAGTTTAACGCATTTTAAATACAACTTTCTCTTAAGCCGGGAAGATAGGGTGGTTTTCTTGCGAAGGGGTTGCAGCTCAATCCACTAGGGTATTAAATTCCTGCTCAGTGGAACGAGCTCAAAATTTTTAGTTTGCGGAATATGAGAGCTCATAAATAGCTCATAAATCAAGGCTATTTGTTTTTTAATTTTTGCAAGTGGGGGGGGGCAGCTCAACACGGGTGTATTCATTCCGTATTATCAAAACAAGAGGCTAAAGTGTAGTGTGAACCTGGTCCTCGGCTCCGAAACGAGGTCGTACCCATAAATCGACCAAGAAGGTGTTAGCATAAGTTTTTTGGGATACGAGAGGAATTTTGTTTTTGGATTACTATCAAACTGGTAAACAGTGGCGGCTGGTCAGAGGAGGCAAGGGAGGCTTAGCCTCCCCATACATTTTTTACACACGCTACACTGTTTTGTTTACTTTGCTATTTTGCTTCGCGTTAGAGATATCGCAAAAAATTATTTGAACATTAAGTTGTTCCAAATAATATTCTAACCTCACATACCAAATTTCAGCACAAAATTCGCACTTTTAGTTTTTTCATTATTTGTAGTCGGGATCCTAAAATCGCAGAGGAGGCTGCTGGCCGGAAAATTTCACTTGCTAATGCTCCGCGTAGCCCAGCAGCGTTTAAGGATGGTTTAAGGAGACCCGGTCTCCTTAGAGCTGCACATTGCTTAACGCACACGCTGCCCGGAGATCGGGCAAGTGAGATTTTTCGGCCAGCAGCCTCCTCTGCGGATTGTAGGATCCTGACTACAAATAATGAAAAAACTAAAAGTGCGAATTTTGTGATGAAATTTGGTATGTGGGATTAGAATAATATTTGGAACAACTTGTTTAAATAACTTTTTCCGATATCTGTAATGCAAAGCAAAATATCGGTAATTTACCGTGTTTTTGCATTCGCAGACTAAGCCGCTTTTAGAATTAAAAAAATTCAGTTGAGCGTATCTTAAACAATGTAAACCTTCAACCTGTATTGACTGCAAAACTTCAAATCTATTTATTTTGATATGCATATCTACTTACAGAGATAGAACTGTTAACAAATAAACGACACAAACTTTGGTAATAGACTTTTACAATTATACTAACTATTTTTAAAATGATATGATATTATGAAATAATTATGAATTATGATGATATTACAAAATGTAAATAAAAAATGGTCAAAAAAATGGGGCCTTAAATAAGATTTTTTTGGCGGATTTTTTTTTGCTAATGCAAATTTGTCTAGATAATTTACAGTTAGGTATAGCCTCCCCTATTGAAAAAAAGAATGTGTGTGTACTTTGTACGCACGTAAGAAGTTATACTTCTATTATATGATTTAAACGAAATTAATATACTTTTTATTTATATTTTGTTTAAATATTAAACTAATTTATACTTACTACTTCTCAAACATTTTTATTAGAACAGTGCCAAAAATTAAAATAATAAAAGAATAAAACACACACAAACACATTAAACAAGCCACAAATGATGTCTGAACATTAATTGTCGAAAATTTTTTTAACTAAATACGTATTTTCTGAAAATACAATTATATAATAAATATACTTACAATCATAAAATGTATTAAAAAAAAAACAAAAAAGAAAGTTTCTATTGGGACTCGAACCAGCGCTGATAAGAGCGGTTGGTATTGGAATTCATTCGCCTTCTCCGCTTAACCACGGACACTATGTGTCATTATTTACGAAGATCGACTAACTAAACAGATTAAACTTGTGATATTTTGATATTTTGAAAATAGATCAAATTATTTTAATTTTGAATTGAAATGATTTAGAATTGAAAAAATACAACAAAACATAGAGTAAAAAAACAATATATTAGGTGAATATTGATACAAATTTTGATGGTAATCAAATTATATAAATAAAAGTATTACATACTATGTATTTTGGCAGATCAAATAGGTAGGTTTATACCCATGATACATTAACAATTATTACGTACCTGTTGCTTTTAAAAACTATTTAAAAGTCACTACAATATTATAAACTTTTTTGTTTCTGTCCTCACAACAATAAAACTAATATATTATACATTTGTTTACCTTTACCTTTACCTCCAAACTAAAGCTGCAATATCGGATAATTTTTGACATGTCATTTGAACATCCAATCAGAACAAAGTTATAATGCGCATGCGCCGGGCTGATAGGTTTTAACATATAAAAAAATCACCCTCTATCGCCGGTAAAGAAGTATTAATTCAAAAATCACGAGCCGCCACTGCTGGTAAAACAACATTTTGGATATTATTGTAACCTTTGACCAGCTGAAGAAAAAAATTCGTGAAAAACAGCCCCGTTTGCAGAAGAAAAAAATCCTTTTTCTTCAGGACTATGCACTGTGTTTTATGAGCATTTTAACAATAGCTGAACAGTAACATTTTAACATTACTACAGTGCAATGACAAAAACATTATTTTCTAACAAGGTTAAAACATGTTATTTAAACTCACATTTACCGCCAAATATGTTTGATATAATTAATAGAGAAAAATGGTCAAATTTTCAGTACATATTTACCGATGGGTCAAAAGACGCAAATGGAACAGTATTCCACGAAAATAAAAATTACCATCATCAATATAGCCTACCTATTGAATGCTCAATATACACAGCAGAAATGATAGCAGTAATGTTTGCTGTTCAGTATGTACTACTGAATCCAACTAGCAATTATATTTACTGACAGTAAAAGCGTGGTGGACAGATTGAGTAACATTCAAACAGTCAAACACATAAACCACATTGAATTGAATATACTTAAAACTCTGTTTGAAATTACACAATTAGGAGTAAATGTAACAATTGCTTGGATTAAGGGTCATTCGGGAATAAAAGGCAATGAAATAGTTGACAATTTTGCTAAATCAGCTTATGTGATCGTAGAAAAAATAAACAAAAATTTAATTCCAGCTTCAGATATTGATACTTTTAGCAGACCAAAAATTAAAAATAATTGGCAATTGCATTACAGAGAATGTAATGCTGGCTCAAATTTTTCTCATTGTAACCCTAGGATATTCTCAAAAAGATGGTTTTACACAGAATATAACAGACATTTTATAAAGACCATTAATCGGCTGAGAGCCAATCATGCTCTTACGCCATATTACATATGCATAGAATCGGCTTGTCAGATACTCAAAATTGTACTTGTGGCAAAATCGGAGATCTAACACATGTCATATTAGAATGTCATTTAAACATAAATAACATAAACGACCTTTATAAGGAATTAAAAGATTTAAAATGTTTTTTCCCAATAAACCTTAATACTTTAATATTTACAAATGATATGGAAATTCTTCATCTTATTTATAAACATGTTAAATTATGTAAATACAAGTTGTAAACGTAATATAATAGGCATAATTTGTTAATGTGGTTTGAAAAAATAAAAAAAAAATAATATATAAAAAACACATAATAAAATAATAACAAAAAAATAATAAAAAAAAAGAAAAAAAAAATAGAAACAAAAATAAAAAAAGAATAGAAAAAAAAAAGAAGTAAAAAAAGTGTTTCGCACAGATTAAAATATATATTAAAAAAACAGTAAAATAATTAAAAAAAAACAAAATAAAAAAAAAGCTACACAATGTACCAATGTATGTATAAAAATAATATTGTAGAATGTACTTATGTTTATAAGAAATTTATGACTATGAATCTGCAATCAATCACAAACAAGTCTGGCTAATTGGCTCTGCCAAAGCCATTTTTCAAAAAAAAAACAATAGCTGAAATGCATGAATTAAAGTTCGAATTGTTGAAGCATCCACCGTATTCATCAGATTTGCTCCCTATAAACTTTCATCTGCTTCAATACCTAAAAAAGTCATACGTGGAAAGCGTTTTTCATTAAACGACGAGGCCATAACAACTGTGGAAGCGTATTTTGCAACCTTTCAAGATTCTCACTTCAGGGGTGGAATTTATGAATAGGAATCTCGTTGGAACAAGTGAATTGATGTACAGGAGGACTATACTGAGAATAATAAAGTGTACTTCAAACCATAAAATTGTTTTTTTTTTTATAGAACCGCAAAACTTATTGAACATTGAACAGTATTATTATTTATACATATTATTATTTTTTATACTTTGTTTTATTTTTAGGTAACACGTGGTGCAGATTTCATCATAACCCAAGCATCTTACGACTATCAAAGGTTCCTAACATTCTCTCAACAGTGCCACTTGATGGGCATAAATGTTCCGATTATTCCAGGCGTATTTATTATAAGTTCCCATAGGACTCTCACGGCCATGTCAAAATTTTGTGGAGTTACAATTCCAAGAAACATTATTGATGCTGTTGAGGCTGTAAAAGGCAATGATGACGATGTAGCGAAGTTCGGTGTACAGCATGCTACTGAATTAATAGGCAAAATTTTCGAGAATCAGCATCTGTTTGCAGGAGTTCATATGTTTTCTTTGAATAATTTAGAATTAGTAAAAAGTGTATTACAGAAAACAAACATAAATTCGGAATGTTTGGTTCCATTAAATGCATAATCAAATGATACGTGCTTTATTTATCTACTTATTTTTAACACTTTATTTAATTTAAAACAATTTAAATTGTTTATTTTTAATCTAGATCTAGATATAGGTAACTAGTTACGGAGATGTTCCAAGTTCCATCCTAGTCTCGAACGAATAGATAGCTGTCTCTCCTTCCGAATTCAGGCAAGAAACAGCTTATCGATGTGTTTTTGTTGATCTGTAAGTTCTCAGTAATACATCTTTATTTTATGTCCTTATATGTTTTTCCTCTCTTTTTGTACCTATATTGAGCTTTTGCAATCATTTAGGACTCCGTGCCCGTAGTTTGTAATCAATTCCCAAAAAATGTCTGGGGTATATCTCACCAACTCTACAGGAATATCTCCTGGTCATTCGCTGGATCATCATCTGGTTTGAAGTCTACCTCTACTTCCTTTTTTTTTGCCAATATCCTTTAGATATTTGAAAATGTTTTTCGGATTAAAATTATTTCCTAAAACATCTTTTATATTTACAGGTATTGAATGTTTGTTTATTTCGTTAATAAATTTGGGACAAGCTACCAAAATATGTGGTATGGATATACTCAGGGGCGTAACAGAGGCCCCCGCAGCGTGAAGCTTGCGGGGGGCCCCAATCGATCAAGGGCCCCATCTTGTCGTCGGATATTATGTAAAATCTGTTATAGGTATATGATTTTATTTTGTGTGTTTGCATTTAAAAACGTAAATTTCTAAATAGGGGTATTCGGCAAGTGAATCATCTTATCTCATATCAAGAAACTTACTCCTTTCCGGTCTCACGCACTTTTATGGTAATGACAATAAACTATAATGCTTTGTACGTGACTATTAAAAGATTTGAGAATTGCAATTTGCCAAATTGTAGAACAATATTTCTAAATCTAGAAATGGATTTTCTCTTTAATCTTTACCTGCGTTTAGTATTTCGATACAATTATCCAGAGGCGTAACAGAGGCCCCCACGCCCTAAGCTTACCAAGCTTATGGGGCCCCAATATGTCAAGAGCCCCATCTTGCCGTCTAACATATGTAAAAATGTGTTGTTATATTATTTGCATAAGTACGTTTTTTAAGCAGTGCAGTATTGAAAATGAAGTTTCAGTAAATGACAGATTTGGAGTGAAATTATCAACGTCGCGACGGACGTATTTGCTTGACAATTTGGATTTAGGTTCTAGTACACTCCACTTCAAAGTTGGACCCCCAGGAGCGGGTGACACCCCTCCTTGGGGTGATAAATATAGGTACGTTTAGTCCGGAAATGCATAAATTGACTAGTAAAGCAACTTTTGTTCTATGGGGTTTCTTTATCTATGTTAATACTTTTCAAGTCATTTGCGAATGAAAATGTTTATTTCTTAACAAAAAAAGAACGTTTTTAGACGGGTTTTTCGCAAATAACTCAAAAATTAGTATTTATCGAATTAAATATTAGATATTTATCGAAAAAATATTTGTAGCAAAAATGTATTTATAAGATACAAAAAAATGGTGTACTTATTCATGAAGTCTGTCGACACAGTAAAAGCACAGTTGAAGCTCATGAAAAATTATTCTTATTCGTCCAATTCCAAATCGAATATTTCAACCTGGAATAACCAAACAAAGAAGCACTTTTCGGGAAAAACCAATTAAAACTTTTTTTAAATGTTTCAAAAAAGGCTTTATTTTTATTTTTTATTAAAGTTTCTAGTACCAAAACTATACGAGTTACGCTCAAATAAAGTTGACCCCTTTTTTGGTAAAAAAATCGTGAAAATCTGCCCCCATTTCGCAACCCAAAAAAATTTTACCGTTTGCGCTTTACCATTTACTTTAAATATTTATTGTTTATATGATCTGTAAGTTTGACCAGTTCGAAGTTCTTATTTTTGAAAAAATTTGGTATCATATTAAAAAGAGTTTTTTTATTTTAGAAAAATGCCTTTTTTTAAATAACTTAAAAAGTAAGTATTACCCACATAACAATTTCATGTTCTTAGTAGATTCATAGAACATACTTTTCAGAAAAAGTATATACTAAGAATATGCGTAATTACCATTGCGAATGTGCAGAGCACATACTGAGTATATACTACATTACAGTACTTAAACGTTCTATGTATATACTTAGAATGTACTACCGCACTTCTTCTCAGTATATACCAAGAATATACTTTTTAGGATATTCTAAGAAGGTGCTATAAACCTTCTATTTATATACTTAGAATGTACTACCTCACATCTTTTAGTATATAGGAAGAATGTACTTTTTAGTATATGGGAAGAATATTACAAGGAAGTGCTATATTGCTCAGAAGCATGTTTTCAGCATCACCGAATCTCATCCTAGGTTCTACTTTCTACTAAATTTACATATTACATATGAGAATGTAGTTAGTACATTCTACAATATTACTTAAAAAGTAAATATAAAATATTATATAAATTTTAGTTAGTTATATCAATATTATATAGGTAAGTAGGTATATATATTTAGTTATTATGTGCATATAAAAATAAAAATGCTGAATATATAAATTTATATATTCATATTCATATACCTATCGTACCCAAATAAATATTATGTAACATATGTATGTAAATAACTAAAATTTATATGTTGCTTATATGTACCTATATACATACTTACTATTTAAGTAATATTGAAGTACCAAAATGAATTTTTTATTTGTAAGTTGACAGCAAACAAAATAAAACGTTTAATTATGCATGTTCCTATTCCTGGTTGAAATACTTGGTCTTCCTCACAACACAGCATAGACATTGTTAGTGTTAAGTGTAGACACAAATGCCAAATGCCTATTCAGTAACTATTTTCATATTTTGTATTTTTCCTTTGTTCCCAACCCCCTACCCGCTAACCCCTATGCAGGTATGCAGCGGTCGTTTCCGCTTTGTTTGTGCCGGTTGTGGGTTTTGGCTCAGCCACACAGCTTACCTGAATGTCAATTCCATGTAAAAATAAAATTCTTCATAAGAATACTCAATAAACTTAATCAAAATAGTAAATGCATTTCAGTTATGAAAGCGAAACGACAATTTCTCCTTTTTCGTTAATACAATTAATTCTTAAACATTTTTACCATACAATTAAAACAATTTTAAATAATGAATTCGGTAGTTTAATTAATAGTACCTACATACATAAATTTTTAAATTTCATTAATTATTCTTAACGAAGTTGATAATCTATAGGCTAACATTATTCTTCCTATACATACATATATATTATTTTTAAGATATTTTAAAAGTATCTACTTATAAGTATGTGTTAAGTATGTACTTATAAGTATGTGCTAAGAATATTCGGTAAAAGTATATTCTGAGAATAGTATCTACTTATAAGTATGTGTTAAGAATGTACTTATAAGTATGTGCTAAGAATATTCGGTAAAGGTACATTCTAAGAATAAACTTTTACGAATATTCCGAGTTACTACGTACACGAATGTACTCAGTATATTCGCTACGAGAATATACTTTAAAGTATGTGCAAAGAACATGAAATTTAGAATGTTTTTTAAGGTACATGCTATGCTTGTACTACGCATATACTAAAAAGAATATACTCTGACGAATGTTGGTAGTATATGCTTAGAACATGATACGAACATCATTGTTATGTGGGTAGTGATACGAAAAATCTCAAAGAGTAAAGAAATGTAGGTCTTGCTTTTATAAATATTTTGGCTTTATTTTGTTTTTCTCTAAGACAAAAATTGGTTAAGATATGGATGTTTAAAATTTGCGTATACTCGTGATTAGTGACTCGTTCAAGCTCTTTCAACTAGAACCCTTTTAAAAATAAGCACTTTGAAGCGGTGAAACTTACAGGTCATATAAAAAGTTAAGTAATTTGTAGGGCGATAATGATTAGTTTCGTTTGGGGTGCTAAATAGGGGGAGATTTTCACAATTTTTTTACCAAAAAATGGGACTAACTGTATTTTAAGCGTAACTGGCTTAGTTTTGATGCTAGAAACTTTTGTAAAAATAAAGCTTCTTTCAAACACTTGAAAAAAGTTCTGATGAGTTTCCCCGAAAATTATTTCATTTTTTGGTTATTTCACGTTAAAATATTAAATTTGAATTTTGACGAATAAAAAAAACTTTTCATGAGCTACAACTTTTCTTTTACTGGGTCGATAGACTTCATTTTTGTTTCATTTTTTTACAAGCTAGATACATTTTTGCTAACAATATTCTGTTCGATCAAATACTTACTATTTGAACTATTTGCGAAAAATCGCCTAACAACGTGGTTTTTTGTTGAATAATAAACATTTTTACTCATAAATAACTCGAAAAGTCTTGAGTTGACCACTTCGGTGGTGACACTGAAAATTACACGGTATCGCCATATTTTACGTTGATTTACTGGACTGTAACACATATAGGTATTTGTTACACATGTTGCATTTAGTAATTTTTTAAAGGGGGCCCCATTTACAATTCTGCGGGGGGGGGGGGCGACGGAGTTTGTTACGCCACTGGATATACTACAGTTACAATGATCACATATAGGGTGATTTGATTTAGATATAATATGACCATGAGTTAGTCTGCTGTGTCCTATACGCAAACGAGATATTTTAACAAACAATCGGCGGTCGATGTTGTACGTTTGATGTACCATGAATGTGTTGTACGTTTAATAGTCTGTAGAAATGATTTTGATAGTTGCCATTTATTTCCCCATTCACTTAGCACTTTCTGTTTTACGAACGTTTTAAAATCGGTCACTGACGATGTATTCATTGTTGTTGAAGATGCACTGTGTATTGCTTCACGAGCATAATGATCCACTTTTTCGTTGCCTTTCAAACCAGTATGTGATGGAACCCAAAAGAAGAGAATTTTCTGTTTTGCCTGGTTAATAAGGTGTAATTGATGTTGTATTAGATGAACGATAGGATATTACTGGTATAGAGCTTGTTTTATTGAATGTAATGCACTGAGAGAATAAGTAATTATCACAGTTTTTGAGATGATAAGGTTGTTTATATGAATCTACTTCTCTTGTTTGCTCTTAATCTCGATTCATCAATTTGCTTCGTCCAACGGTTGTCTTCCATTCTTCCTATGTCTCCTGTCCAGTTCCATTTTAACATGGCAATCTTTTGGATTAAATCTGTTACTTTTGATCGTCTTCTTATTTCTTTATTCGATTTCTAATCGGTGAGCTTAATGTTTAGTATTCTTCGTTCCATATCTCTTTGTGTTTGTGGACTATATTGTTGTTAGTAGTAATGTTTGTAATCTTCCAAATGCTGTTATATCTAGACTAGAACAATGTTATATCTAGAGATTCGTTTGTTATATTTAGTTTTTTCCTAAATTGGTCTAATTCTACGCATTTCTTTTCCAATACATACTTGATTTTTCCGATTTGCCTTCGTATTTTCCTTTATTGTATATGCCTACATGTGGAAAATAACGAGTAGCGACAAGCCAAAACCGTGGTGTACACGAGCACGCGAGGAAGATTCTTCTTCTTCATGTACCATGTTCTTTTAGAACGTTGGTTACCATCATAGCTATCATAATTTCATTGACTGCCATCCTAAATAGCATGCTTATATCAATAGCATATCAATCTCACAAGTTCTTCAAGAATATCTTTCTTCGTCCTGTACTGCGTTTGCATCCTATTTTCCTTTGCATAATATTTTATAGCAACCTATATTTGGGGTATCTCAATACATGTCCGAGCTTTCTCTTCTTGATGCTTTGTATAATCTCAGTAGTCTTGCTGAGACGTTCTAGTATTGTCACAGTATAAAGAGGGACAGTAGAACCACTCTCCGAAAAATTGGAAGTAAAATCTGTAGTCGCGCATGGCGACCGCGCAATGTGCTTAGTCGCTTTTGCCCCACTCTCGCGTTGCAAGTCGCATAGAAACGTACGGATTTTAACAGGAAAAACCCGCATCCACCACTGGTGAATTACCAATTGCGTACTGCCGGTATTACTTCTTGAGATCAAAGCGCCGACAGAGGAGTGATTTTACTGTGGAACCTCTATATACTGTGAAGTTTCAAATCTTTCTCCACCAAAGAAACTTTTAAGTTCTTCTATAGCACCACATTTCGAAAGCCTCAAGGCGATTTAGATCAGTTTTATTCACAGTCCAATACAAGACCACATAAAGTAAGACCGAGAACGCGTAGCAGCGAAGTATGCGGATTCTCAATGCCAACTTTATGTCTCTGTTACATAATACCTTGGACATCCTTCTAAAAGCGGCTCTAGCCTGCTCTATTCTGGATCTAACTTCACCGTGACTCCCTGTGTTACAATTTAACTGATATCCAAGGTAAACAATTTGTTTAACTTGCTCAAGTTTGGTACTATTTGCATATACCGGGTGGTGAATTGGAAAGCGGGCCATAGGAAACTCAATGTAAAATTCTAAACTGTTGAATTCCTGCTTCCCCAATTTTTTTACATCAAAAGACATTAGAAACTATTTGTAGTGGATTGAAAACAACTGTTAAAATTGTTCTACGAATTAAACATATTCCGAAATTTTGTAAAAATGTAATACATTTTTCAGTTTTTCAGCCCAAAATTAGGTCACACACAGTGCAATAATGTGTCACAATGAAGTTATTATTTTCACATTTTCGAACTGTCAATATTTTTATTTTATCATTTATTGTTTAATAACAATACAGTTGATAAGATACCCTCAGTTGTGGAGAATGTATTAATAATAAAGATTTTTTATTCAGTCAATGGTGTGAGCACTGTCGGTTAAATAGTAACGTGTGGCTTAACTTTTACACAGATACCTACTGTGGCAAATGTATATTTTTTAAAATTTTGGAATGCGATTAAATCGTAGAACAATTTTAAC
This sequence comes from Diabrotica virgifera virgifera, assembly GCF_917563875.1. Taxonomy (NCBI): domain Eukaryota; kingdom Metazoa; phylum Arthropoda; class Insecta; order Coleoptera; family Chrysomelidae; genus Diabrotica; species Diabrotica virgifera. The sequence goes on along the minus strand of NC_065448.1, from coordinate 244,625,939 downwards.
TTTTGATTTTAATACAGATTTCAATCCTCTACAAATACTCTCTCATGACTTTTGATGTAAAATAATTAGGGAAGCAGGAATTCAACAGTTTAGAATTTTACATTGAGTTTCCTTTGGCCCGTTTTACGATTCACCACCCGGTATAGACAGTTTTATATTCTGCTGTTTACTTATTACGAGTATTTTGGTTTGCTTTCTTACAGCCCTCAACGATACTATAAAGTAATGTTTGCAGATTTTCTTGAGCAGAAGCTGGGAGTACTGTGTACCGAGGAACATTGGTTAGAAAATTGGCAACAATTTAAATAAAAAATATAATTACTTTGAAATTATATACATTTTATTACTAATTTTTATCATTTTTATACACAATTTGGCCTAAATTAAGAAACTTAACCTATATTAGGTACAACAAAAATGAACTAAACGTTACAGTGGCAAATTATTTTTTAACCCAACAAAAGATGTCCACAAAAAACATTTACCGCTCGTTTGACGTAAACATGAATTAATATTTTAATTTTATGTACATGTTTATCTTTGGAGGAGAGTTAAAAAAGCAAAAAATGTTAAATATATTCAACAATTGATAAAATATTACGTTTGTATACGTTAATTGTCTAAGATCAGTGTCCAAGATAGTGTAGTTTATGTAGGAAAAATATTGATAAACGTATTAAAATAAGTATAAGATTTCGGTAGAGACCTCAGCCTAAATATTAGAAAACGAGTACAGTGGAACCTCGATAACTCGGATTAATCGGGACCACGGCCGATCCGGGTTATCGAAAATCCGGGTTAGCCGGAGAATAACGTAAAAATTAATAAAATACGGTATACTTAGATAAACTCCGTTATAATTGAAATAACATGAAATATATATGCACAGTACACATCTAAATTACGTATAGTTGTATAGAATATACTGTTTCTTCTCTCACAAAATCCAAAAACTTGTTTTTATAGTCATGAGCAGCGTTGTTGTCCCCAGATAAGACTTTCTCCAGTGATAAATAGTTGGCGTATTCCATGACGTTTTTTCATCTATCCAGCCAACCTTGACACGCAGTGAAATTTGGTTCACAATTAGGCAACATTTTATTTATATTGAGTGCTGATTCTTGAATAATAGGTCCAGACACTGGTAAACCACGTTCGCGTTCCGCACAAAACCACACATACAAAGCGTCGTCGAGAGTCTCATTTTTAGCTTTATTAGCTTTGCACCGATTGTCCAAACTGTCCAAACTCCAAATTTTGTTATCATTTTGAAACGAAATTCTTCAATTTTAGTTCTATTTTTCTTCCAATCCGATACTGTAGATGTACCAACACCATGTGATGCTGCGAAAGATTCGCCTTTATCAATACTACCTAATGCTTCTAGTTTCTTTTCCATTGTCACTACAATATTTTTACGTTTTGTTGCCATAACGTTGACATAAAAACACGCAAACACAAACCTATCTGAAGCACGATTACAGAACGGAAGCGAACAATACGACTGTACTACACACAATACGGTCACAATCAGAACGATGTTATGTTATTTAAGAACAGTGGAGACTAAGACCATTGTTTAAAAAAGAATTTTTTTAAATAGTCTTTTAGTCTTTTTTAAACAATGCTAAGTGCCTGTTGTTTCCGATAATCCGAGACAATGAACGTCGCTCTGTCGCCGTGTGCCATGAGTCATTTTTACCATCGTATAGTTCAAATTACACAAATACCCATTATCTCTCAAGAACTATAGTACATTCATTTTATTGTTGAAATGTTTGTCTGATGAAAATCGGTCCGGATTAGCCGAACCTCCGTGTTATCGGGTGCCGACTTATCGGGGTTCCACTGTACTAAAGTGTTATGTTTTTTGTTCTTTTCTATGGTGTGGAGACATGGACTCTTAATAAACAATGTCTCAATAGATTGGAATCATTTGAAATGTGGACATATCGAAGAATGCTGAGAATCTCCTGAACAGACAGAACAACGAATAAAGAAGTACTAAGAAGAATAAAGGACAGCAGGGAGACACTGGATTCCATCAAAATAAGAAAACTACAATATCTGGATCATATAACACGTGGTGTCAGATATGAACTCCTAAATTGACTCCTCGTCCTCCTAAGTGCCTTCTCTATTGAGGTTCGCGATCAATATGGCAAATTTCTCTAAAATGACTAATGAAGTGAAAAATTCAAGGAAGGCGCAGCATCGGTAGAAGAAAAATGTCCTGTCTGAGAAACCTCAGAGAATCGTTTGGATGCAGCTCAACTGAACTCTATAGGGCTGTAGTGCCAAAAGTTAGAATAGCAACGATGATTGCCACCTTCGACGCGGAGATGGCACGTAAAGAAGAAGATTTCGGTAGATTGAATAACATTTTGTTTAATATTCCAGTTTGTTTAAAAAGGAAGGTTTTTGACCAATGTGTTTTGCCGGTTCTTACATATGGTGAGGAAACACTAACTCTGACAAAAGGAACAATAAATAAAATAAGAATTACACAAAACGCTATGGAAAGATCAATGTTATAGTCCAAGAGGCAGCGCTGAAAAATATCTTTGAATTTACTAAAGCTAGATTTTTCACAGTTGATTACTGTGAGTGTGTAGAGAAACATACTGCGGTCGGTAAAGCGAAACGTAGAACAGGGGCTACTGAGAGGGTATCAAAGTTGCTTTCCTACGAAGGTAATTAAATCCATTTACTAAGGCTAAAAATCAGTACACACATTCTAAATTAAATATAAATAAAAGGTATTATAGTCGGTCAGCTGTGTAACGGGACAGAGCTGGTCGGTCGGCCCCAAAGAATGCACAGGGTTATTTACTATATATTGACCCCCTTGTAAACTGCTTTATTTACAGAATTAAAAAAAAAAAAGTAAAATACAAAAGTTATTCGATTTTTAAATTATCATTTTTTGACATATATATCGTACTAGTGACGTCATCCATTTGAGCGTGATGACGTAATCGACTATTTCTTTTAAATGGGAATAGGGGTCGAGTGCTAGCTCATTTGAAAGGTTATTCAATTCCCTATTCAGTAATATAAACATTAACATGATTAATTATACAGGGTGTCAAATTTTTTTTTTAATTAAATTAATTTTTTAATTAATAATTAAAAAAATTTTTTTGGACACCCTGTATAAATAATGATCTTAATGTTTAGAGTACTGTATAGAGAATTGAATAACCTTTCAAATGAGCTAGCACACGACCCCAATTCTCATTGTCGATTACGTCATCACGCCCAGATGGATGACGTCACTAGTAGGACATATATGTCAAAAAATCATAATTAAAAAATCGAATAACTTTTGTATTTTACATTTTTTTCTAATTCTGTAAATAAAGCAGTTTACAAGGGGGTCAAAATATAGTGAATAACCCTGTACATTCATTGGGGCCGACCGACCAGCTCTGTCCCGTCATACAGCAGACCGACTATAATAACTTTTATTTATATTCAATTTAGAATGTGTGTACTGATTTTCAGCCTTAGTAAATGGATTGAATTACCTTCGTAGGAAAGCAACTTTGGTACCCTCTCAGTAACCCTTGTTCTACGTTTCGCTTGACCGACCGCAGTATGTTTCTCTACACAATCACAGTAATCAACTGTGAACAATTTAGCTTTATTAAATTCAAAGAGATTTTTCAGCGTTGCCTCTCCGTCTATTAGGTATTACCATCAGTGATGCAAGTTTGATGCGACTTTTTTAGCCTTAGTAACTTTTTTTACAGATTTTGCCTTTTTTCTCCTGAACTAAGCTTGGCAGATCTAGAAGACGATGAGGTCGACGGTAACTTGAAAGATTCTGACGCCCTTTTCGCGTTATTTGTACCAATGATCTGCGTTTAAATATTTTTTTTTATACGCGTTGCAACTTTTTCCACATCTACTTTGTAATTTGCAGCGATACACGCAATATAAATTCAACAATACAAAAATCAATATTTACAATGTCTAAATGGTAACATTTTTTGGGACAACTGTTTGGGTTTCTTTCAGTAGTATCCAACATGTTTTCTTACATATAAAAAACTTTTATCTTGTTCAGTGTATATCTAAAAATAAATATATAAATTTTTCAAAAATTTTTAACAACCTTAGCTCAGTCAACAAGTATGAAATCACATCTTACTACATTTAATTTGATTTCTAATTTCTGTTTTACAATACTAGTGTTATTCCTAAAATAATATTTCCTACTCCGCTCACAAAGAATGCGACGTGCTGGGAGATATCTGGCAACACTGTCTTACACATTACATCTCCCTCTCTCTTACCCCACCACTTTCGCCTCGCTGCATTGTTCAGTATCGGCCAAGAAGCTTACGAAGATTGAGGTCGCGGTCGCTGTTACTCCCAATGTGAAATTCATGATACGATTTTTAAATGCAAAATTAATTTCACCTATTGCATTCATCTTCAGATAATGGAAGTTGATAATAATAGTCATGATGATTTCCAACCTTCGATAGAAAATGGATCTTGGAGAAGAAAGAAGACTAAACTTTATTTTAAGGTATATACAGATGACAAAAATAATATCGCATCTCAGTCTCTGGTAAAACAAAATGGTTTTCTATTTATTTTGCGATGTATATATCATTCAGTTTGAAACAAAGCTAATGCTTATTATTTAAACGCAGTTGATGACAATAACTAATAAATAGAAGAATATAACAAATGAGTATCGAAGTCAACATTAAGAAAACTGAAATCATGTGTATTGGAGGTACAAAGCAGTCCATCAGATTAGACGATGGGGTAGAAATTAAACACTTTGATGAATACAAGTATATAGGCATGAAGATAAATCAAGATGGAACACTCGATGCTGCTATAAAAGACTATAGCGACACGCTTCATTTATTATTTTTTTTAATTGCTAATTTTAAATATTAACTTTCTTTTCTTAAAACGAAATAATGTGGGTCATATAAAATTCACATTTAATATACAAACCAGATGCTAAGAAGGGCCCGTTAAGTTTTACGAAACGAAATGTATCCCTAACCAGATGTTTTTGGTGTGTTCAGTTTAACAAACTGAATTCCCCATAAATTAATTACCTTATCAGACCTTATGTCAATAACTCACTTTGGAAATGTATTCGAAGACGTTTCTTAAAACTGCAGAAATGTTTCAACTTTTAAACGCCAGATCTAAATAATTTATCGCCTTTCTGGCCAGATGGTAGAAAGACAAACACATTAGCGTTTGTGTTTTTTTTTCAGTATAGTCACAGCAACCATACAGGATAGAAAAGCCATATCTATGATGGCATTCTGTGGGACCAAACAATATCTAAAGCGAACAAACAGCTCATATACAATACCATACTTAAAAGTGTAATCATATATTATAGCAGTGAAGTTTGGCCAATGAAACAAAGATCTGAGAAAATGTCACTAGGAACAGAAATAGATTTCTGGAAAAGAGCAGCAGTCAAATCAAGAAGAGATCGGATACCAAATGAGAGAATACGAGAAATTATTCACGCAAACAAAACAACTAATATGGTAAGGTCATGTACAGAGAATGCCAGATGACAGGATCCCTAAATATATTTTGACGTGAACACCACAAGGGAGAAGGAAAAGAGGAAGGTCGAGAAGAAGCTGGAGGGAGGGAATTGAAAAAGAACTAGAGGAATGAGAAATCCCTCCAGGTCTATGGTTAAACAGAGAAGAATGGCGGTTAGTAGTCGGAGAACGCTGTAAACTGATAGTAGTAGTAGTGATGTGAATAAACACAGTTCGATAACGTTTACATACTTGTTGACTAACACATCACTTTTTTTAGTAAATTATTTTCACAAAAACGCAAGTATATGGCGAAAACGCCTTTCTTTACAAAAATGCAATAACAGTCGTTATGAAAAAGAATCTCTCGAGATTTTTCTTTTCTCGATACGAGAAAACGTCTGTACAGGAGTGTGTAGGATGTCGAAAATTTACAATTAACAAAAAATTGAAATTAAATCTAGGTATCGTCGGAGAAATGTCATTTCTTTTTCAGTCTGCTTACTATCCACTCTAAGCCTGGGTACAACCTAAAACAAAACAAAAACAGAATTAGGAAAAAATAAACAAAGCTTTGTAACGATCCAAGAGTCCTTTAAATTTTAGTATAAGATATTTGTTATTCTAAATTATGATTATTATTGTTTGTTTGTTATAAGCATTCCAGTTCCATCTTAAACTTCGGCGAAAAACGATTAGTGTCTCTTCGATTAAAATAAATAAGAACCAATATTTTAGGTAGGTGGCGACCACCTAGTAAGTCACATCCACGCGCTCATCAAAGACATATGGCAAGAAGAGAAAATACCCGACGACTGGAAGAAAAGTATAGTATGCCCGATCTATAAAAAAGGAGACAAACTCCAGTGCAAAAACTACCGTGGAATCTCTCTATTATGTACAGCATATAAAGTCCTCACCTATATTATAAACCAGCGGCTCCAACCACTAGCAGAAAATATTATTGGAGAGTATCAGACGGGCTTCCGACGGGGAAGATCGACACTGGATCAAATATTTACAGTCAAACAGATCTTGACAACAGAATTATCCTCTTACAATTAAATCAGAATAAACCCAAATTAAACATAATACAAGTTTATGCTCTGACTGCGGACAAACCAGAGCGATATTGAAACTTTCTACGAAGACCTAGACAATATTTTAAAATCCATTAAAACGCAGGATGTTACAATTATAATGGGAGATTTTAACGCAAAGGTTGGAGACGAAAAAGTAGAAGAATGTACAGGAGGATATGGTCTGGGCAACAGAAACGAAAGAGGTGACAGGCTTATCGAATTTTGCCAAAACAATAATTTTGTCATAACTAATACATTGTTTAAAATGCCAAAGAGAAGACTATATATCTGGAAGTCACCAGCAGATCAAGAAGGGAGAATTGTAAGAACCCAAATAGATTATGTATTGATTAGACAAAGATACAAGAACGCAATTATATCTTCAAATACCTATCCAGGAGCCGACATAGGATCAGATCACAACCCAGTAGTGACCAAAATTAGGCTCAAAACGAAAATAATAAAACGGAGAACAACAGATGTAAAAATCGATACAAGTAAACTAAGAAACCCGCTTATAAAACAAAGCCTGACAGATGAAATTAATAACCGTTTAATGAATGTTAAAGAACAAATCCAGCAAAATACTGAAACAGATGAAAAATGGTTATTAATAAAGACAGAAATAGATAAATGTCAAAAAGAAATTCTTACACCAACCAGATACAAAAAGAAACAATGGATGACGGAGGAAGTCTTATTAATGGAAGAAAGACGTCAGCATAAAAACAAAGATAATCAGATGTGCAAAAATGTGGATAAACAAATAAAATCCAAAATTAAGCAGACTAAAGAACAATGGTTAAAAGAACAACGGTAGAAATAGAAGAACACCAGAAAAGACATGATAATTTTAACACATAAAAAAATTAAGGAATTAACTCAGAACAACAGAAAAAGAAAACCTGGAATACTAAAAGATACAGATGGGAAACTTGTGTTGTTAACAAAAAATTAAAGAGAAGGACAGAATACATAAATGAATTGTTCCAAGACAATAGAACAGAGCAGATGGAAGTCGAAGTAGAAGATGATACGGTTTTGAAGATATTAAAAGAAGAAATTAAATCGGCATTAAAAAACAGCAAAAATGGTAAAGCAATAGGTCTAGACTCTAGACCAAATCCCAGTAGAAAGTTTAAAATGCATAAATGATGAAACCTTAGACATTATCGTAGACTTGTTTAACACTGTACAAAACAGGAAACATATCAAAACAATGGTTACTCTCAACCTTTTGTGCTATCCCTAAAAATACAAACGCTAAAGATTGCAGTGAATACAGAACAATATCATTAATAAGTCACATTCTCAAATTATTCTTGAAACTAATACATGGTCGTATAAATAAAAAACTAGAAGAAGGAATAGATGATAGTCAGTTTGGGTCCAGAAACGGACTAGGAACCAGAGAGGCGTTATTTGCTTTTAATGTGTTAGCTCAAAGATGCATGGACATGAATGTGGATGTGCATGTTTGTTACGTTCATTTTGAGAAAGCTTTTGATAAAGTAAGACATTAAAAATTAGTCCAAATTCTAAAGACAAAAAACATAGACAAAAAGAACTTACGAATAATAACAAACCTTTACTGGAATCAAAGAGCACAAATTGTAATAGATAACGAACCCAGTCCAGAAATTGAAATCGGGAGAGGAGTTCGGCAGGGATGTATTATGTCTCCATTACTCTTTAATGCATATAGTGAAGCCATTTTTGAAGAAGCATTGCTATCTCAAAGTGAAGGAATAATAATTAACGGAAGATCTATAAACAACATAAGATATGCAGATGACACCGTGATTATGGCAAGCTCTGCTGAACAACTCCAACTACTACTAAACAAAACAAACAATTTCTGTGAAGAATGTGGACTAAAAATGAATATAAAAAAGACCAAATACATGATAATAACTAAGAAAACAAACATACAAACAAGCATACATTTGGGAAATGTACCGATAGAAAGGGTTGATAAATACAAATACCTAGGAACCTGGATTTCAGAGAAAAATGATCAAACAACAGAAATAAGGACCAAGATAGAAATAGCAAGAAATGCGTTTGTAAAAATGAAAACAGTTCTCTGCACAAAGACCTTAGCTTAAAACTGAGAGTAAGAGCTTTGAGATGCTACGTGTTCTGTCCCTGTATAAATAATTATGTAAATGTTTATATTACTTAATAGAGAATTGAAGAACCTTTCAAATGAGCTAGCACACAACCCCTATTCTCATTTAAAAAAAAATCATCGATTACGTCATCACGACCAGATGGATGACGTCACTAGTATACCATATATGCCACAATATCATAACTTAAAAATAAAAAACGACCTGTTTCGGGATTTTTCCTTAAAGTCACCGGTTTACGAAATAACTAATTTATTCCTTTCATTTGCACCATACTGTTTACACATGCAACGGTGGAAAATAGTGTCGCGCACGCTTGAGCAATTAAAAAACAAAGGAGTTTTGAATATTGTATTGCAAAAAACTCTTCGGCATTTCATCAATGGATGTTTAAAGAATATCTACCTATCTTGGCAACATTCAAATTTTCAGTTTTTCAGATAGTTTTTGAGGGTTAAAAATGGCCGATTTGGCAAAATTTCAATTTTTAATCGCTTATATGTCAAAAACTATCAAATTTAGAGAAAAGTCACTAAAGACCTGTTCTGTCTGGAATGATCCAAAAAACATAAAAAAATTTTGTTTCATGCAAAAAAAAATAATTTTAGGAAAAAACAAAAAAAAAAACGTTTAAAAAATTGTTGACCAACTTTTGGTTCTGGCAACATGCAAATTTGTTAAAAGGGGTCCTTTTTGAGTAAGATTGTGCAAAAAATCCGAATTAGAATATTTTTCCTAGCGGATGCGCAGTGGCTTTCTGGACTAATATATCGTTTAATTTAAAGCACCCGAAAAGCTAGGGGGGGGTACGGCCCCCTGCCCATATACAGGGTGTTAGTAAATAAGTATGAAAAATTTTAAGGGCTAATTCGACATGAAAAATGATGCCGGTTTGCTATATAAACATATGTCCGCAAATGCTTCGTTTCCGAGATACGGGGTGTTGAAATTTTTATTTCAAACTGCCAATTTATTTATTGCTCTAAGACCAGTTGAGCTATGAAAATGAAATTTGGTGAGTTTTAGAAGGTAGTTATTTCGCATTTTTTGACATACAATTAAGAATTTTGTATTCATCAGTGGCGCTCCTACGAGTAATGGTCTGAATTTTTTTAAAGAAAAAAATAGTACGCCACTGCGATATTTCGAATTAAAAATTATTTTTAAATTCCACGTCTAATTTGTGATAAAAAACCTTTCTGGCCTTTTTTTCATATGGTGCACCGTTTTTATGAAGAAAAATAAAACATTTTGACGCGTATTTTTCATTTTTTAATACTTTATCAAGAAATATCCAATATAATAATACTAAACTGGAACAATAACAGAAAATACTACTAATAAGATCTTAACTGGGTGCAGAGCTACAACAAATGTTAAAAATGACCTTATTTAGAGGTTACAGAAGAATTTTATATTCATCATTGGCGCGCGTACGGGTAATGGTCTGAATTTTTTAAGAAAAAAATAGTACGCCACTGAGATATGTCAAACTAAAACTCATTTTTGAATTCTTCGTTCAATTTACGACAAAAACCTTTCTTGCCTTTTTTTCATACAAGGCGCCGTTTTTATACAAAAAATAAAACATCTTAACGCTTACAAAGTATTTGAGGTGGTTTCCATATGCATAGAAACTTAGTTCAAATACTTTGTAAACGTTAAGATGTTTTATTTTTTTGTAAAAAAAACTGCGCCGCATATGAAAAAAAAGGCAAGATAGATTTTTTGTCGTAAATTAAACCAGCAATTCAAAAATGATTTTTAATTTGACATATCTCAGTGGCGTACTATTTTTCTCTTAAAAAAATTCAGACCATTACCCGTACGCGCGCCTATGATGAATATAAAATTCTTCTGTAACCTCTAAAAGAGGTCATTTTTAACATTTGTTGTAGCTCTGCGCCTAGTTAAAATCTTATTAGTAATATTTTCTGTTATTGTTCCAGTTTAGTATTATTATATTGGATATTTCTTGATAATGTATTAAAAAATGAAAAATACGAGTCAAGATGTTTTATTTTTCTGCATAAAAACGGTGCACCATATGAAAAAAGGCAAGAAAGGTTTTTTATTACAAATTAGACGTGGAGTTTAAAAATAATTTTTAATTAGAAATATCTCAGTGGCGTACTATTTTTGTCTTTAAAAAAATTCAGATCATTACCCGTAGGCGCGTCACTGATGGTTACAAAATTCTTAATTGTATGTCAAAAAACGCGAAATAACTACATTTTAAAATTCACCAAATTTCATTTTCATAGCTCAACTGGTCTTAGAGCAATAAATAAATTGGCAGTTTGAAATAAAAATTTCAACACCCTGTATCTCGGAAACTAAGCATTTGCGGACATATGTTTATAGAGCAAACCGGCATTATATTTTCATGTAGAATTAGCCCTTAAAATGTTTGATACTTATTTATTAACACCCTGTATATGGGCGCCCATGCACGTAGAATTCTAGAATGAAGATCAAGAAGAAATTCTCTATTTCTGTTTCTTTTTGTAAATATTATCATTTTTGTTTTTTTTTGAGCATTTATTTAGAGGCCTTATTCGTTACTGGTTTTTGTTACTTTATTCCAGTTCACTCATTTGGATTTTTGAAATACATATTTGAAAACATGAGCAAGGGCGCCCATATAAAAATTTTCAGGGGGGGCCAAACGTGAAGATGTTGCACATTACATTTTGTATATTTCGGATGACAATATATACAGTAGACTCTCTCTATAACGAACACGGATATAACGAGGTTTCGCTTATAACGAGGTACATTAGGTGTCACATGAAATCCCTATTGAACTATAACGCTCTATAACGAGGCATATTTGGTTATAACGAGGAAAATTTAAATCGAAGAATACTTGTCTTTACCTGTTTTTAGCGTTGTAATGGTCATAAATAAATAAATGCCTTAACTACCTGTACATAGAAATGCCCAACGTCTGTCTTATTATCGAGGCCAGTGGTATAATAAACTCGGCCACCTGTAATAAACATCTGCCTGTTTATCGACCGATATTGAATACTATAGGAAATTTACAATCTATGGCGGCGAAGTCTCATTGTTCACTGTTCAGGTTGACCATCGACACATAATAAACTACGTAAGAGGCATCAAAAAATTTCATTATTATTATTGTTTGATATAACGAGATCCGCTTATAACGAGATAATTAATTCACCATTTCAGTTCTCGTTATAGAGGGAGTCTACTGTAGTTTAAACCACCTAAAAAACCTAGTTTGAACCCTGTTGTGAGGAATTATTCATACATTTAAACACTAGACCAAGTTTTTAAATGGAAATGTCATGGGTACCACAAAACTTGGGACTCTCTTTAAAACCCGTTTGAAAAGAATACAATGCTTGCAAAGCCTTCCCTTCAACTTTGGCGAGCAGACTAACCATGAGTATGTGTCGAACCAAGTTTTTACTTTAAAATCTTTAAAAGGAGCCCCCTTTATTTTTGCAGATATAGAATCCTTATGAAAAATAAGGCACATATATTCCAAACATTTTTAGAATTGTTGATAGATGGCGCAAATAAATCGCATTTTCCGAATATAGCGCCATCCGTCAAGTCAACAATTCTAAAAAAGTTCGAATAAATGTTACTTATTTTTTGAGGAGGAAACTCAATCTGCAAGAAAAAACGGGGGTTCCTATTTAAGATTTTAAAGTTAACTTTCACCCCACCTCCGGAGTGTGGAATGAAAAATCCTGTTTGGTGTCATTCTATAGATTTTTGAAAAATATTAAACACGTGTTTTTTAGTTTTTATTTGGAAGTATATTTCTCGAGATATTAGACCGTTTCTATAATTTTGCTGTGGTATCACGATATACCGTTTTTTCCGATTATAGCGCTATCTATCCACAATTCGCAAAATGGCTCGAATAAAATTTGCTTATTTTTACAAGGAAAATCCAAATCTGCAACAAAAATTAGGGGTTCCATTTAAGATTTTAAAGTTACCCCCCGCTCCACACCCAGGGGTTGAAGTGGTGGACTTGTTTAGTGTCATCGCATAGATTTTTGAAAATTATTGAACATGTATTTTTCAGTTTTTCGATCCGATGTTCATTTCGCGAATTATTCGGCCTTTCCGCTACTTTTGGGACACCCTGTATATAACACTCATTCATCATGAAAGATCGCCTGTTTTTCATTTAAATAAAATTGTTCTGTTCATCATAATGAACACTTTAAAAATAATCTACTTACTAAAAAAATACTTTTGCAAACTAAAATTTGACTATGCTCAATAAATTTTAAAAATTATTTTTCAGTATGAATTTTTTCAAAATATAAAATATAATTACTATTTTATACCAGTTGTTAAAGACAAATGGCTCATTAGTGATTATCGATCAGAGATCGGATTTCTTGCTGATATGGTTTTTTTCCTGCGAGACAAAATCAGAAACGAAGAAATCAGGAGAAGAACAAAGGTGACTGACGTCATCGAGAGGATAGCCAGGTTGAAGTGGAGATGGGCAGGACACGTAGCCAGAATGACAGATGGGCGATGGACGAAGAGGTTATTGGAATGGAGGCCAAGAGAAGACAAGAGAAGCGTCGGTCGACCGCCTACAAGATGGACTGACGACTTAAGAAAGGTAAATAAAAACTGGATGAGGGCGGCGCAGGATAGATGGGGTTGGAAACGAGGGGAGGAGGCCTATGTTCAGCAGTGGACTTTTGAGGCTGGATGATGATGGTTTTTTTGCAGTATTATAAATGATTCATTTAATTTGTAATTTTGGGTGTCAATTACAGTGTATATGTTTCCCACGCCTCTAATCTCTTTCAATGTTTTCGTTAGTAGCATACCGTGATTGTGGGAAATGTGTATTATGCACATTCCATACAGACCACTGTCGCAGACACAAAGATTTTCTGTTAAACTATTAATAACTACCCAATATGTGAATTTTTTTATTAATAAATATGTTGTTTCCAATTTATCTCTCAAAATTATCCAATATTGTTTTGACAAAAATACGTTTATGTAATATAAATTTAATTTTTTTCTTTCCCGAAAAGCTAGGGGGGGCCACGGCCCCCCCTGCCCGTGTGTATGGGCGCCTATGAACATGAGTACGGGAATACACCTATGTATCTGAAATCTTTTATCTTTATTTCCTATTGATAAAGGATTTTCATAATACAATATTAATATTACTCTCTATTTTTATATTCTTATAGGGTTAAATTACGTAAACAAAGAATTTCCATTATCTTATTTGTTGTGATTAATGTTATTTTTATCAATCTAATTAGGTACATTCTTGTTTTTAATGTGTTCATTTTTTCATTAATGGGTTCATTTTTTTACTTTATAATATGCTTGATAAAAAATATTCTGTGTATTGCTATTACTGCAAATATTCTATGTATTGCTAAATTATACCAGTAATTTCTGATTAAAATATGTTTGGCATTTCCTCTTTATCTATAAGAGAGTAATAAAAAGCATGAAGCATAATTTGAAGATATAAGTTATGGACAATCCCCTACTTAGAAAAATGTTTTAGATTTTAAATAAATTTAAAAAAAAATTTAACAAAAAAAAACACGTTTTTGGACAATATGTCGTAAATAACTCAAAAAGTAAGTATTTTATCGAAAAAAGAATGATGTACGTATAAAGTCTGTAGACCCAGTAGAAGTAGAATTGTTGTAGCTCAAGAAAAGTAGGTTCTTATTCGTCAAATTACAAATCGAATATTTTAAGCGTGACCAACTTTATTTTAAGCGTAACTTGCTTAGTTTTGATACTGGAAACTCTTATAAAAAAAAAGAATGTGTGTGTACTTTGTACGCACGTAAGAAGATATTCTTCTATTATATAATAGGTAATTTAAACGAAGTAAATATACTTAAAAGGTTATTTGTACTTATTTTATTTAAAAATCAAACTAACTTTCTTATCTACCACTTTCAAAAAACAAGAATATCTTCAAAAATTATATAATAATATATTTACAATCATAAAATCTATAAAAAAAAAATAAAAAAATAATAACTTGCTTGGGGCTTGAACCCACTTCACGTCTACCGCGCCGTACGAAAGTTGACGCCATTTCAAACTGCACCAAACTCTCGTATACGTCATGTGGGAATATACACAAACTAAACGTTTACACCATAAATTTATATGAATTTAATAAAATTATTAGTTTGATTTTTGCCGAAATAAAATACAACAAAATATAGAGTAAGAAAACGATATATGAAATGAAGATTTGTAGAAAGTTTGTTTGTAATCAGATTATGTAAATTATTAAAGCATTGCCTACTAATAGGTAACTACATTATTTTGTTTACATTTTCCAAATAGATAGGTATTGAAACTATTAGGTATTTCCAACTGAAACATTTAGAATTACGTACCTGCGGCTTTTCAAAACTATTTAAAAAGTCACTATAATTATAAATTTGATTTTATTTCTGTCCGCACATCAATAAAAACTAATATTATACAATATTTTTGTTTACCGATAACCTCCATATTGAACAATTATTGACAGATCATTTCAAAATTTCAACACCCAATCAGAGCCCGTATAACAACTAATACCATACTGTCGGTGTGCGCATGCGCGGGGATCAATCAAATTTTACCCTCAATCGATTCGCCGCTAAAGAAGAATATCTTCAAAAACGAAAATAAGCTTTTTTTAAACCATGAGTTTGCCCCGAAAAGTGCTTCATTCTTTTGTTACTTTACGTTGAAATATCCGATTTGGGATTTGGTGAATAACATACTTTCCATTAGCTACAACTTCGCTTCTACTGGGTCTACAGATTTCATATTTTTTAATTTTTTTATAAGCTACATTTTTACTAATATTTTTTGCGATAAAATACTTACTTTTTGACTTATTTGCGAAAAACCGTCTAAAACCGTTTTTTTTTTGTTGAAAAATGAACATTTTCAATCGCAAATAAGTTAAAAGTATTGCCTAAAAATGAACATTTTCAATCGCAAATAAGTTAAAAGTATTGACTAAAAAAACCGTATAGAATAAAAGTTACTTATAATTATATAGTCAGTTTATCTATTTCTGAACTTATTTTCAGAGGCTCTGTTCGCTTTTAACGTTCTCGCGCAAAGACGACTAGATATGAACCAGGATATCTATGTCTGCTTTATAGATGATCAAAAGGCTTTTGATGGAGTATGACATCAGAAAATCGTAGAACTTTTAAAATAAGAATGTGGACAGTCGAGATATAGGGTTATTGTCAATCTGTACTGGAATCAAAAAGCAAAGGTTAAAATCGAAAATGTCGAAACAGAAACTACATAAATCAAAAGAGGTGTTAGACAGGGTTATGTGTTGTCTCCATTGGTATTTAATCTGTACAGCGAAGCTATTTTTAAGGAAGCAATATCAGAGGAAGAACAGGATAATATATAAATAAACGGAAAAATCTTGAACAACATAAGATTCGCAGACGACACCGCTATTGCTGCAGCCAGTCTAGAAGCATTGAAACGATTAGTAATTAGATTACAACAAGTCGGTATAAGATATGGACTACAAAAATGAACGTTAAGAAAACCAAGTTCATGATTATTTCTAAGCAAAATACAGTAGGAAGGCTACATATCGAGTGAAAACAAATAGAAAGAGTGAATAACTACAAATGTCTGGGAACCTGGATAAATAAAAACAGTGACCAAGGTAGAGAAATCACGATACGCATTGAAATTGCAATGCAGAATCATTTATAAAAATGAAAAAAATGTTTGTTAATCGAGACCTTCCTCTGGAGCTGAGGATAAGAGCCTTAAGATGCTACGTGTTCTCGACTTTATTGTATGGAAGAAGTTGAGATGTGGTGCTACAGAAGGATTTTGAAAATACCATGTATCCAACGAGTTACACATGCAGAGGTGTTAAGAAGGCTACAAAAGGATTACGAACATCAAAATGATAAATAACGCAAATCGTGATAAAGAACATCAAAACAAGAAAGCTGGAACATTTAGGTAACATTACCAGAGGTGCGAAATATGAGACATTAAGGCTCATAATGCAAGGTAAAAGATCCATAGCTAGAAGAAGAATTTCCTGGCTGAGAAAGCTAAGAGAGTGGTATAGTTGCAGCAACGAATATACAGGGTGTCCCCGAAAATAGTGCGTTCCTTAAAGGTGTAGGAAGAAGGCACAATGTAGAGCAAAAAAGTCTTATAACATTTTTTTATAAATTGATCCGTTTGACCAAAAAATGAAAATACATTTTGATATGCAAATTGAAGTCTGGCAACAACGCGCAACTCAAAAATCTAAAGATTAAAAAAGCAAGTTTGTAGGTCAGTTGCATCTGGTAGGTAAAATAATGTAAATATCAACCAAACCCATATCCATTATTTTGCAGGTAGGTACCTACGATGTCAACAACTCCAAAAATCACACCTCGAAGTAAATAAACAAGGGGTTATTAGGTTAAATTTCCACAGTCACAGCAAGTTCCTCTAGAGCAGCGATACTCAACCTTTTTTTTCCCTGGGCCACATAGCAGCTATTGCCACAGCTTGCGGGCCGCAATCTAGGTGAAGTAATATACAGTATGATACAAATGAAAGGAATAAATTCGTTATTTCGTAAATTGGCGACTATAAAGAAAAATCCTGAAACATGTCGAGTTTTTATTTTTAAATTATCATTTTTTGACATATATGATATACTAGTGACGTCATCCATCTCAGTGTGATGACGTAATCGATGATTTTTTTTAATAAGAATAAAGTTCGTGAGCTAGCTCATTTGAAAGGTTATGCAATGCTCTATTCAGCAATTTAAACATTTTTTGCATATTTCATTTTTGAATATGAAGATTCGCACAGGCATGATCAAGCAAACAACGTGAAGAGCAAGTAAGCGCAACTTTTGAGAGTTTTATAGTTATTCGGTGTTAATTTCCAGAATTTTCAATATTGATTTGCGTCTCTTTAAAAAGTGCCTCCAGATTTGTATCATCTTTAAAATCAATTAGTTCATCTGACAACTTTGCGCTATTAAATCCCAATGCCGCAAATTATGTAGTAGCGGCTACTTCTAAGTGCCAGAAATTTTCCACTAATAGAAGATATTTCCTAATTTTACGCAAATCATTAAATCTTTCCTGAAATTCATCGCTAAAGAAAACTAAGTAATTAGAAATAATAGCAAAGTTTTCTGAAGATACATCAATTCCATCTTGTTGATCTTTTACCAATGTCGAAAAGTTATACAGATTTTTTATATTAATTTCCTCGATGTACCTACATCTTTAGCTTGTCCTCGAAAGCAAATATTTTATTCTTTAACCGCAAAATAATTTTATGTTTACCTTTTAATTTGTAAACGAGCGACGATTAAGTTCGCCAAGTTTTCTTGGTATGTCGCAAATAAATGCTAAAAGCCACCACCAACTATCTTACTCAAGTTCAAAATAATTTGATCGTTTACAGAGCCCGTAAGTTAGCCTTCGGGCCACATAAAATACGCAAGAGGGCCGCATGCGGCCCGCAGGTTGAGTATCACTGCTCTAGAGTCTAGGCTATGTTGCCATGTCATTCAAATTTATGAAAATAAAAATTCACTTATATGGAGAACAATGTAATTTTTTTCTTGGAAACGGTCAAC
Source organism: Diabrotica virgifera virgifera (assembly GCF_917563875.1). Taxonomy (NCBI): domain Eukaryota; kingdom Metazoa; phylum Arthropoda; class Insecta; order Coleoptera; family Chrysomelidae; genus Diabrotica; species Diabrotica virgifera. The sequence continues at coordinate 244,607,533 of NC_065448.1, read as the reverse complement.
TTTAGAAAAAAATGTTATAGAACTTTTTTGTTCTAAATTGTGTATTATATCCATGCCTTAAAGGAACGCACTATTTTCGGGGACACCCTGTATACTCTGATAGAAAGGTACGGCCCTGTAGAAAACTACAAGAAGAAGAAGGACTTATTTTGAACGTATGTTTTTACCCTCAAGAAGGGGTGGCATTCACCCCCCAAGTAAGAGCAATCCTGGCCTCAAGTCCAATAATGAAGTATAGACCAGGGCACATCTGTAAAAATATTAGTACATTTGGACGTTGAGAATTGACTCAAATTTTTTTGCAGAAATTGCTTGAAAATAACTCAAATAATAATATTTGAGTTATCCTCCCTCTCAAAAAGGTCCGAAACATTGTTTAATAATCAAAATGTCAAAAAATGAAGGAAAAATTCGATTTTTTTCTTCGTTTTTTGATTATAACTTTAAAAGTATTCATTTCCAAGAAAAGTTGTACTGACATAAAAGTTGCGTAATTAAATTTCCTACAATATAGAGTTGGTTAAAAATTTAAAAAATAGTCGCCCTTGTTGCAAAATAGCAATAATTGCGAAAAAAAAAACATACAAAAACAATTATGCTACACTTAGGACCTTTATATTTCACCCAGAAAAACTTTATGATACATTAAAACAGTACTGTAAATTTCATTAATATCGTTTTAATAGATTTTGCAAAATAAATTTTGCAATCCAGCTTTCGCAAAAAAAATTCATTTTTTCAAAATGTTACAGGACTGAAAATAAAGCAGATAGCAAGTTGAACTTTTTTTTGGGTATAGAAGTGTACTGTACATTTCATTTGCAATTTGCAAAATTAAAATCGATTAACTACCATGGCGTCAGGAATTTTTATAAATAAACATTAATTATTGGTGCTACTCGCAGGACAGCGGATAGTTTGCTCTGATTGGGCATTCCAATGACCTTTGATAATGAATGATACATTTTAAGTTTTATTACATTTCGATATAAATAAATAAATGTGTTTATTGCAAAATAAAAACACATACTTTTGAAATAACACTTTTTTTAGCAAAAACTTTCTTTGTTCGTATATTTTAACTTAGAGAGTAAAGTTTATTATTTTTAAACATATGCAATTGTTTAAACAATATTTCACAAACAATAATAAAATTAGTTTGATTTTTGTGGAATTAAAATTTTAAAATATAACAAAATATAGAGTAAGAAAATAATATATTAGATAAAGATTGGAAGAAATTTTGGTGGAAATCAACTTGTGTGAATCGAACACCGCTGTCCTGCGCGTAGCACCAAAAATTAATGTTTATTTAAAAATTTTTCTGACGCCGTGGTAATTAATCGATTTTAATTTTGCAAATTGCAAATGAAAGGTACAGTACACTTCTATACCCAAAAAAAATTTCAACTTGCTATCTGCTTTATTTTCAGTCCTGTAACATTTTGAAAAAATGAATTTTTTTTTGCAAAAGCTGGATTGCAAAATTTATTTTGCAAAATCTATTAAACCGATCTTAATTAAATTTACAGTTTTGTTTTACTATATCATAAAGTTTTTCTGGGTAAAATATGAAAGTCCTAAGTGTAGCGTAAATGGTTGAAAAACGTAAAATGCTAATACTTGTTTTTGTATGGTTTTTTCGAAATTATTGCTATTTTGCAACAACGGTGACTATATTTTAAATTTTTAACCAATTCTGTATTGTAGGAAATTTAATTACGCAACTTTTATGTTAGTACAACTTTTCTCAGAAATGAATAGTTTTAAAGTTATAATCAAAAAGGAAGAAAAAAATCGAATTTTTTCTTCATATTTTGACATTTTGATTATTTAAACAATGTTCCGGACCATTTTGAGTGGGAGGATAACTCACATATTATTATTTGAGTTATTTTCAAGCAATGTCTGCAAAAAAAATTGTTTCACCTCTCAACGTCCATCTCAAAACAGATGCGTCCTGGACTAGTAGAGGGCAAGAGGAACCTAAATCCAAATTTTCATGCAATTCGGTGATGATACAGAAAATTACACGGTATCGCCGTATTTCACGCTCATTTACTGACCCAATGCTATAAAATATTTTTACAATGTATATTTCACAGTCGAGAAAAAAATGTTTTGTTACCATTTATAACGATAACCTTCCACAACGACTTTAATCTATTTATAGCCCCCGGCATGGAATCCTATTAAAAAAGTAAAAGTAGTGTCCGCTTAAATACAAAGAAACTGGAGCATCTGAAACGGTCTAGTTATTTATTTGTCGTTGAATAACAGTAGTATTTAGCGAATGATTATGAACAATTTTTCAAATAGGCCTGGATCCCGCGTTCCAAAAAAAAGAGTGTGTGTACTTTGTACGCACGTAAGAAGTTTTACTTCTATTTTTATGATTTCAACGAAACAAATATATTTTAAACAGTTTAATTTTGTTTTTATTTAAATATTAAACTAATTTTAATACTTAAAATAATACCAAAAATTAAAAATAACGTTAATACGCTATTTTTTATGAACTGGAGCGTCCCCGCAATTGATTTTCTCGTGAGGAATCGTATAAACTCTAAAAAACGTCGTTTTTCGAAAAACAATTTATACTATAATTTTTTCATGGGTTTCATGCCTTTCGAGTTTCTGCTGTATTTTCGTCAAATTTTAAAATCATTAAAAATGGTAAATTCTAGATAAATAACGTTAATCCGTCATTTTTTGACAAACCGGAGCCTCCCAGCAATTTTCTAGATACACATTAGTACAATTTTAATAGGAGTATAACTTCCAACGTACGTACAAAGTATACACACATTCTTTTGTTTTTCTTTATATTATTAAGTCCAAAAATATATAAAAAACTATTTAAATTAAAAAGTCAGTACAAGTATAAACTCACTTTTGTATCGGTTCTCACAACTTTTAAAACATAACTTAACAGCCATAACCATAATAATAAAAACGACAACACATTCTTTAATCACAGCAGCCGTATTGGATAATTTTTGACATGTCATTGGAATACCCAATCAGAGCAAACGTATAACGAATCTGCGCGTAGCACTAACAATTTTGATGAATTCGCGCACATTTACGATTCAGTCCCAATCGCACCTAAGAAGTATAACTTCAAAAAAGTTAATTAATAGCAAGCTGAAAATTTGTTAATTAATAGCTTAACGGTAAGCTAACGGTTAAATGTATGGGAACACTGGAACAGGGGAAATTTTAATTGTGGAACGTATCATCCTGACAAGTTTATGATTGTGAAAACTAGCAAGTTGTTTTTAAGTTTATTCAATAGCAAACTTTATATAATATATGAAAAAATGTTTGTCCGACAAATATGTTGAGCATCTACAACATGTCAAATGACAGGAATTATGTTAGTGGTAAATAGAAGTTTGATATTTGTGTGAGAGTTTAATTAAAGGGTAACAAATCAATTAAAAATTCTGTCCGACAAAATACATGTGACGTTTTCGTAGTCTGACGTTCGAAAGCTGTAACCTGTTCCACAATTAAAACTTCCCTTCTTCCAGTGTTCCCGTACATCAAAGTTTGTCCGACTAGACACCGTTAAGCTATTAACAAATTTTCAGCTTGCTATTAATAAACTTTTTTTGGTACGCGAGATCCAGACCTAAAACTGCTTTTGCCAGATGGTATCACCTAGTGCATAGCAATTAAATTGCTAAATAAACGATGAGTTTTTGAATTAATGCTTGTGGAGGAAAGTTATGGGATAATGAAAGTGGAATATCGTTTAATTCAACGCACATAGGAGAGCATATTGGCTTTTTTAATTTAATTTAGATCAATAACGGCTACACTTGCTGAAAACTTACAAAAACGATAATGTTATGCTTACAATTTACAATACGAGGATTGCCTTTTTAGTTTTGCATATTGGCTGTAAGTTTCGACGGTAGCGCTCTCTCGCGGTTTGAAACTTATACTTTTCTGATAAAATTGGTGGATGTGAAATATACAAAACGAGAAAAATAGATATTCAAACACAAAACATTTTATGTGAATCTTATGTATTTTTGGGCGCTAAAAAATAATCTGAAATTAGATTTTATGTGTCACCTATAGTTTTCCCACAATATGACACTGGTTTATTCTACATTATAATAATTTGAAAAAGACAAAATACCGAAATACATTAAAATGATACATTATTGGAATTATACCTTTTATCTAATTCTTATCTTGTAATAGTATAGGTCTGTACAACCATTTCAGGAGTCAATGCTGTTGTATTTTCGTTCTCTTTTTTATGTAAAACTTCTGAAGTAGCTTTTTCACCTATGCGAGGCACTCTGTTGTTCCCGATTAAGTGACCAACAGTAATCACCCACCATCTTGGTGGTCCAACGTCCCTGGTCTCGTTTCTCTATCACCTTGGTATCCTAGTGGAATCGTTCGGCTTGTTCTTCACTGACATTACCCAGATTTTCAGGGAAAAGGTCAAGATAGTTATGCAAAAAGTGGATTTTTAGGCACATTGGACATCCCAAATCTTAAATATTATCTAATATCTTAAAAAACTTATCTAATAAATTAGCTACTACAGGCTCGTATTTATGGTCTTTCACATTAACTAAAAACTTGGTTAAAACTTTTTTGAATGCAATACAAGTTTCTTTTTCCTTAGTAGTCATCTTGGTTTCAAAGGTAATTATGCAATTTTAAATGTTAAATTGTGAAAGAATGGTAGGTGATAAAGCATTTTTAATACGATTTTCGTACTCAGCACACTAAAATACATAAGATAGAGGTAATCTTATCAAAAAAGTTTTTTCATCGTTGGCCTGTGTTATGAACTGAAATAAATATTGTAACCTGATTATTGAACGAATACACAGAATTAGTAGTAAAAGTAATTATGTTTTATTATTTTATTCATTATAATTATAATATTTAATATATAAGTTCGTGCGACTGGATGACTGATTACGTAAGAGGCCATTGAGAAAAAGAATGTGAAATTTAGAGGTTACCTCTGTTTTATTGGCTGTGAGTTTCGTCGGTAGCACTCTCTCGCGGTTTGAAACTTACACTTTTCTTGTAAAATTATTCAAATTCAACGCACAAAACTGCCACTAACAGCGCTGGCGAAAACTGTCAAATCCACTCTACTCATCGGCTCGCAGTGACTAGCCGTAAAGACAAAAAATACTTAGACTGAAAGCACTTTATTGTTTTTCAAAATATATCTCAGCAAGATCGATACACTTTTGCATACGTCCCAACCAATAGGGAACATGCACATTTTTTTTATTGCATAGTTTAGTTTTGTTTAAAAATGAGATTTCCAAAATTTCACGCTTCAAAAACTCATAATAACTTAGAAGTACAAATTTAAAATCTTCTGTGATTTAAAATAGTTCAAACGACCAGTGACGTCACATAGTTGTACTTTATTTATGTTTATATTTATGGTTATATTTAGGTATATTCTTCTTCTTTAGTTTATTGGCCTCCACCTACTTGGGTATTTGGCCATCTCATTGTAATAATATACACCAGTTTGTTGAGATTGGAGTTTGATACAGGTTTTGAAGGAAAGGAAAGAAAGTTTACTATGGAAAATAAAAGAAAACACTATAAGTGTTGTTTAGTGCCATTTTGTAAAAGTACAAGTTTTCTATGTATTTCAAATAGTTCCAACGATCAAAAACACTTGTGACGTCACATAGCTGTATTTTCTACTGACGTTTATAATGGCTAATTTAAAATTATATACAACTTTGTTTACTTTGTTGGTGCAGAATGTAAACATACAACCATATGACGCCGCGACGAGTTTTGGGCTAGCTGCTATAATTCTAATTTAGAATCGTCTTTAGGGGCCAAACGGAACACAAAAACAACCTTTTTATTTTTGATACATGTTTTAAATTATGTTGTGATTTATAACATTTTATTCGAATTTAAAATTTTATGCAAGTTCTCTATTGGTAAAACAGTTATTCCAGTCTTCAGTTGACACCTGTAAAATCGCCGTTTTAAAGACATCGATGACTTCTTCTGGCGACTGGAATCGCTGCTCACGCATTGAATTCTTGATCTTTGGGAACGTGAAGAAGTCGTTGGGACTTAGGCCGGGGCTATACGGTGAATGGTTTTTAACAACAGCTTTAACAGTCTTGACTGGTGTAATGTCCATGCACTTGGAAGCACAAAAACGTGCATGTAGATATTGGCAAAGAAAAGAAAATTATGAAAAAATAATACAATTATTGGGAATGGAAATAAGAACAAAAAGAGAATTAGAAGAAATAGTATATAGAAAATGGCAAAGGAATGGGATAATTCCCCTAAAGCAAGACGTCTCTATCATTTTATTCCAAATTTAAGTAATATACCACATTATTTTAACCCAAAAAAAGGATTAATATATTTCCTTACAGGGCACGGTCTGTACCCTACATACCTGCATAGATTTAATTTAAAAGATGATGAATACTGTGAATGTGGAGAAATAGGCACACCAGAACACATATTATTTAATTGCGAAAGCCAAACAAATACACAAGAATTACAAAGAATGAGAAGAGCCCTGGTTGGCATAAATATTGAAAACATAATACAAAATGAAGAATTTTATAATACATTAAATAATTTAGCAGACGTAATATCAAAGAAACAATTAGAATTATATAATATCAGACGAAGAAGAAATCAAGTAAATATCCAACCTTTTGAAATTGAATAAGAAATTAGAAAATAAAAAAATTAAAATTATATATAAAAATATGGATTAAAATAAATATTTAACCTAATTAAATAAATATTTACATAATAAAAAAAATTAATATTAAATATAAAATAAAATAAATCCAAAATAAAAAATTCAATGGATATTTTCGGCTAAGGGTCTGAGGCTCACCGAAATACCATTGGGAATATTATACAAGTCAAATAGATCTACACTTACAATTATTTCTGAATATTTTTAGATTAATAGTGTAATTTAGTAATTTAGTTAGTAATTTCTCATCTGAGAATGAGAACTGGAAGCACTATAAAAATTATTTTCACAAAAAAAAAAAAAAAAATAAAATTTAAAATAAAAAAAATAAATTAAAAATTATATTTTTATTATTAAAATTGTTTAGGATTGTTTATTAAAATTGTTTATTAGAATTATTTATAATTTATAATTTTCAGAGTTAGTAGGGCCATTATTAATTAGTTAAATTAAATTAAAAAATTGCTCAAATAAAAATTATATGTATCAACTATTGTAATCCCATCAGGAAACGACCTGGATTAGTCTCAAGAGGCCAGGTCATTTGTATTTACATAAATAAATAAAAAAATAAATGGTTTTTAACAATCCGATGTTTTGAAGCTCCAAAAACTCTGTTGTTTTTGGGCAGTGTGAGCACTTGAATTGTCCTGATATAGGATGATTCGTCATTTCAGAAAACAAAAATTATTTGTATTCACTATATGTGTATAGTTTGTAATATGTTTTCTAATTTCTGTATAAAGCCTGTGTATATGCAAGCACTCGGTATCTGTTATCAATATTATGCTTCAAACGTGTATAGAATAACGAATTAACAACTTATTCTTATCAGCTAAACAGTTAACGAGTAACTACTGTATGTCTATTAATGAAGTAAATAGTACCTTATTACACAAATGATACTAAAATAATAATTTACTAGCATGAAATGTGCCTTAATAATTTAAATAGATATGCTGTGTGGTTTTATTTGACACATACCCACGTTTCTACTAATGGGTATTATTATACACATTACTTTTTTTGAGATGACTGCTTGTTTAATTTTTTTGTATTTTGTGTATTTTATCAAAAACTATATTCCTATTTTTTCAGATTTTTCTGTAAAGGGCGCCATCTTGAAAAATCCGAAACACTGGTTTTTAGGGGGTGTTTGGGGATTTTCCCAATTTTATAGACTTCGAAATAGACCAAATCAAGAATTTTTTTTTATAAATTATATACAATTTAAAGTATCTCAGTCCTTTGGGACATTCAAAAATGGGAGAAACTCGTTAAAACCTACCAAAACCGTGGGGGGTCCTTTTTGAGGGTTTGAACGTGTTTCTCCAATTTTTGAATTTCCCAAAGGACTGAGATACTTTAAATTATATATCACTTATAAAAAAATTTTTCATTTGGTCTATTTCGAAATCTATAAAATCGCCAAATACCCGCTAAAAAACCAGTTTTTAGGATTTTTCAAGATGGCACACCTTACAGAAACATTTGAAAAAAATTAGGTATATAGTTTTTGATAAAATACACAAAATACAAAAAGAAGTTAGACATGCTGCCAGCTCTAAAAAAGTTACACGCATTTTTCAAAAATAAAAAAAAATAAATATACATTTTGAGGTTCTGTACACTCAACCTACGGGTCTATAAAAAATAAACATGTTTTGTAAAAGCCTTAACTATGCGTGTTAATTTTTTGAAATTTTAAAATTAATTGCATCCCACCTAAAAAAAAAGAATGTGTGTGTACTTTGTACGCACGTAAGAAGTTATACTTCTATTATAATATAATTTCAACGAAATAAATATACCTACTTAACAGTTACAATAAAAAAAATTAACAATAATTACCAAAAATTAACCAAAACTTAACAATGTCAAATATTAAAAAAAAAGAAAAAAGTATGAATCGTCCGGGAATTGAACCCGCAACCTCGCGAATTCTCAATCTCTGGTCCAATGCTCTACCAACAAGGCCATCAAGGCGCATACTATTGAAGTGTCTGATATACATACATATTTACATATCACGGTGACAAGTGAAATATAAAAATAGGTGTTTTATTATTTTACGCCCAAGGAAGACAAATCCAAAGACACAAAATTATAATAAAAAACCTTTTAAACCACCTTTTTCAAATTGCGCAACTTGTATTATTAATATTAATGTTAATAAATGAAATATAAATATTTTGACGTTTCACAATTTGACAATTCACTTTTAACTGCAGTGTCTTAAAAATTTTAAAGCACTAGTGCCTTAAAGTAACATTTTTAACGCTCCTATGGAGTGCTAAAAATTGCATTTTTAACACGTTTGTAGAAAAATATATTTAAAAACACTAATATATTCTTTCCACACCTTTTCTGGACTGATACATACATAAATTAAAACATTTAGTAACTAACTCCATACTGCCTGTCTGCGCATGCGCGCAGATTAACAAAATTTCACCCTCAATGAAATCGCGCCTAAAGAAGTGTAACTTCAAAAAATAAAAACGAAAAAAAAAAAACGTTTTTGATAGTGGGGGGAAGGGAAAGGAGGTGGAGGGTTAAAATTGCGCTGAACCTTATTTTTTAATCACATAGAACGTAAAAAATAAAAAAAAAATTAATTCTGGAAATGCGTGCCTTTTGTCCATCCTAAGGGGGGTACCCTTTGGTGGGTAATTTAGAACATTAATAGACCAGGAAGGATCTGTTTTTAGGTGGATGTGAGAGGTGGCATTCGGATTTTTGCGGATAAAGTTAGGTAATAACTTCGTTAACACATTCACGGACACGCTGTCATTTTATACACGTATTCTTATGGAGTAAATGACTTCTTATGCAGTCATGACCGTGAATGTGTTAATAATAATTGACTTATGCTCCTTCTCAAATATGAACGAAACATTAATAAAAAAAATAAAATATTTAAAAATTTCAAAAAATTTTTTTCTACTTTCTTTGCTTATAACTTTAAAACGATTCATTTTGGAACAAAGTCGTACAGGAATAAAACAAAGATAATTAAATTTTCTATCAGATACGATTGGTTAAAAATGTCTTAATTTAACACTCTTGCTGCAAAATAGCAATAAATATAAAATAAGGGGGCAAAACAAGCATGTCCTTATTCAATGTTTTTCCATCACTTAGGTTACACTTGGAACCTTCCTAATTCGCTTAGAAAATTTTTGTAATGTGCTAAAACCGTCCACCAAATTTCATTAAAATTGACTTACTAGATTTTGCATAATAATTTTGCAATATAAACTTTTTTTCAAAAATTAAAATTTTTTAAAATATTGCACAACAAAAACTAGAACATACAAAGATTTGTCAATTTTTTTACATATAAAGAAGCACTACACCTATCTAATACACTTTACAGAATTGAAATCGGATTATTTAAGCAGCCTCAGCAATGTTTTAAAATTATAAACAATTTTTTGGCTTATAAACAAATTAGTGCTGTCTCCAGGAGGGGGTGCTACGGGCTTCTTTATTTAGATGGACTTACCCAAGTTTTTTTTATATATTTTGACCCGTACAACACGAATTTTTTTGGGTAACAGTTGATCCGGATGTCGATAAGATTGTTGTAAACAAAGAACTTGAGGAATTACATAACATCGATTTTTCGCAAAATAAAACATTTTTTTGTATTTCTTGGGTAATTTTAAGTAAAAAATGTTCTTACAAGTTTTTTCGTAGGATGCATAGTTTTCATTTTTTGAAACATTCAAAAAATCGAAAAATTGCAATTTTTGAACGAGAATAACTTTTGATTAAAAAATAAAATAGCAATTCTGCTGACAGCATTTGAAAGTTTAAGTCAAATTATACCGGTTTTAATTATTTGCATTGCTAAAAAATATTTTTTTTATTATTAAACAAAGCTATTTCTTTATAAGCCATAAAATTGTTTATAATTTTAAAACATTGCTGAGGCCCCTTAAATATTCCGATTTTAATTCTGTAAAGTGTATTAGATAGGTAGAGCATCTCTTTATATGTAAAAAAATTAGCCAACTTCTAAATGGTCTACTTTTTGTTCAGAAAGATTTTAAAAAATTTGAACTTTTTTAAAAACATTTACATTGCAAATTTATTATGCAAAATCTATTAGGTCGATTTTAATGAAATTTGGTAGACCATTTAAGTAAGTTATAAGAATTTTCTAAGGGAATTGTTAAGGTTCTAAGTGCCACCAAAGTGGTTAAGAAACATTGAATAACAACAGGCGTATTTTGCCCCCTTATTTTGTATTTATTGCTATATTGCAGAAAAGGTAATATCTTAAGACATTTTTGACCAGTCGTATATCATACAAAATTCAATTATCTTTATTTTATTTCTGTACGATTTTGTTCCAAAACGAACCGTTTTAAAGTTATAAGCAAAGAAAGCAGAAAAAAATCGATGTTTTCCGAAATTTTTAAATATTTTATTTTTTTTTATTAATGTTCCGGACATATTTGAGAAGGAGCATAAGTCATTATTATTACTGAAGATGTCACCTAACTTTATCTGCAAAAATCCGAATGCCACCTCTCACATCCAAAATACACGTTTTTTTACGGATTAGTCCTGATTTATAATGACAGAATTAAAATTATACTAATTATCTTAAAAACAAAAGATATTTATGATTGAGACCAGGCCTTTTAATAGTAAAGTTATAAATAAAAAAACCGTATCTTTTATATCAGTTATACTAATATTTGACTTACCCTGCTCCGGTTAAAGCGCAACACGATTGTATATGCCATTGTTGTTGCTTGATGGAGGTCAAATCTAATTCTTTCGAAATCTCCGACGCCGACATTGAACCTTTAACGTCCTGTTTATTGGCATAGACTAAAACACCTGCTTTAGATAATTCTTCATTAGCTAACATTTTGTACAATTCTTCTCTTATCACCGACAACCGTTCTTTGTCTGTTGAATCGACTACCACTATAACGAACTGCAATAAAAAAATTTTTGTAAAATAATACATTTTATATTATTTTTAATGTTAAGAGAGGTATGGCTTGAAATATTTATTTTTTTATTATTTCATATAAAAGTGCATAATTTCAAGGATACTCTCTGAAAATTTCAGACAGTTCGGAGTAAAATTACCAGAGATACAGAGTGTTGAATATCCCAGGCGCGGTTCCGCGTCAGCACGCTTGAGAAACATAAACAACTGTTCGCCTTCTCTATTGTAGATTACTCCGCAGTTCAAACAACATTCCAATGTGCATCACTTTAGTATTTGGCAGACAAATAAGAAGATGAACATGCAGTTGTCAAAACTTTAAACGCATTATTCTGAAACTGAAAAACTGCTTTTTCAAATGCGGTAAAAATCTTCAAAATTTATCTAAGCGTTCCATAGTAACTATATATAGTTGCAGGGCTCGCGGAACGCAAGAGGTGCGCGAACATAGTGAATACGTGCCTTAATGTTTACATCTCCATACCAGTGAGAATTTTACTACTTCTTATTTTCGAAATAGCCTAATAAGTAATATGCAAGCTAGGAGGCGTTATTTAATTATTTTCAGATATCTAGTTTTCTTTGGAAAATATTAAATACAGGTATGTATTTTTAATCATGCATTACAAAATTAGACCAAATTAGCAACATAATACCGAAAACCGCATGTCGATACCTTTTTTCTATAACAGTTGTTTAAAATTTACACGTTCCTTAAGATATCTCGAGATAGAAAAAAGGTATCGACATGCAGTTTTCGGTATTATGTTGTTAATTTGGTCTAATTTTGTAATACAGAATTAAAAATGCATACTTGTATTTAATATTTTCCAAAGAAAACTAGATTTCTGGAAATAATTAAATAACGCTTCCTAGCTTGCACATTACTTATTTCGAAAATAAGACTCTTACATTGGCGAAAACGAACTGTTTTCAACAAGACCAAGTATGCAAAATTCGATTTAGCATTACCGGATATTTTTCATAAGAAGGTTCCCACTCACCCCCACCTCTTATTTGCAGAGGTAGACTTAAATTTGTGAAATCAAATATGCGCAGCATTTTATGAAGAATACGATGATTGGATTTCTAGTACAATTTCATTGGGTAAATTTTGTAAAATTTTGATTTTTTAAATTTTGATATTCAATTACGCCCTCTAGCGGTGGACCTACAATTATGAAAATAATTTCCAGGCTTTTCCCGAGGCAACTTTTGTTATAAATATTTTTCTCTCAAAGCTGTACTATAAACGGTTCCTGAGATATGGCCGAGAGCCATTCTTATTGGGACACCCGGTACATACAACCAAACTTATATGGAATCACTGTGTACTTTAAACCAATATTTGTTTCTTAAAAAAAACTTGTTATTAAAAATAAACTAACCGATAAAACAATGAGATAACAACTCATTACGTTATAGATATATTGGTTGTATTAGTTGCCAATTGAACAATAAAAAACTAACTTTTGCGTTCAAAAACAAAAATATGCCTTATGTGTGGTTAATGAGTTTCGGTAGTGATTAAGAAATAAATTTATAACATTTACGCGCAATCCTCTGAAATACCATATAACCAAAATATTATGAAATACTTGATAAGAAATTAAATAAAGTAGTTATTAAATTGAATCAATTATTAATATTTCGTTTCATATAAATATGACAGTGTCATGTTTGCAAAGCAAGGTATATTATGAGTATAAAAACTCCGACTTTGGTAGTTGCTGGATTGATTGAGGAGCTCAGTAACTATCAGTGCCGGTCCCTAGCCCAGATAAAGGAGGAGGGTTTTGAGTCAGGAAGAGCATCCTGCAGTAAAAAGTACATGTTGCATTGCATAGTTGGCCCTATCGCATTTTTGATTTATGTTTTAATTATTTTACAACTAACTACATACAATAGTTACTATTCTTGTAACTACTACAAGAATAGTAACGAATCGTCTTGAGAAAAAACTTGATTTCTACCAGCCAATGGAGCAAGCGGGAACAAATGATCACCTACAGAGCATTAAAACGGTAATAGAAAAGACTATCGAATACAATCGACCACTCGTTTTGGCTTTTGTAGATTTCCATAAAGCCTTTGACACGGTGGAAGTTGACAAAATTCTGGAAGCACTACAAGCATGCCGCATTGACTACCGATACACAAGGTTAATTTACAATACATACACGAACGCAACTATGTCGGTTAAACTACATAAAAACACGGACCATATCCCAATCTGCAGAGGAGTCCGACAGGGCGTTACCTTATCGCCTAAACTGTTTACCGCAGTACTAGAATATGCTTGTAAAAAACTTAACTGGGAAGAGCGAGGCCTGAATATTGACGGTAGAAGATTAACAAATTTGAAATTCGCAGACGAGATAGTTTTATTCTCTGACAACCTTAAGGAGATATGTACAATGCTACATGAACTTCAGTTAGTGTGTGCCAGTGTAGGTCTTAAAATAAACATCTCCAAAACAAAATTCATGACAAACCTAGTACCTAGCGGAAATATCAATATTGGAGACAACGAAGTAGAGCTAGTGGAAAAATACATATACCTTGGACACGAAATAAAGATCACAAGAGACAACCAAACATGCGAACTACGAAGAAGAATAAACCTAGCATGGGCAGCCTATGGAAAACTCAAAGACATCTTTAAAAGCGATATACCCAATTCTTTAAAACGTAAAACATTTGACCAATGTGTGTTGCTTGTGATGACTTATGGTGCCGAAACTTTGACATTGACAGCTACAACTTCTAAAATGCTACAAATAGCCCAGAGGAAAATGGAAAGGTCAATGCTGAGTATATCGCTTCGTGACCGAGTTAGAAATGAAGATTTAAGACAGGGGTTACCGATGTAATTTCCCGGACACGTCGCCCGAATCAGTGATGGGAGATGGACGAAGAGACTACTTGAGTGGAGGCCGAGATTAGACAAGAGAAGTAGAGGAAGACCACCTACTCGTTGGACTGACGATCTCAAGAAATTGGATGCAAAGTGCTCAAAATAGAGCACAATGGACAAAAATGAGGGAGGCCTATGTCCAGCAGTGGACGCAAAGGGCTGGATGATGACATACAATAGGAAAGTTTTAGAAATTCTTTTAGAGACGATAAACATTGAGATTGGTCGTGAATATCTTTCGAATACTGAAACTCTGAAACCAATGAAAGTAAAACTTTGTTTGAAATATCGTTAGTACGTGTTTTGTACATAATATATTATTGCAAGCGCGGCTCCTCCTTAGGGTCAATTGGTCAATGACCCCCCTAAAATAATCTCATAAAAATACCAATTTTATTAAAAATATCTTTTATCTAAAACTTCACTCTGAAATATAAAATTCTCTCTCAGCAGTCTGCATTGGCAAAACAAATATAATAGATATAATAACGTCGCGCCTCGCGCTATACACAAGCCCGTGGCTGGGCCGTATTTTAAATTGTCTATATACAGTTCTTATGGCTTATGGACAAATGCATGTAAAATAGAAAAGAGACGGCAGATAGCAATTTCGTGGGCGAGAGTGGGAGTGACCTTTCCGTCGTATACCTCTAGTAGAGTCGACGGCCTCACGTTTAGTTAGTTACCGTCTGCTGACCGCACTTCACGGCAGGTCTATATCGATCGCGGCGTATTTGCGTAATTTATTTTGTTTTGTTGGATTTTTTTGTGATTGTAACAAAAACAAGATGAGTGTTGTTGACGAAATAATTGCCTTAAAATCTGCTGGAACACTAAATTATGAACGGCGGCTTGAGAAAAAAGAAAGTGGTCGACCAAAACCAAACATGAATTTAAAACAAACAACAAAGGATAGGGGTAAGGACATTCAAAGATATTTTAAAGAATCAATGTACAATTTGTGTGATTGGATTTGTGGCTGCAGTGTGAGAAATGCATTTTTTTGCTATCCGTGTTTACTGTTTTCGAATGACGCTGTATGGGCGAAAAATGGAGTAACTGACATTAAGCATTTAAAAGTGAAAATTACAAAACATGCCTCTTCAACTACTCATATAAATTCATCAATGAGTTACGCAAGTTTAGGACGTGTTAACATAAGACAGCAACTTGATAGTGTATATCGTAAATCTGTGCATGACTTTAATGAATTGGTATCTAAAAATAGGTATATTTTAAACAAACTAATCGACTGTGTAAAATTTTGTGGAGTTTTCGAAATTGCATTGCGCGGTCATGACGAAAGTGACAGCTCCAATAATCGTGGAATTTTTCTGGGCCTTATCGATTTTGTTTCTGAACTGGATTTAATGTTTAAAGAACACATTGAAAAAAGTACAGTATTTAAAGGAACATCGAAAACAATTCAGAACGATATTTTAGAATCAATGTTAGCCATTGTGCATACTCATATCATGAAGGAGATTGGCCAGACAAATTTTGTGGCCATTCAAGTAGATGAGACCACAGACAGCTCCAATAAAACGCAGATGATTATCATATTGCGATATGTATTAACTGGTATTGTACATGAAAGATTTTGGAAATTTGTTAACCCCCTAGGTACTACAGCACAACATTTAACTAATGTAATATTGGAAGAACTTCAATTATTAAAAATTAATGAAGCACCTGAAAAATTGATTGCCCAAAGTTACGATGGTGCATCAGTCATGAGCGGTAAACTGGGAGGAGTACAAACAAAAATTAAAGAAATATACCCAAATGCACACTTCATTCACTGCTATGCCCATCAATTTAATCTTATCCTCCAAAAAGCGGCGAGTCAACACAAACCGATAAAAATATTTTTTGCAAATTTACACGGATTTTCGTCCTTTTTCGGCCGATCTCCAAAACGTACGATGGTTCTGGATAGAGTGGTTAAAGTAAGGCTACCTAAAGCTGCGCCTACTCGATGGGCTTTCAATACAAAATGTGTTGAAATTGTATACACTTATAAAGATGATTTAAAATCTTGCTTAGAGGAAATTATTGATGAGGAGCAAGATGGTAACAATATAAATCAAGCAACTGGTTTAAAAAGACATTTGGAAGATGAGCATTTTTTATTTTGGTTAAATTTTTTCCATAAAATAATGCCCCATGTTGATATATTGTTTAAACAATTGCAAATGCGAGACATTGATGTTATATCTGTCAAAAATTGTATCCTGTCTTTTAACAACAATATCCAAATAATTAGAAATACTATTTTGGAATCAGAAGTACCAAGCACATCAACAGCAAAAAAAAGAAAAACTACTGCAGAGGATCCAAAGCGACGAACTGCACTTGAAATTTGTGATATTATTATATCTGAAATAAATCACAGGTTTAGTTTCAATGATCATCTCATGATTTCACAGTTATTCTACATAGAGAAATTTGAAGCATACACTACCAACTTTCCGCAAAATATTTTAAAAATGGTGACGGCTAATTATCCCACAGTGAATATTTCCAAACTAAAATCGGAACTTGAAGTCTTATATTGTCGTGAGGATTTTCGCAATAGTGCTGGTGCAGTAGCCATACTTCAGCTTTTTATTAACATGAATTTGTCTGAAACATTTTCTGAAGCAGTGAAGTTATTAAATATTTTGTGCACACTCCCTATGACAACCGTGGAAAGTGAGAGATGTTTTTCTACTTTAAAAAGAGTAAAAACATTCCTGCGTAATACGATGGGACAACCTAGACTTAGTGCCTTGTCTATGCTGAGCATCGAGAAAACGCTTGTCAAGAGCATTCCAAATTTCAATGAGAAGGTCATAGACTATTTTGCAGAACTAAAGGATAGAAGAATTGACTTAAAATATAAAAATATTTAAAGTAAGTTTCGTTTTAATAAATTTACAATTTATTATACTATAAATATTCCTATCTATATATCAGTCAATAACCTGTTCATACCATTTTTCCTATATTTTTTAAAAGATTTACTCTAAAAAAAGACAAATTTAATTTTCGGAAAACTAGGGTAAATAGTATTGAGTTTTATCTAAGTCTGTATTTTTTATCTAAAATATAAATGCTAAAAGATCTTTTAAATACTTTAAAAAATCAACAGTTTGAAGTTTTCAAACCAAAATGACCCCCCTGAAGATTGACCCACGAGCCGCCGCTGTATTATTGTGTATATTGTGATTTTTTAAAAACGTTTAAATTTATTTTGTTAGAGTGACCTTGAATAACATGTTGAGTTCATTATGTTTTATTGATGCCAGATCCAGTCATATGACAATACACTACAAATAAATATTTAAACAGCTTTACACATTAATTTTAACCAAATTATACAAATTATATAATAACATGTAAATTATTTAAACAATGTGGTATGTCCCAACTGCCGGTTATAGTTTTGAGCTTTACGTATGTACATCGTTTAAAGCTTAAGAGGATAAGCGCATACTTTCGGCTCGAATGCTATTTAAATGCATTCATTTTTTTCGAATCCTGAGAAAACTAGTATTTTAGAAAAATTTAAACGCAGAGTGAAAGATTACATTATTACCGAGGGCCGAAAGTCCCTGAAAACTTCTGTATTGTTTATTTTAATAAGTTACGGGGGTGAAAAAAAAAAGAGAAAATAGAAAGTGATTTTCAATTTCAAATATCTCATTCAAAAGAAACTTTTTGTTTATTCTAAGGGACTTTCGGCCCTCGGTAATAATGTAATCTTTCATTCTGCATTTAAATTTTTCGAAAATATTTATTCAGGATTCGAAAAAAAGGATGCATTTAAAAAGCATTGGCCCGAAATTTTGCGTCTACGCTCTTCATTACATACCATGTATATTAAATTAACATTTTTTATCATACAGTATATTTTGTATCACACACATATAGGTTACTGTAAACTTGCCAAACAATATTTTTAGATATAGTCAAAGAAATGAAACTGAAAAAATGGCAAAACCTCGCAATTTTTTCGTCCAGCATCGATTTGTACAAAAATTTGGGAGTAGGCTCATTTCACCCTCTAGTTCATTTTCTATATTGAGCCGTTGTACGCTTTTGGTTTTTTAAGGGTGAAAACTTCCCCTAAAAAAACTACTTGTAAAAAATTATAAAATAACATTTTAAACTTTAATACAGTAGAACCTCGATTATCCGTCAGGGCACCGGACCAAGGGTATGACGGATAATCGAAAAGACGGTTAACAGAACATTAAAAAAAAGTTAAAAATTGATAATACAACTCTTAAATTTTATTTGTTTGTTTTGTTTAATAATACAATAAGAGGAATTTGTGTTCGTGTTAATATTGTCGAATTTGGTCTTGTTTGGTCCTGTTTGTTTTACTGATGCTTCACATTTTGCAAGGGCTGAATTTCTTAATCGGCGTAAGACCATGCAATCTACTTTATTGGATTCTTCTTGTCGAGAATACAACTCGATAAATGGTTGCATGTGCGATGCAGCTTCTCTAGCTTCTTTAGGCAAATCTTTGTTAATTGTAAAACCATCATCGACATCGCCACCGTCAAATTCCAAGTTTGTGTCAGCTTCTGAAGCTGCTTTGTCAGGCTCTGTTTTGCCATTTCAACGATTCCATCATCTGTCAGCAATTGATAGCCGCTTGCGTCCTCACCACAAATTAACCATCCCTTTAAGTCATCTTTAGACAACGAAAACACAACAGTTGATTCAGCCATAACTTCATTCGTTACCGCACTGTACATTTCAGCGAATTTCGTTTGACTTATCGTAATGCTAAAAAAAATGAATTGATGACTCAAATTTTTTCTTATGTACTCAATACAACTTATGTACGGACCTTGACGGTTAACAGAGGTGACGGTTAATGGAGAGACGGATAATCGAGGTTCCACTGTATTGTCAACATTTGGTTCTTATTAGTTACATAATGATTGTTTTATGCTTTAAGATATACTATCATAATATTTCTACCCTTAAAACCACCCTGGTTGGAGCTATATACAGTATGCCCCTGTAAATTGTATCCATATGGAAAACTTTTTTATTATTAATTTTACGAAAAAAAGTTATTCTTCATAAAAAGCTCTGCATGGTCCAAAACCTAGGATTTAACCATCAAATATCAAATTTTTTGAATATTATACGAGGTATGTTAAAAAGTTTGAATTTCACTCAAGAGTAAAGTAGCTTTATTTTTCACAATATTGAAAATTGCTATTATGAAAAGTTGTTTGGAATTAAAAACTATATTTTATTATGCAATTACATCCTTCTAATTGAAAAAACAATTTTTAATTATGATTAACATTATTTTCAGTTATTGTATAAAAAATTACTTATCTTACAAGAATAATTTCGGCTTTTATCGATTTACATAAAAATTTGGGATTAGGATTATTGCACCCTGTACTTCATATTCTATAACATGCTCAAGGGCGACGATTATTTTTAGGGGTGTAAACTACCCCTTATTGTCAAAAATTATATAAAAATATTGTTAACTTTAATATGGGTAAAATTTGGTTTTGATTGGCTAAAAATAATGATTGTTTTATGCTTTAGGATATAATATCATAATATTTGAACCCTTAAAAACCACACTTACGAACATTACAATTTTTATAAGTAGATAATTTAATAGATCTATACAGAAAAAAAAGTAGAATTAAAGAATTACAAAAACATTTTTTTTTATTTAAATTTAAGGCGCATCAACCTATATGGTTATTAGCGCCGCTCGGTATTACAAAGTTTATGTTTACAATTTGTTGATATATAGATAGATACATAAATTATTAACATTAATAGTCCTGTCGCCAGGGGGGGTACAACGGCCTCCTTAATTCAGATGGACTTACCCAAGTTTTTTTTATATATTTTGACCCGTAGAATACGAATTTTTTGGGTAACAGTTGATCCGGATGTCGATAAGATTGTTATAGACAAAGAACTTGAGGAATTACATAACAGCGATTTCTCGCAAAACAAAACATCTTTTTGTATTTTTTGGGTCATTTTAAGCAAAAAATATTTCTACAAGTTTTTTCGTAGAATGCATAGTTTTCGAGATAACCGCGGTTGAACTTTCAAAAAATCGAAAAATTGCAATTTTTGAACCCAAATAACTTTTGATTAAAAAATAAAGTAGCAATTCTGCTTACCGCATTTGAAAGTTTAAGTCAAATTATATCGGTTTTGATTATTTTCATTGCTAAAAATTAATTTTTTTATTGTTAAACTAATCTATAAACACATAGTGTTTCCCGTGCCTAATACATGCGTTTTAACGTATGCTACCTAGAAATTGCCTCGCTTGCACTCGTAGCTACTCTACCTACTCGTTCGATTTTAAATGAGAAATCATTGAAAACATCACTCACATACTAGGTGTTTGTAGCTTTGTTTAACAATAAAATAATAAATTTCTAGCAATGAAAATAATCAAAACCGATATAATTTGACTTAAACTTTCAAATGCGGTAAGCAGAATTGCTACTTTATTTTTTAATCAAAAGTTATTCGGGTTCAAAAATTACAATTTTTCGATTTTTTGAAAGTTCAACCGCGGTTATCTCGAAAACTATGCATTCTACGAAAAAACTTGTAGGAATATTTTTTGCTTAAAATGACCCAAAAAATACAAGAAGATGTTTTGTTTTGCGAAAAATCGCTGTTATGTAATTCCTCAAGTTCTTTGTCCATAACAATCTTATCGACATCCGGATCAACTGTTACCCAAAAAATTCGTATTCTGCGGGTCAAAATATATATAAAAAAAACTGCACGCTGGGGTTTGTTTTGGTTGGATCAGGGAGAGCAGCATATGTGCCTCCTGATGAGAGACTAATAAGTTTCGAAACCGGTAGAGGTGCTTGCAGCACTCTCTGATTAGACTAGAACATGGTTCGGCTGTATTTTCGTTTTGCAACGAAATTGAAAGTGGTTATTCATTTTTGATTTACATTTACTCTGTGTGGAGTATGAAGGGAACCATTCTCGTTGGAACTTTACCGCGCTGAGCAGATGGGACGTGAATTGTAAATTGTAGAATTCCCTCATCTTCCTTAGTCTCAGCATCCGTATGGCTTGCAAATTGTAGAAGCCTCGGAGGTGTAACCAGAGAAGGTTCCCATTGTTTTCATTCTGGTGGGATATTCTGTATGCCATTAGAGTGAAAACTTACGTCTTTTTATATAAAAAAAACTTGGGTAAGTCCATCTGAATTAAGGAGGCCGTTGTACCCCCCTGGCGACAGGACTATAATACATATACGTAGATTTTCATATACATTGATTTTTACAACAGTGTTGATGTTCATATTTGATTGTAGATCCCTATTGATTTCAAAAAACTTAAAACTGACGAAAAGTCACAGTCCTCTTTTAAACACTCACGTAGCGTTATCGGTAGTTTACACTTTTTACGGTTATTTGCATATGCCGGGCATTCAATGAATACATGTTTTACACTTAAGCTGTTACCGCACATTGGATTAACACTTCCAGTAATATGGTATTCATGTGTTAGGCGTGTATGTCCTAATCTCAGTCTGTTTATTATAGTCTGCTCTTTCCTGTTGGTACACTTACTCTTCCATCTTGTAACTGTTGTTTTTATGTCCCGCAACTTTTGTTGAGACTGGTTCCAGGTTTGAAGCCACCGTTCAGTTAGTGTGTAGTTTATCCAGTGATGAAAATCTTTCTTGTATGTAGTGTCTGTTAACTCTTCGTTGTTAACTGAAGATTTGGCTACAGCATCTACTCTTTCATTACCATGTATACCTATATGCGACGGAATCCACATAAACTTTACTATGGCATTCTTTTGCTGAAGTTGGTATAAATGGTTCTTTATCAATCGCAACAAAGGATGGGTTGGGTAAATGGTGCCTAAGCTGCTAATAGAACTTAAAGAATCTGTTATTATTAGGCATCTGTCTATGTTAGCATTTATAGTATATTCTAATGCTTTGTAGATTGCGAATAGTTCTCCTGTGTATATTGTGCTTAAATTCGAGATTTTGTATGAAGCAGTATAGTCATTGTGTACGAAAGCACATCCAACTCCTTTTTCTGATTTGGATGCATCAGTGTATATATGTTGATAATTCTGATACATATCAATGTTACTATAAAATTGTTTAACCATAGAGGACGCATTCAGTTGATTACTAGTCTTTGTTAAACTCATGTCTAAAAAGGGTTTTCTGACAATCCAAGGTTACAAAAACATTTATTTACTCAAAAATACGAATTTACAAATATGTAGAAGTACAAATACAAATAGTTTTTAAGTCATCTTCCAATATACGAACCAGTTCTGTGGTATTATACATGCATTGAAAATGTTCCATAAGCGGACTATTCGAATATGTATTTTGAAAACAAATTGGTTTTTTAAACATAGCTCCTTCATTCTTGGCGATAAAAAGTTTTGTCAAAAATAATTTTGTAGGATTTTTAAAGAGCTATAAGACTGTAAATTAAATCCCGTTAGATCCCTTAGTTTTTAATTGGGGTGGGTTTAAAGGGCTCGAATAAGGGGGTGTTTGCTCGTAAATAGCGGTTTTTAACAGCTATATCTCGCTAATTTTTCACTGTAATGAAAATATATGCACAATATCATTTTAACTATTAAAAAAGCTACAATTTAGTAGTCTACCATTTTTTTTCGTGTCTCCAGTATTTTCGGAGATATTTTGAAGTAAAATGTGAAAAATACGAATTTGCAAAAAATCAATTTTTCTTTAAACTCCAATTTTTCTAAAATTAGGCCTTTTAAATAGGTCAAAACTTCTTGGGTGGACTGACAATATAAATACAGGGTGTCCCGGAAAATAGTGCGTTCCTTGAAGGTATAGGTAGAAGGCACCATGTAGAACAAAAAACTCTTATAACATTTTTTTCTAAATGCAACCGTTTGACCAAAAAATTAAAATGTATTTTGGTATGTAAATTTAAATCTGACAACTATGTGCGGTACGCAAATTTAAGCATAGACAGTCCCATGTAAATAGATAGAAGATACTAAGATACATAGTAAACAGGTAGTTTTAAAGAATCCTGTTTAGTGTTTAGTGTCAATGCGAAAATGTTTTCGAATAGTGAGTGTATTACCTATTATGTTATTACCTATGAATGGTGTTTGTGAAAGGTTACTTGAAACATCTATTCGGTATAATAATTATTTTCAAGTAAGTACAACTTAGTTATTTCAGTTCACAAGTAAACAAATTACTGACACATTATCTGGTGTATTTAAGTTCCACTGTAAACTATTAAAACTATGTAATTCAGTTAAAGCCCTCAGCAGTACTCAGCATTCAACCCATTTAAACCTTACTAAATACATAATACTAGTTTAGTTAAAAGACGTGTTTTTATGTTAAAAGATGTGTAATTCGTTTAAAATTATGCAATAGGTATTTCAATACATTTCAAAAGAAAATAATTTTAGTAAACAAATCGTAAATACATAAGTATTACCTACTATTAGGTTGGATTACTTTAAATACTGTTAATCACAATCACAAACGAGTTCTTATTATGTTATTATTCCGTAGTGCGTTCGATGTTGCCAGTTTATTAAAATTTCCAAACATTAAAATACAGGTATATGGAAAACAATGTTAACTTTTTTTTGGAAACGGGTAACTTTAGAAAAAAATGGTATAGGACTTTTTTGTTCCAAATTGTGTATTCTCTCCATACCTTAAAGGAACGCACTATTTTCCGGGACACCCTGTATACAAGGAATTGCAGAAAGGTGAAGAGCAATTTTTAATTAAGAGGGTAGTTAGGGGGTTATTTTCACTGATTTTTCCGTAGAGAAAAGCAGGTACCGACCTTTTTTTGATCGTAAGTCGCTCTATTTTCATGCTAAAATTTTTTTATTATTATTCTTTGAAAGGTTTAATTGTATACTTGAAAAAAGGTAATTTAAGTTTTCCTAGAAAGATGCAAAGTTTTCCCGTTATTTGGCTTTGAATATTTCAAATTATGTATATGACGAGAAAAACTAACCTTTAACATGCCGTATCTCGGTTTGTATTGGTCTTAAAGATATTATAGAAAAAGAATTTAGTTTGTGTTACTAAAAGATAAAATTTTGTTATCTGCAGTTTTTTTGATTAAATGCGTATTTTTCGAGGTATTCTCAAAAAATCCTCTAAAAAAGAAAAACTGTTACATTCAAGCGCGAATAACTCGAAAAATATTAGTTTTACGAAAAAAATGTAAAAAAACATTTTTTTCTTAGAATTACTTTTTACATCGATTTACATGGTTAAAATGTAATAAAAAATTCCCACCCATGAGATGAGGTGGCAACCACCCCCCAAGGTTTTAGCGTATGATAGCGGCCTGATATAGAAAATGATCCTTGGACTATTCCCTACCTTCTGTGAAAATTTGAAGTAAATCCATGCTGGACGAAAAAATTGCGAGCCAAAATGCTTCATTTCCTCGACTAATGTATAAATAGTCCAGAAAGCCACTGCGCATCCGCTAGGAAAAATATTCTAATTCGGAATTTTTGCACAATCTTACTCAAAAAGGACTCCTTTTAACAAATTTGCATGTTGCCAGTACCAAAAGGTGGTCAAAAATTTTTTAAACGTTTTTTTTTGTTTTTTTCCTAAAATTATTTTTTTTGCATGGAACAAAGTTTTTTTAGGTTTTTTTGGATCATTCCAAACAGAAAAGGTCTTTAGTGACTTTTCTCTACAGTTGATAGTTTTTGACATATAAGCGATTAAATATTGAAAAATTGCGAAATCGGCCATTTTTAACCTTCAAAAACTATGTGAAAAACTTAAAATTTGAATGTTGCCAAGGTAGGTAGATATTCTTTAAACATCGATTGATAAAATCTCGAAAAGTTTTTTGCAATACAGTATTCAAAACGCCTTTGTTTTTTAATTTCTAATCACGCGTGCGCGACACCGTTGCATGTGTATCCTGTATGGTGCAAATGAAAGGAATAAATTCGTTATTTCGTAAACCGGCGACTTTAAGGAAAAATCCCGAAACAGGTCGATTTTTATTTTTAAGTTATGATATTGTGGCATATATGGTATACTAGTGACCTCATCCGTCTGGGCGTGATGACGTAATCGATGATTTTTTTAAATGAGAATAGTGGTCGTGTGGCAGCTCATTTGAAAGGTTCTTCAATTCTCTATTCATGAATGTAAACATTTACATAATTATTTATACAGGGTGTCCAAAAATTTTTTATTAAATTAAATTATTTGACAAAAAAAGAAGTAGAAGGACACCCTGTATAAATAATTACATAAACGTTTATATTAATGAATATAAAATTGAAGACCGTTTCAAATGAGCTAGCACACGACCCCTATTCTCATTTAAAAAAAATCATCGATTACGTCATCACCCCCAGATGGATGACGTCACTAGTATACCATATATGCCACAATATCATAACTTAAAAATAAAAATCGACCTGTTTCGGGATTTTTCCTTAAAGTCGCCGGTTTACGAAATAACGAATTTATTCCTTTCATTTGCACCATACTGTCGGTGGAAAATAGTGTCGCGCACGCTTGATTAGAAATTAAAAAACAAAGGAGTTTTGAATATTGTATTGCAAAAAACTCTTCGGCATTTCATCAATCGATGTTTAAAGAGTATCTACCTATTTTGGCAACATTTAAATTTTCAGTTTTTCACATAGTTTTTGAGGCTTAAAAATGGCCGGTTTCGCAATTTTTCAATATTTAATCGCTTATATGTCAAAAACTATCATTTTTAGAGAAAAGTCACTAAAGATATTTTCTGTTTAGAATGATCCAAAAAACCTAAAAAAACTTTTTTCCATGCAAAAAAACTAATTTTAGGAAAAAAACAAAAAAAAACGTTTAAAAAATTTTTGACCACCTTTTGGTCCTGGCAACATGCAAATTTGTTAAAAGGAGTCCTTTTTGAGTAAGATTGTGCAAAAAATCCGAATTAGAATATTTTTCCTAGCGGATGCGCAGTGGCTTTCTGGACTAAAACAATTAGTTTAAATTTTGGGTGTCACGTTTATTGCTTGCATTCTATTTCCAATATTTTATGAGAATTTCTAGGAAATATTTGTACATAGAGTATTATAAAACACACCAAATAGTATATTATGTAATGCACCAAATTGTATTTTAATTACTCTTGCATTATTTGTTTACCAAAATGATTCGAAACTAGAATAATTTTGAAAGACTAACCTAATATTTTAAATTATTCCTATGAATCATAGAATATAATATATTGTACCTACATAGTTCCAAATCATTTAAATTCAGTATTCATGCAGAATCATGTTTTTAAATCCTCTTATCTAAATATTTCCTTGAAGAACGATTGTTATGGAGTCGGTAGTTACGGAATGGTTGCTGAAAAATTTGATTCCAAAGAAAATAAGTAGAGGAAAGTAACCAAATATGGAATAGTGCCCTAATATGGAATTCCTTGATTTCTCCGAAAATATAAGTTGGAAGCGCACTACAAGACCATCCTCTATTTCAGCCGCTCTCTTTATTATCGTATTCACACCTCTGTGTCAGATGCGCGAACGATACGTGTCTGACAGGCGCGTTTTGTTTTATCGTCTCGCAGAAAATTTCAAAGGTAAATATATTCAACGAGTATTATTGGTTATTATGCATGAATAAAGACTTGTTATGTTATTGCGTATATCAATAGTACCTTTATTTTGATATTTTATGACCTTCTGTAATTAAAACATTACGACTTGAAAAAATGTTGATACTAGTTTGAACTAATGTACAAATCCAAATATGGACAGTCGTTGGTGCCTAATTATGGAATAACGGATTCAGTGTAAGTGGGCTCATTATGATTGTGCTGGTCCAGAGTTTGATACATGGATCTGTGATTTTTGCAAGTGAATTAAGTATTCTTTTATTTTTCACAACGTTTTTATTTAAATTTATTTGATCTCATATATGTTATGTTTGTTTTTGTTATTGATATATGTTGATTTATGCTTGTATTCCACATATGGGTACCTATTCCATATTTGGATACTAAAATGTGATTTTGTTTTTTTGCTTATTTTTTTTGTTAATTAAGATATTTCATAGAATTCTTTTAATTACGATATGTAAATGTTTGACTGATTTGTCATAACATTAAACTGTTTTCATTTCTATATATGTAGTTATTTTTTTATGTCCCCAAAACAAAATGGTATTCCATAATTGGCGCCTTTCCTCTACTCTTCCACTATGACAACGCACCGGCTCACACCTCTCCCGTTACTCCAGGGTAATAAGCTAGGAATAGACCATGTTCGGGACACTCAAAGATCCAGGTAGCTGACTACTTTTTCAGTTATTGTAGACCTATATAATGAAAACCTATCTGTTTCCTGCCTAGAGTTCGCGTCCGTTTTTTAATTATTAACAATTTAGTGCAAAAATCGCGATTTTTTCGATTTCTTGCACCCCATTCAAAAACTAAATAGTTGACATAAAATTACAAAATTTAATTTTTTAGAACATTAAAAAACCTTCAAAATGCCGATTTTTGAAAGTTAAAAAGTTAATTTGTTGCTACGCAAACTGCAAAATAAGTGAAAATCTTTATTTGTTAATAACTTTTACTAAAACTACCTTAGAACTTTAGTGTTTCACCCAAAAGTTGGGTATTGGGGTACTTAACAAACCCTCAAAATTTGAGACCGATCCATTAATTAGTTTAAGAGTTATTCTAATTGTTTATCCCAGAGAACTTTATTTTGCAATAACATAAGACAGAAAATAATGAAGATAGGGCAATTCTGCATATACCAAATGGAAGTAGAAAACTGATACTATCAAAATGTACTAAAAAACGATAAAAAATTATCTAATATAGTCAAAAAACCTAATGCCAAATTTGTGAAATTTTGTAGTTTAAAAACATTTAGAATAACTTTAAAAATATTGTCCGTAGAAAAAGTCATTTTACATATTAGAAAAGCTGGAATTTTACACGAATTTTTAAAAATATAGTTCAACTGGTGACTGGTCGTGGTAAGTGAAGGGGGAGCTGGGAGCCGACAAATGCATGAGTTCAAAAACTAAAAAAAGCAACTTAAAACTACTATCATTTTCTATATCTCGGGATCTACTGAATATATTTTGATCGTTCCTTTTTTAATTTGTATGTAATTTTTCTGTACATCACAAATATGCAATCTGTCTAGACATTTATTAATTAATAAACAGTCTAATTTGTTTAAACAATTTTTGAAAAAATAATTTTTTCCCAAAAATCCATGATTTTAATCATACTATCCGTATTAATCATAGAAATAGTTAAGGTATCATCATCATCATCATCATCATTGGCTCGACAGCCCTTTCTGGGTCTTGGCCTGTTCCAGGATTCTTCTCCACTCTGATCTGTTTCGTGCTTTTTTTCTCCAGTTTTTTATTTTTAAGGTTTTTATATCATTTTCTATTTGTTCTAAATATCTCAGCTTCGGTCTTCCTCTTGTTCTTTTTCCTACTGGCATCTGTTTGAATATTTTGTTTGGTATTTCGCCTTCTTCCATTCTTTCTACATGTCCCATCCAACGCAGCCGTCCTATTTTAATGAATGTTATGATATCTGGATCCTGGTATATTTCGTATAGTTCAAAGTTGTACCTTCTTCGCCAAATTCCATTTTCTTTTGTGCCCTTATATATGTGTCGCAAGATTTTTCTTTCAAAGGTGGCTAGCAATGTTTCCTCTCTTTTAGTGAGTGTCCAGGTTTCTGAGCCGTATGTGAGTACCGGTCTTATTAGGGTTTTGTATATTTGGCATTTTGTTTTCCTTGCGACGTTGTCTGATCTTAGTTGCCGAATTAAGCCATGATAACTTTTATTGGCAATAAATATTCGCCTCTTCACTTCCTCTGCTACGTTATTATCAGATGTGACTAGGGATCCCAAGTATGTAAAGTTTTTTACCCCCTCAATGTTGTATTCTCCTATTGTTATATTTTGTGGCTGCCTTATTTCTGTGTTTTTACTTACCTGCATACATTTTGTTTTGTTCTGGTTGATTTTCAGGCCACTATTTTGTGCAGCTCGTTCTATTTGATTGAATACCTCTATCATTTCTCTTCTTGATCTTGCGATTATGTCAACATCATCTGCAAATGCTAGTATTTGCACGCTTTTATTAATTATTGTTCCCCGAGTATTGACTGTTGTGTCCCTCATTATTTTCTCGAGTACAATGTTGAACAAGATGCATGATAGAGCGTCTCCCTGGCGTAGTCCCTTTTTCACATCTATTGTTTCCGTTAGTTCGTTTTGTATCCGGATTTTACTTTCTACTTTTAGAGATTCGTTGATCAGTTCTATTAGTTGTGTTGGTATATTAAATTCTTAAATTCTTTATATATTTAGGTATACTTTAATAAATAAATTATCTTCAATAAATAATTATCTAATAAAAATCATTTATTTATTAAAGTGTACTTTAACTTTTTCTGTGATCATTAATGATACTATGATTAAAAAAATTGCTTTTTGTAAAAAAAAATATTTTTTCAAGAATTGTTTAAACAAATTAGACTGTTTATTAATTAATAAATTTATAAACAAATTGCATATTTGTAATGTACGTAAAAATTACATACCAATTAAAAAAAGAAAGATCAAAATCCATTGAGTTGATCCGGAGATACAGCAAATTATATTCGTTTGAGATTGCTTTTTCGGTATTTTAACTCGCTGGATTTGTAGGTTCCCCATTGTAATCGTTTGCACATTTTTGAAAAATCGTAGAGGGTGCTGTGAAGGTATAATGTTTGTGCAAATTTTTTAAGAAAAAATACAAATCCCATTCTTTAAAATGGCATTAATGAGATTCCTTAATTATTATAAACAAATTAGCTGTGAATTAAAAAAAAAATATATGGCTAACTTTGTCCCAAATGAGCCCAGGCTAAATTTTTTTATTTGAAAATTCGTGTTAAAATACTATCTTTTCGAATATATAAAAATATTGTTTCTACGGACAACATTTTTAAAGTTATTCTAAATGTTTATAAACTACAAAATTTTAAAAATTTGGCATTAGGATTTTTGACTATGTTAATTATTTTTTTATCTTTTTTTACATTTTGATACTATCACTCTTCTTCTTTCATTTGGCATACTCCATTTGCTCTATCTTCATTATTTTGTCTTATCTTATTGCAAAATAGAGGTATCTGGGATAAACAAATAGAATAACTCTTAAACTAATAAATGGATCGGTCTAAAATTTTGAGGGTTTGTTAAGTACCCCAATACACAACTTTGGGTGAAACACTAAAGTTCTAAGGTAGTTGTTTTATTTATTTATTTTATTTTATTTATCTATTCTCCTGGCATAGATAACATTTCTGCTGATCTGTTAAAGATAATTTCCCATTATGTTGTTGATCCAATAACTAATTTAATAAATATAATATTTGAACAAGGTACATGTCCTGACAATTTTAAAAAAGCTGTAATTATACCTATATTTAAAAAGGGTGATAAAAAATTAGTGCAAAATTATCGTCCAATATCACTTATTACCAGCCTTGCAAAAATCTTTGAAAAGGCATTAGCCGAACGAGTTAATCAATATCTTAAAAAGTTTAACCTGCTTTCTACAAACCAATTTGGTTTTAAAAAAGGATATTCCACTTCAGATGCTATAACATCTGCTACTGATTATTTATATAAGATGCTGGACAGTGGTTCTCCTACTTTAGCAATATTTTTAGATTTAGCGAAAGCATTTGATACTGTTAGTCATCAACAGTTATTAAGTGCTTTGAGCGATCTTGGAATAAGAGGAATACCATATTTACTATTTCAAAGTTATTTAAAAAATAGATTACAAATTGTCAAAATTAATAACAAACTTAGTACTGAAAGAACCATTGAGTATGGTGTGCCTCAAGGTACTGTTTTAGGCCCTTTATTGTTTTCAATATATATAAATGATCTAGCGGCAATGAAAATAAATGGAAAGATTATTTGTTTTGCTGACGACACAGTTATACTTTACACTAGTAATTCTTGGAATGAACTTAAAACTTTGGCAGAAACAGAAACTGTAAAGGTTCTAGATTGGCTAAGTAGGAAACTACTGACAGTTAATACAGATAAAACTTACTTTATACCATTTTCAATATATAAAAATAATTTACCCAAATTCATGGAATTAAATCTAAACTATAATAAGGCGTACATTAAAATAAATAGGAAAGAATACATAAAATATTTAGGCGTTTATATAGATTGTCACTTGAAATGGGATATACATATTGATATGGTATGTAAAACTCTAAGAATGATACTATACAGATTTAGATATCTCAGCAACATTCTTGATTTATCTTTCTTAAAGATGGTATACTATTCCTTAATAGAATCACGTCTTAGATATGCCATTATAGCATGGGGTGGAACATATTCCTCACATTTGATTAAACTCGAAATACTTCAAAGGAGATTTTTAAAAATAATGTTAAAAAAAACTCGCTTATATTCATCAGAACTTCTTTATCAGCAAGCTGGTGTTTTTAAAATTAGACAATTATATTTATTAAACATAATTTTGCATACATACAAAAATAAACAAATATTGAAATCAATAGATCATAATTACGACACTAGAAGAAAACTTCATGACTATGTAAAAATTATTAGTAATTTTAAATCAATTGGTAAACATAATTTCACATACTATATTCCTAAAATATTTAATTATTTACCCGAAATTTATAAAATATATTTGAGAAAAATAAACTCATTCAACATGATTAAATCCATTTTTAAAAAATTTATTAAGAACACTGGAACTGAATTTTTGAATGCGATCTTTAATTAAATTTATAATATAACTACTAATATATAATATATTTGTTATGCATTATGAGTTGTTATGAGTTATGTATTGTTAATTTTTAATAATTGTTATGCGTTTTTGTATTGTTAATATTTGATATTTGAATAATGTAATCCCTGAGCACAACCTCTGGTTCTTCAGGGAATTTCTTCTTTTGGTTTATTTACTATTTATTTATATGTGAAAATATTTAACTTAAAATTAATTTGTAATTATGTTAGTATTGAATTATTCTATTATAATATTGTTATATATGAGAGCATAATGAGAAGTAAATAAAAATTATTATTATTATTATTATTATTAGTTTTAGTAAAAGTTATTAACAAATAACGATTTTAACTTATTTTGCAGTTTGCGTAGCAACAAATTAACTTTTTAACTTTCAAAAAACGGCATTTTGAAGGTTTTTCAATGTTCTAAAAAATTAAATTTTGTAATTTTATGTCAACTATTTAGCTTTTGAATGGGGTGCAAGAAATCGAAAAAATCGCGATTTTTGCACTAAATTGTTAATAATTAAAAAACGGACGCGAACTCTAGGCAGGAAACAGGTAGGTTTTATTCCTTTAGGTATACAATAACTAAAAAAGTAGTCAGCTACCTGGATCTTTGAGTGTCCCGAGAAAATCCTTATTACCCTGGACAACGTCGCCATGGCCAAATTGGTCGAATTGGGCTACCGACTGCTGCCCCATCCACCGTATTCTCCAGATTTGGCCCCGTGCGAATTCTTTTTGTTTTAAGTCGAATGGGCATCGCCGCCATAGAAGCCTACTTGGCAGACCGCGAGAAAGCAGTTTTTTATTTGTACCAAAAAGTAACAATGTTAGCTTTCAAATAATAAATTACAGTTTAAGTACACATCAAACGTGTTAAAGTGATAATTGATAACGTCTGATATGAGAAAAGGTGGACCAACAATGTTTACATTTTTTTTAATTTTCCAAAACAATCCTTATCAAAATATAAGATAAGAAGTACTAAACAGGTGACCGTGAAATATTTATTATCTGACTATTGCCTGATATTGTCAAAGAAAATGCAAAAAAATCACACGTTGTTTATCTTTAAATAAATATTTAAAACCATAATATCAGAGAATGATAACAAGTTCTATGGAAATAAAAATAGATAATATGATGACCAATTTTTGCAAAGAAAAATATTACTCACATACCTATATTGTAAAGGGGAAATCCGAAAAGAGTGATTAAATCCACTCGATTAACTGGAAAAAATTTTTAAAAATTAACACGTACAATTGACAGCACAAATTGTAGAACCATCCGGAAATACGGCAAATCATGTAAATTGATTACATCAAAGATAAAATTAGGAAAAAATACACAATAATAGAAGATGCAGATGCATTCCGCAAATTACTATAATTTTGTCGTATCCAACAGAACAGAATTACGTAATTTTTTTATATAATATATTGGCCATTAATAACAATATTATGTTCATATTGCGATAAATTCATTTAAATTTATGTTAAGCCCATTCATATTAGTTTGAAATAATACAGTTTCTCAACATTATGCTGTAGATATTTTTTCGCTAACAAACCATATCATAAACTAAGAAACACTGAAATAAATAAAAAGAATCTCATACATGAACAAAAACCACAATTCATAGAAAAAGAGAAAGTACAAAGACAAAGAAGCAATTTACAGAAAAAATAAATCTAAATAACAGAAAATTAGGTCTTAAAAAGTTCAAAATCACTTTTTTACATACGCCGACCACGATTTTTCAAAAACTATTTGACCGATCCTTCTGAAATTTTAATCGGGTATTTGTCACACATTTGTGTATTGCACGAACTAAATAACGCAATAATTTAAATTTTTTCTACCTTTTTCAGTTATCAAAATGCTGAAAATTTTGTCTTTAATCTGCTGCCATTCAGTAGTTTCTTTATAGAACTAATAGTCCAAGTAATGAAGCTTAAAATAGGACAAAACTTCGCAATTTTTACAGAATGGATCGATTTGTTTGAAAATTTGAGAATAAGTAGTGAATAGCCCAAGGATCAAAATCTATATGATGCCGAAAGGCACTTTTACCATGGGGTGGTTGCACCCCATCTCGGGGGGTGGAAATTTTTATTATATTTTGACCGAAAGAGTTGATAAAATCATTCATTATAAGCAAAAAACGTTCTATACATTTTTTTGATAAAATTAATAGTTTTCGATTTATTCGCTATCGAAAGTGATAGTTTTATATTGAAAAAATCAATGTTCACTTAACGAAACCGTTTTTTGAAGTTATACTTCTTTACCGGCGATATGAGGGTGAATTTTTATATGTTAAAACCTATGATCCCAGCGCATGCGCATTATAACTTTGTTCTGATTGGATGTTCAAATGACATGTCAAAAATTATTCAATATGGCGGCTGTGGCACAGCTGTAGTTAGATTATTTGAGGCATGTCATATCAAAATTAACAATCTCCAGTTGTTATTAAAATTTAGATTTTGTTTATTCGTTGCTCTCTACTCATTTCGTTATATGATAAGTCGAAGTATTTTCGTCAAAGTTGACAAATAGGGGTCTACTTTGACGAAAATACTTCGACTTATCATATAATCATATAAAAAGATGGCTAGAGTGCAAGGAATAAACAAAATCTAAATTTTAATAAAAACTGGAGATTGTTAGTTTTGATATGACATGCCTCATTTATGGTTGTTGCATTTTAAAATTTGTGTGAAAAGAAACAACAAACAAAAGTTAGTTAATAGTTATACTGCCTTTTTAAATAGTTTTCATATACCTATATTTTTGGACTTTTGGACTATTTTGGACAAGGAAAACTCCTTCTAATTTGGTAAGTAGTTTTTATTATAATCATATTGTAATTATACATTTGTATTAGGTTGAAATACAGTAGAGCGTTGATTATCCGAACTAATTGGGGGACATAGGTGTTCGGAAAACCGATTTGTTCGGATAATCGAACTAAAATATATTGATACATATTTATAGTCATACATATTTATCCACAAGTGAATAAAAGCCATATTTATATCTTGATAATGACAACTCGCAACTAAACAAAAAAGTGCAGTCTTTGCAACAACATAATTATTTTTGGATACAATATTGAAGAAAATTGAAGATATTTTAAGCGTCAATTACTAACGCTTGCTCGGTATTCGAGTGCAGGACGCGGGAGTCGATAGTTCGAATAAGCGGTCGTTCGGTTGATCGACGTTCGGATAATCGACGCTCTACTGTACATTTATTTTCTCAAGAATGGGGATTTTAGAGAGAAATCCCAAATTAGGTCCGATTTTTATTTTTAAATTATGATTTTTTGGCGTAGATTTATTTATCTAGTAGGTATGTAATGCTTTGATTTACATACTTAATTTGATTACCAACAAAAGTTCTACCAATCTTCATCTAATATATTGTTTTCTTACTGTTTTGTTATATTTTAATATTTTCTTCCACAAAATTTAAACTACATAATTTAATTATATTCAAAACAACTGTCAAACAGTAAAACGTTCAGTTACCCTATTTTTCCACATGACAAATAATGTGGAATTGGACGAGTGAGTCTAGGCTTCGATTACGAATCAAAGCGCCCCGAAAGTCACGGGTTCGATTCCCGATGCAAGTTTTTATTTTTTTATGCATTTTATGATTGTAAGTATATTTGTTATATAATTTTTTTTTTCAGAAAATGCGTATTTAAAATTTTTGCCAACAATTATTATCGTTCAGAAATCATTTTTTCTTTGTGGCATTTTTCAATGTGTTTGTGTGCGTTTTATTCTTTTATTTTGTTAAATTTTTGGTATTGCCTTAAAAAGCACATAATATGTAGTAGAAGTATAACTTCTTACGTGCGTACAAAGTACACACACATTCTTTTTTTATTTTCTTTAAGACCAATAGTAATCGAGCTATACTTTATTATATGTTGGCTCTTCTTCATCAAATGCTAAATATTGTAGTTTCAAAGTCAAAGGACGGGAAAACTATGCATTTTTCGAAGATAACTTGTTGGGACTAATTTAAAGTATTTAAAAATATGTATCTCCAGAAATAAAAAAATCTCTAGCTAAAAAAATTTAGTGACTTATAATGAAAAGAATGTCAGTCCCTATTTTTTTCAGCAAAAAAGTGATCGTAAACAACCTCCTAATCACCACCCTAATTAAAATTTGTCATTGACCTGATTTGGTTTTCTTGATTTATGTATTGTTAATAGGTTCTAGAAGTTTGTTCGGCTTAGAATGATTAGTTTTTAAAAAAATGGAGTTAAAAGCGAATAACGAGTTTTTGTAGTTTGGTAAAAAATGCCCTTTTTTTCAGAATAGAAAGATTAGCATCAGAGATACGAAAAAATATTTAAATATGAAATTGTAGTTTATTTAATTCCGAAGAACTTGATTTGCAAAAATTTATTTACGGCAAAAATTGAGTGAGCTATTGACAATTAAAACTTGTAATATCATGCAAAAACCGCCTTTACCAACCCTTTCAATGCCACCTCTTTTTGTGACTGAGAATTTTAAAAGGATTTAATATTAATAGCCTTATAGATCTTCCAAAAACCTGCAAAATTATTTTTTAACGAACTTTCTAAGATAAAAAATTAAGTTACGGTTAAAAAATCAATATATTTTTTGAAAAAAAAATTAGAAATCCAGTTGGAAGCATAATAATGTAAGTTAGCGGTGTTTTTAGTCATTGGCCTTATTTATTCTTCTTTATTTATGTATTATTAATAGATTCTAGAAGTTTGACTAGCTTAGAATGAATAGCGAATGCTTGCAATTTGGTAAAAAATGCCATTTTCTTCAGAATAGAAAGATTAGCATAAGAGATACGAAAAAATGTTTAAATATGAAATTGTAGGTTATATAATTCCCAAGAACTTGGTTTGATAAAATTTGTTCTACGGCAAAAATGGAGTGAATCGTAAATGTATACCATCGAAAAACATTGATTTTTTAGATATAAAACCAACATTTTCGATAGCGAATAAATCAAAAACTGTTAATTTTATCAAAAAAATGTATAGAACATTTTTTGCTTATAATGAATGTTTTTATTAACTTTTGAGGTCAAAATATAATAAAAAATTTCCACCCCCGAGATGGGGTGCCATGGTAAAAGCGCCTGTCAGCATCATATAGATTTTGATCCTTGGACTATCCACTACTTATTCTCAAATTTTCAAGCAAATTGATCCATTCTGTAAAAATTGCGAGGTGAAAAGCTTTTGTTCCTGGACTATAATGTTTTTAGTACATACTATAATTACTATGGTCTGTTTTTAAACCAGGAGGAGTAGTTTACCGCGCCGTAATGCTCGTTTGTAATTTGGTCCAACCTCAGGCAAGTTTACTCCACTGTTATGAAATTTGGACACTAATGACATTTATAAAATTTGGACACTTGGCATATCATAAGTTAATTAAGTTATATCAGCGATTTTTTGTATTTTCTGCGTTATTCCTTTAATTTTGAGATTTTTAGTCTGCTTTTATATAAAAAAAACAGTTCTTTTTAGAACTCTTTAGCGACGTATTAGTATAAAATAATATTTATGGATTACTGTCGAAGGCCGATATGATCAACCAAAAAAGAAGATGTATGTGGTGATTTTTCTAGTGACTTCCTTGGGTGTGAATCTGTCTTTTTAGTCTACTCCTCCTGGTTTAAAAACAAAGCTTAGTGTACTAAACAGAAATCTTATGTTTCAGATAATTCCTTAGTACACTATCACGGCCACCGTTAATTTTAAGGCAGTCACGGGAAATCCGCCATTTTGAATTTATAAGATGTTGAAAATTAAGAAAAAAATTCTTTTGCATATTTTAAGAGCGCACGTATTAGGCCAAAAAAATGTAGGACCTTCATAAACCTTATACAATAAATTCCAAAATAAATAGTTTTTTTTTCGAAATTGGCACATGATAAAGACCCTTTAAAAAGGGAACGAGAATGTTGACAAAGAATATCTTGTAACGATGATCTTGAGTTTAAAATATACTTAAGAACGCACTGAAATCATGGAAAAAAAATGTAAAAATGGGGATACCACTAAAAAACGAATAGCTAATATACAAATGATGAGGAATCTAGAATCTACATAGATGAGAGATACACTAAAGAATGCAGCTAGATTAACTTAAAAGCATATTTCAATTTACAATTTTTTTTTTTAGTTTTTTAATATGAACACTTGCAAATACAATTTGTTTTTATTTTTAAGATCATTTACAAATTTGTGTTAAAAAATCTATATCTCAGCGAACGTTCACGTAGAAAGAATGGCATATTGGCTCCGTGCATCTCCCCTCTACTTACAGTCATGTGACACGCTGTCAGATTTTGTCAGGACGTTTTAACATTGAGTCTTATGGGATTATTTTGTTAAACTTGAATATTTTATTTTGTAGTGATAATAACCGAATACAATTGTTAGAATTCATTAGTTATTAATTTATACTGTAACTTATAGTGCAACAAAAATATTTTCTTTTTCGTTAATAAAGATTTATTGACATAAACTGCGATAATGAGGTTATGTATACAAAATCAAACTGATAATCAATATTGGAAATAGAAGAATTTATATCAGATTAAGTGCGTTTTTATTTTCTGTTTATATTAATACATAATATCACTAGCGGGACACAGCATTTTTTTTAAATGTCTCATTTAAACATACACAAAGCGTCCTGATAAAATTTCAAAAAACCGCCACCATGAGCAGGTCAGTCGATTTTGCTTTGACACTTTGTTAACGCTCAGAGCGAATACATATTATGTATTTATATTTACAAAATAATACAACAGGTGTTGAATAATCACTAATATTATTTAAATGCTGATAATAAAAACTCTGTATTAGGTAACTTTTCTAAACTGGTTCTGTAACGATTAGGAAAGCTACTTTATTCAAATTTACGTTAAAATATTATAATAATATACTGGAAGCGGAATAATAACCTAACACTATTTAGTAATGTTCTCTAAAATCCCAAAAAAGTGGATAAACAGAAATTCGATGCCTAATAAACTTTAGGTAGCCTTAAAGTAATACAGTTATGTATGTTATAGTTAAGTTTTAATATGCAATTAATTGAAATCCTTCTAATTGGAAAATATTTTTGTTTAATTTTTTTCTCAAATTATCGATAACGAACATTAGACCTGGATCCCGCGTACCAAAAAAAGTTGATTAATAGCAAGCTGAAAATTTGTTAATAGCTTAACGGTGTCTAGTCAGACAAACTTTGATGTATGGGAACACTGGAACAGGGAAAGTTTTAATTGTGGAACAGGTTAAAAATTTGGAATGTCAGACTACGAAAACGTTCCATGTATTTTGTCGGACAGAACTTCCAATTGATTTGTTACCATTTCATTAAACTCTCATGTAAAAATCAGACTGGTGTTTATCAGCAACTGGGCATTTTAATGAGTGGAACACGAAGAACATGTCAAATGATAGGTGTCATGTTGGTTAGTAAAAGCAATCTGATTTTTGCATGAGAGTTTAATAAAAGGGTAACAAATCGATTGGATGTTCTGTCGGACAAAATATATGGGGCGTTTTCATACGATGATATGCTATCTTAGATCTAAACTATTTAATGTACTAGTACACTTTAGAAGACTAAAAATAATCATTTTTTTCAAGAATTTTTTTCTCAGAACCTTTATTAAAAATGAACATAAAACTTTTTACATATTAATATCTAACTCTTAGAGGGTACAAAAAATATATCTTTTTTCATTTATGCATCTACACTAATATTGTAAGAGGG
Organism: Diabrotica virgifera virgifera; assembly: GCF_917563875.1. Lineage (NCBI taxonomy): Eukaryota > Metazoa > Arthropoda > Insecta > Coleoptera > Chrysomelidae > Diabrotica > Diabrotica virgifera. The sequence continues at coordinate 244,567,178 of NC_065448.1, read as the reverse complement.
CGAAAAAGTCGAGCCCTCAAAAAATGATGGCGGACAGTTAATCTCAAGATTGGGATATCTGAAACAAAAAAATCGTACTGCATTTGAAAAAGGAATGATTCTTACATGACAATTTATCACAATTTGACCAAAAAATAAAATATAAATATTTTTTAACCATGAAAAACTGAAGAAAAACAATCGATTTTTTCACAAAAATTTTTCAAATTTCTGTAATTTTTGCGGTATTTTTCACTAACGGTGGTAAATTGTCACATAAGAAACCTTCCTTTTTCAAATGATGTACGATTTTTTTGTTTCAGAGATCCCAATCCTGAGATTAACTGTCCGCCATCGGAACTACTTTTTTTTCGAGGCCTCGACTTTGGCGCCCTCTACAATATTAGTGTACGTACATAAATGAAAAAAGATATATTTTTTGTATTCTCTAAGAGTTAGATATTAATATGTAAAAAGTTTTATGTTCATTTTTAATAAAGGTTCTGAGAAAAAAAATCTTGACAAAATGCTTATTTTTGGTCTTCTAAAAGTATACCTTAAAAGTAGTACCTTAAATGCTAAAATGTTACAAGGAAAAAATCAATAATTACAATTTTCGATATTGTGAAAGATAAAGGGTAAACTTACCTCAGTATTTGTATAATAAGTACTCCAAGCTGCCCTTAAAGATTGCTGTCCTCCCAAATCCCACATAATGAAGTGTATGTTTCTCCATACCACTTCCTCGACATTAGAACCTATCGTAGGGCTAGTGTGAACGACTTCATTCATTAGAAACTGATATAATATTGTAGTTTTGCCAGCATTATCTAAACCAACAATTACTATCTTGTGTTCTGGAATCAAATAAAAATTATAATATTTGACCAAAAGAAAATATGCAGATAAATGTTTTGTAATGTCAGATAAAAATAAACATCTCTATGTGCCAAATATTTAAAATATAACTGGTAAACTGGTATAACTGGTAAAATTACGTACTAAAACCACTAGCCAGTTGTGTCTGAGTTCAGCGAATTGACTATATTATGATATCTGTCAGAATGACAGATGAATTTTGAATTTAAAAAAAAATTAAATAGATTTAACTGTTGTAATTGATTCAGTTGTTTTCATCATTTGAAAATAATTTATATTCTTTTTTATTTTTTATGTTTGTGTTTTATAGCTGTAGTTTTACGTGTATCAAAATTTTTTTATATTTTCATTATTATGACAAAAGCTCAGCTTTATTGTATTTTGTATGTATTGGGTTTATCCCGTTAATAAATAAATAAATAAATAAAAAAGAAGATGGATTATATCTTTGAGTCTTACTATGTCAAATACAAATGACATACAAATGCTGGTCTATTATTATACTTTACTGATTTCTCAGTAATTTGCAGGGTTGCAAAAAAACATGTTTTTTTAATTGTGAACAAAACAAACGTTTTTTTTTGTTTTAAACGTTTTTTTTTGTTTTAAACCTGTTTTTTTTTGTTTTTAAATTGCATGTTTAAAACAAATAAAACTTGTTTAAAACACATGTATTTTGTTTTAAACGTTTTTTTTTGTTTTTAAATTTTATATTTTAAACAAATAAAACTTAGAAGAAAACATTGTTTAAATCATATTTTCCTAAACATAATATTAATTGAAAGTATTTGATCTATTATTATTATTCTACTAAATAATAGATAAGAAAACCAATTGCAAAATTAGGAGCTATTGCCTGGGGAACCCCAGACTATTTACTATTTATAAATCCGCATTACAAGTTGGCTATTGCAATAATGTCTATTGTCAGTTATTTTGTGCTGTTTCTGGGGGGTGCTTAGTGTTTTTTTTAAACATGCAAATGATTTGGTGACCCCAGCTCATTTTTTGGCAAATTTGCTTGATCATCGCTTTATTGAAAATAAACTTATCATCCATCCATTATAAATTATCATCCAGAAGCATTTTAGATTATTATTACCAGGCAAAGTGTGTACCCTTTACTCCATATGTTTTCTAAACACCTATATTGAGAATGTAAAACCATTGGCATGGTGGCGTTCTAAGAAAAATATAAATAGGTATACTACAGCATTGAAACTTGCTCAACAGCTTCACACAGCTGTTGCATCGTCAGCCAACATAGAAGACTCTTCTGATCATAAGGTTTACCATTCCAAACTACGTAATCGGCTAGGCAATGTCAAAGCTGCTAAGTTGGTTTCAATTTTTAAAGAGCTTAATTCCATCAGTGATGACGTGACTGATTTAAATTACAAGATTACTATGAGTCTGAAACAGTTTTGAGAAATTGATTAACTCTTCTTTGCAAAATATTTTCAGTTTTCCAATTTTTTTTGTGTTCAGATTATTAATAAATAAATAATATATATGTTAAAAAGTTTATATAATGTATTTGAGAATTTTTTTGATGTTATATTAGTAAAGAAAATGAAAAAAAAAGCACTTGTTTAATTTAAGTGTTTTAAACAAAAACTGTTTTAAACATAAGCAAACGTTTAAAACACGTTTAAAACAGTTGATTAAAACAAAATGTTTAAAACAAAACAACCCTGGTAATTTGCTTTGTGACGAATATTGCATCTGTGCACAATCTTCCAGTACTGATTCATTAGTTCTTATAAAATTTTAGTTGTAAGTTGCAGGGTAATATTTAACAAATTAGATTGAAAGGAATAAATTTGTAACTATATAAGAAGAGAAGGACTTTGGAATGATAGGTATGCATGAAAATTCAGAATTAGTGACATCACAGAATGTTAGGAACCAATATAAGAGCACAACTGATTTTGTATAAAAAACTGTTACCAATTTGGAATAACTAGTAGAACGCATAGTGGAACTATGGTAGTAAGTTGGCCAGTACGAAGACCACGAAAGAGGTGGATATACAGTGAGAACCAATACTAAAGAAATATTGAGAGTGGATAACTGGAGGACAGCAGCCATTCAGAGAGATACTTGGAGATGGATGCTGGGGGGAGCCAAGTCCTGACTTGGGCTGTGATACTATAGAAGAGAGAGAATAAGAGTGTTCAGCGGGTACCTGTCAGCAACTAGTCGTTGACAATTCCTAACCTCACCTAATATAAATAATACCGTTAAAAGATAAATAAACAAGGTATATTTACTTTTAATTAATATTAATAACTAATTATTAAATTATACTAGGTAAAGATACCTTGTGTATTTATCTATTAACGATATCATTTATATTATTTTAAAGTGCGCATGAGATTTGGTGACAATTTGTCTCCGACAATTACCCTCGAACCTACCAAGTCTCTCTGGCATAGAAACATGTATCATGAAAGAAAAGACAATAAACCTTATTAATACTTTTGAAAGAAAGATATTAAGGAGGATATTGGGACCCATTTGTGACAAGGATATATAGAGAGTAAGGTTCAGCTACTATACTAAATTCACAATCAAGATGCAGTAGAAATAAACAAACCAAGACACTTCAATGTTACGAGGAGCACTTTTGAATCATGATTTGAGATTTATACAATGTATATACATTCAAAATCATAATTTGGTAGTGCTCCTCATAACATTAACATGTCTTGGTTTGTTTATTTCTGCTGCATCTTGATTGTGAATTTAGTATAGTTATAAATACCAATGTTACAAAGAACTCTCTATAGCAAATTATGCAAAAATACAAAGAGTGCGCTGAGCAGGTCACCTCACAAGAATGAATAATGATAGAACACCTAAAGTCCATTCATTTTACAGATTCCCAACTGTAAACAAACGCGTATTGAAGCTAAACAGGGTCGTCCTGAAGTGTATCTTAAAAACCAATATGCTATCTACAATTTGAATTTGCAGACTGACCAGTTTGGACCTGTAAAATGAGAATCCTCCTCGTTTAGGGCAATAAATTAGATTTAATAGCCTCTTGACGAATGAGCGGACGAATAGTAACACATGCGTTTGTTTATAGTTGGGAATTTGCTATTTGAATGTGGTTTAGTAGAATGCTTAAGCTTAGCTGAACTATGGTGGGACGTAGGTCAGTATGAAGACCAAGGAAGAGGTGGATAGACGAAGAGAAAACCAATGGTAAAGAGATGTTGAGGGTGGATAACTGGAGGAGAGCAGCCAGGGACAGAGATACTTGGAGAAGAATGCTGGGGCAGAGAGAATAAATCTGCAAATAAATAAGAGCAGGGCTTTGGAATAATAAGTAAACATAAAAATTCAGAATTAGTAACTTCCTAGCATGTTAGGAAGTGATATAGCACAGCTGTCTTTGTATAAAAAACTCAACTAGGGATAAATTATTGTTTAAAACATAATAATAAATGAAATATAATCTATAGAATGTTACCATACCTTCGTTGCCGAAAAGACTCCACAATTTCGCAAATAACAATCCCATTGTTTAACAAAGATGCCCTACTACCTAGAAATACGTTTATTTGTTGGAAAAACGAGTTCAGTATATAAAAATTATCACAACACTATTCACACTATCTTTGAACTGAGTCCTTTGTAACATATTCAACAAAAAATATCACAAATATCACCAGCGTTCACTTTTAATTAATTAATTAGATCATTTTGTAACTGTCTCATTCGTCATAAGTAGACATTCCTCTGAACTGTCTTGTGAAAGTTCATTCTTTAAACGGAATAAGAAAAATCATATCATATGGAATGACGCAAGGTCCAAATATGACGCGCCTTCCTACGTCACACTGTCAATGTCATCGTTTGTAGTACTACTAGATAGGCAACCTTTTTTACAAATTAATCAGAAATTAAAACATTTTGCTCTTGAAAGTATAAATGGTATAAATTCAATGCAAAGTATGCTTGGAAAAAGGAAACAGATATTATCCATATTCTGGCAAAGTAACTACACCGCGCATCAGAGAAAACGGGCGGCCCACAAAATTAGTCATTTTTGATGTCTCGAGTTTCCTAAACCTGTTGTCCGATTTAAGTGATTTTTTAAATATTTTATAGATTCTTTAACAATACGACTGTAATAATATTGTTGCTAAGCAGGTAAATTTTCATTGTATACCGGATGAACCAATCAAACTGTGTTTTGTTCTCAAAGTTCGCAACACCCTGTGGAATATTCTAGCATTTATAAAATAGGTACTGAAATTAAAACCCAACTATAGCCTCAGGTTTTCTTAACATTCTTATGTTGGATAATAAAAAAAGTTAGGTTCTTTAACAACTAGCCATGTTCTTTATCAGTACAGGGTGTTTCTAAATAAGTGCGACAAACTTTAAGGGGTTATTCTGCATGAAAAAATAATGACCGTTTGCTTTATAAACTTTTGATGATAATTTTGATGATAAGTTATTTTCATAAAGTCTGAAATAAATAGATACCAAAAGAAACAAACAGTATTAAATAAAATAAAATTCGTGTTGGACTTCCTCTCCTATAACTAACAATGTAAACTGAAGATAAGTAATAATATGACAAAAATAAAGACGGAAACTTGGTTTAAAAACAGCCAATAAGAGAATGAAGAAATATATTATTTATAACTGTAAAATAAAACATATGTATTTTATGAAATGTACTGCATTTTGATATCCACATTATAGCCTATAATTTTTTATATTTTCATTTTTAAACATTAAACATAAAGCCTTTAAAAATAATAATCACCTCCACCCGTGAAACATTTCAAACCTTATTTTTCTTCTTCGTTTTTAAAGGACATTGGAAACTGTGCCGTGTAGTCAGTCAATGACCATGTTTAAATTAATTATTGAGAACGTTATATTCGGAAAAAATTGATAATTACAGAATACAATTGAAAATAATATAGATTTAACTTAATAGTAACGAGAAAAAGCTATCTTAGAATAAACTTTTATATCCAACCATCATTAATTTCTCTTAACCGATGTTGGCTACCTTGATTCGCTGCTCTCGGCCTCTCGGTGACAGAATTTGACAGAATTTAATCACATTTAAAAATAAAAAGTAACTAAGAACATAATGGTGAGCAATTTTCTAAAATCATAAGAAGAGTCAGTATTGTAACAGAGGAATTTCCCGTGAATTTGTGATTACTAGGATTTTATACCTACGACAACTATTTATGTACCTTCTTCGAAGATCATTTCGATAGTTTAATAAAACTTTAATCCGGCGTTTCCTCGTGTTTGGCATTGTCAAAATCATAAAAATGGCGGACCCAACCAGTTATAAGAATCGTCTGCAAAATTTTAAGAACAAAGGAAAAGATCAAGATGTAAGTGACTTTTTATATCTACGATTTAAGAATAAGTTTATGTAGTTGTAAGTGCAATTACAGTTTTCGGGAATATTTGTTATCTAAACCTGATTTTAGGTCATGTCCACATGTCAAGAACACTTGGATATTAACATAAATTTTATAAAAAATTGTCGAGTATTTTGCAGCAATAATTCTGAAAATGCAGCTAAATTTTCTATAATTATTGCTTGACTTAAATAAGCTATCAAAATAATAGTGTATGGTCTATTTCTTATCTCTAAATATCTTATTAGACCTTCAACATTGAAAAGTTCATTGCTATAACAATTAAGGAACACCAGTTTCAGGGTTTTGGCTTCATTGTTCTCAATTTCTTGAATAGTTTTCATGGATAAGATGATACAAATTTGATGTCAAAGGATATTATTTTACAGAATTTTACCACAATTTTACTGTAATGCAAAAAATATCATTTCAAATGTTGGGTCTTCCATTTATTTTCTATTTTTGGGTTGTTTACAAATTTGTAAGTCATTATGGTGTCTATTGTCACTAAAAGAAACATACTTAAGTGCCATTTAAAAAATACTTTGAATATATTTAACAGATATTGAAATGAAATCAACAATGTCGCAACCTGTTTGCAGTTTGCTATCTTAATTATTGGATCTCTTCTGTCCTTGTATTTGTCTTATATTTTTGCCCTTTTTAGATATACAGTTGAACCTACTTATTAGAATACTGGTTATAGGAATAGGAATATCGGTTATTAGAATATATCGGTTATAGAAATACTTTTGTTTGCCACAAAGGCTATTCTAATAAGCTGGTTCAAATGTACCTGAAATTCATCTTTCTTCTTCTTCTACGGCACTACAGCCCAAATTGAGCCTTGCCTTCCTTTATTTTTTGCCTCCACCCTTGTTTGTCTGTGGCTGCTCTTCCTCATCTGAAAGGGCTTGTGTGTTGCTGTTTACTGTGTCTTCCCAGCTCTTCCTTGGCTTTCTAACCAGTCTATTTCCCTGCACTCTAGCCTTCAATGCTCTTTTTGGTAACCTATCCTCTCTCATTCTTATCACATGTCTGGCAATCTTTGTATTCTATTGAAGTCTGACAGGGGTGTTTCCTTATAAAGTTGATAAAGCTTGTTGTTGTATCAACTTCTGAAGATTCCGTTGTCCCTCACAGGTCATAGTATTCTCCTCAGTACTCTTGATTTCTTGGGCTTTTTAAATTATACCCTGTTAGGTAGAATCACTCAAAATTTCATTTGTGATTTGTAAGAAATTGTTTTTTTGCATATTTAACATGTTGACGGACAGTACGTCAAATGTATAAGCAAGTGTTGTGACACTATATGTATTTTGTAAAGTAGAATAGGGAAAATGTAATATCTATAGATGTTGTGTCTCATTACATCAATCGAAATTAGACTTCTGTAGATGTTCACTAAGTCAACGTTAATAGGAATCTGGCTACCCAGTCAATTAAGAAATGCAATATAAATCTTATAAAAATGTATCCAGTATTTTGCAGCAATCATTCTAAAAATGCAGTTAAATTTTCCATAATTATCGCTCCACTTAATAAGCAATCAATATAATAGTTCCTTATCTCTAGATATCTTATTAGACCTTCAACATTGACAAGTTGTGTGAAAAGAGTGTCTATTCTCACTAAAAGAAACATAAGTGCCATATAAGCAATGGCAATTACAATATATTTAGCATTGAAATGAAATCCACAATGTCACAACCACTTTGCAGTTTAGTATTTTAATATTGGACCTCTTCTATCACTTTCATTTGTCTTCTATTTGCTCATTTTTGAGATATGTTGAGAAGGATAACTAACTGGTCACCACTATGGCCTGGTTGTAGAGAAAGACTCAGAAGAAGATGGCTGGATGATGTAGAAGAAGACGTAAGAGCAATGAATCTGAAAGACTGGAAAGTTCAGTGCAAGGACAGGAAGAAATGGAAAAAAGTCACAACAACAGCAAAGACACACAAGTTATACATAAATGACAATCCACCTCACCCAAGAATAGGATTTTGAACACTATGGCATTAGCTATAATCCCTAGGCATTGTAATGCTTATTGAATGAATGAATGAATGTTCCTGAAATTCATTCTCATTTTATGAGCTTCTTAAATTGTACCCTGTAAGGCAGATTCATTCAAACTTTCTTAGGATTTGGAAAATATTGGTTTTTTGCATATTTAATACTGGCTACTTATACAGATCATATGTACCGGGTGTCCCAATAAGAATGGCTCTCGGCCATATCTCAGGAACCGTTTATAGTAGATCTTTGAAATAAAAAATTTTATAACAAAAGTTGCCTCAGGAAAGGCCTGGAAATTATTTTCATAATTGTGGGTCCACCGCTAGAGGGCGTAATTGAATATCAAAAATAAAAAAATCTAAATTTTACAAAATTTTCCTAATGAAGGGGCACTGGAAATCCGATTATTGTATTCTTCATCAAATTCTGCGCATATTTGATTTAACAAGTTTAACTCTACCTTTGCAAATAAGAGGTGGGGGTGAGTGGGAACCTTGTTATGAAAAAATGGCTGAAAGTCCGGTTCTGCTAAATCAAATTTTGAAAGCTGGGTCTTGTTGAAGACAGATGTTTTTCTTCAATGTAAGCGTGATAATTTTGAACCATCCTAATAAGTAATAAGCCAGCTGGGAGGCGTTATTTAATTTTCTTTCAGAAATCTAGTTTTCTTTGGAAAATATTAAATACAAGTATGCATTTTTAATCATACTTTATAAAATTAGATTAAATTAACAATAGAATAGCGAAAACCGCATGTCGATACCTTTTTTCTATCTCAAGATATCTCGAGAAACGTGTAAATTGTATACATAACTGTTACTATCACCGATAAACTAAGTTAATGAAAAGTAGTGTGCTGTGGAAAAAAACAAAATAACATTTTCCAGATGTCAACGTATAAAAATATAATTAATTAAAACAACAATATAAAGAGAAACAATACTATTAAAATTAAATATAACACAGAACAAAAAGAACTACTTAGTGACGACCTAAATATTCAAATTGTTGCCCATCATACACTACTCTAGAATACATTATCTAGAGAATACTAAACGCCATTCAAAGCATATCGAGAGCAGAAATTGAGACTGCTGTTCAATCTACTCTTAAAAGAGTAAATGTTTGCAACGAAAATGATGGGCAAAAATTTGAACGTTTATGTCATCAATAAATAGTTGTTTTTATTTCTTTGTAATATGGCTTTTCAACGCTTCTCATTTGTTTCGAGCCTCTGTCATATGCCGTATAATATGTGTATAATATTAATATACGATGTTGTTCTGAAGCTATTTCCTTGTGGCATTTTTATGATTAATTATTTATATGGGAAATAAGCCACAATTAAAATGAAAAAAATAATTTTATTAACGTTTCGACGCCCAAATCAGGTGCCGTTGTCAAAATACAAAATACTACTAATGGAAACAAAAATGTTGTTGCTTAGTAAAAAAATTCTTCTAATAATTTATTTAATTTGACTCATTTATATCGGCAATTCAGATACATATGATACATTTTATAGTAGAAGACTTTAAAATGATATTGCCAATATTTATGAGTTGCGTTCCTGGGACGACTTTACTGAAAGATAGTTCATTCGATTACATGAAATCAACCCCAACTCAAGAATATCCGTCACAAAAAAAATCATAGCATGTGATCTGTCTTTAAAAAGACAACCACATGCAACGGTGACATTAAAATTCTAGTGTTAGAGATCTCATAGTAAATCACGAGGGAAAACCAGGAAAAACCTCGTGATACTATCCCGACATCGTAAGTATTTGGTCTTACATTTAAATTACTCTCAAAATTAATACCAAATTCTGACTTTACTATAATTTTGTTTAAATTATAAATAATATCAATAATATATGGATATATAAGTAATACTAAAATATAAAATATGTACTAACTCGACTATTGACTTATTAATTGTGGTATTTTCTTTCTATTGACTTCCTCTTTCAGTATGGGTATCCACATCCTACTGCATTCCACCGAGGAATTTGCGACACAATTGGTTTCGTTTAGCATAATTAGAGCCGCTTCTTTGATTTTTCTCTTTTTTCTATCTGTTTCTTTCAGGACTATACTTGAATCTCTCCACTGAACTCTATGTTCATTATCCCATGCGTGTTGACATATTTGAGATCTATCAAACTCTCTATTTTTAATATAAGATTGATGTTCACTTATTCTAACGTTTAATGGTCTTGATGTTTCACCTATATAAAACTGTTCGCATTCACAAGGTATTTTATAAATACAATTCTTTGTCCTTTCTTGTTCATTGTTAGGTTTAGTCTTAGATAGAATAGATCTCAATGTGTTGTTTGTTTTGAATGTTGTTGAAATGTTGAATTTATTTCCTATTGTTTTAAGTTTCTCGGATAGTCCTTTTATGTATGGTATTGATATTTTCCTCGTATTATTTCTTGTGAATGTTGTAGGATTCCGTTCTATGTTGTTCTGTTCCATTCGATCCAATCTTGACAATTCCTTATTTATAAACGATAAAGGATAATCATTTTTTAACAAAACAGATGTTAAGAATTGTTTTTCTTCTAAAAATGAATTTTCGTTAGAACAAGTAATTTTGGCTCTATCATATAAGGATTTTATGATTCCCTTTTTAACGCTGATGTTGTGATTTGATTTGTAATTGAGATATCTGTTGGTATGTGTTGGTTTTCTATACACTTGAGTCTCATATCCAGTATCCTTCTTTGAGACTAAAACATCGAGGAAAGGCAGGGTGTTATTATATTCCTTTTCCATTGTAAATTTTATTGTCTCTTCTTGATCGTTTATAATATTCAGGAATGTATCCAACAATTCTGATCTATGAGGCCATATTGAAAACACATCATCTACATATCTCCACCATACAGTGGGTTTTAAATTTTGTTTAGAAATGATATTAGTTTCGAAATCCTCCATAAATATATTAGCCAATAATGGAGATAAAGAGGAGCCCATTGCTAGACCAAAATTTTGTTTATAAAATTCATTATTTAGTTGAAAATAGGTATTATTAGTACATAATGTCAATAACTCCATTATAGCTGATACATTTAGTTTTGTCCTATTTGTCAATGTATCATCATTCTCTAATTTCGTTTTGATTATGTTTAAAGTTTTATCTAATGGCACATTTGTAAATAAACTGTTTATGTCAAAACTTACTAAAGTATTATTTGGATTAAACTCAATAGTTGATAATTTGTTTAAAAAATGTTTTGTATTTTTTATAAATGTGTCATCATTATTAGCAAATGGTTTTATAATGTTTAATAAAAATTTGGATAGTTCACTACAAGGAGAACTGATGGTACTACAAATGGGTCTAAGTGGTATGTTCGCTTTATGAATTTTCGGCACTCCATAAAAATGTGGTGACTTACTGTAATGAGGTGTCATTAATTTTCTTTGATAGTATGTTAGATCATTTTTAAATTTGAATAAAGTTCTATAGATTTTGTTTTCCAGTGTTTTCGTTGGATCCTTCGTTAATTTGGTATAAGGTCCATTTGTAATTAGATCTGTAATTTTGTCCTCATATTGTATTTTATTCATTATTACAGTTGCATTGCCTTTATCCGCTGGTAGGATTGTTATGGAGTCATCATTTCTTAAAGTTTTTAAAGCTTTCATTTCCTCTTTGCTGATGTTCTGTTCAATTTGATTAGACTTTTCCAATTCAAGTTTACATAGTACCCTATATTGTTCTTTTTCGTGAGTTGGTAGACACTGGGATATTTTCTCCACTGAGCTGATTATGTCTAATTTTGGAATAGATGGATGAGTAACAGCATAGTTTAAACCTTTTGACAATACCAAATTTTCCGTTGCATTTAAATGTCTATTTGATAGATTGACAACTGTCGCTAATATGTCATTATTTCTATTTAGGTTATCAAAAGTATGTAGACTATTTTGTTCTAAAAGATTATTAAATTTATTTAAATGTATATTTCTTTGTTTCTGATATGAATTTTCATAAATTATTTGTAAACTAAAAATAATTCGATCAAAATCAGAATTTGATATCATTCCGAAAAGCAAATCTTCAATACTTACGATGTCTTGTTCGATAAAAAATAAATTTGACCTGTGAAATTGCAACCTTTCCCGGATCATCGACAAACTGGCTCTATGTAGAATATTTTGGAGTCTTCTGCTTGAGTATGCTGGCCGTAACCTCAAGCCCTTTGGTATTATGTTGTTATTTCTACATCTTCTTAAAAATTTTATTGAATTTTGACAATGTGCCAGTTTCTCGTAGAAGGTTTCCAATTTCCTAAAATTTTGACACACGATAGGCCCATACCGGTTTCTTAATGTTGTTCTGAAGCTATTTCCTTGTGGCATTTTTATGATTAATTATTTATATGGGAAATAAGCCACAATTAAAATGAAAAAAATAATTTTATTAACGTTTCGACGCCCAAATCAGGTGCCGTTGTCAAAATACAAAATACTACTAATGGAAACAAAAATGTTGTTGCTTAGTAAAAAAATTCTTCTAATAATTTATTTAATTTGACTCATTTATATCGGCAATTCAGATACATATGATACATTTTAAAGTAGAAGACTTTAAAATGATATTGCCAATATTTATGAGTTGCGTTCCTGGGACGACTTTACTGAAAGATAGTTCATTCGATTACATGAAATCAACCCCAACTCAAGAATATCCGTCACAAAAAAAATCATAGCATGTGATCTGTCTTTAAAAAGACAACCACATGCAACGGTGACATTAAAATTCTAGTGTTAGAGATCTCATAGTAAATCACGAGGGAAAACCAGGAAAAACCTCGTGATACTATCCCGACATCGTAAGTATTTGGTCTTACATTTAAATTACTCTCAAAATTAATACCAAATTCTGACTTTACTATAATTTTGTTTAAATTATAAATAATATCAATAATATATGGATATATAAGTAATACTAAAATATAAAATATGTACTAACTCGACTATTGACTTATTAATTGTGGTATTTTCTTTCTATTGACTTCCTCTTTCAGTATGGGTATCCACATCCTACTGCATTCCACCGAGGAATTTGCGACACAATTGGTTTCGTTTAGCATAATTAGAGCCGCTTCTTTGATTTTTCTCTTTTTTCTATCTGTTTCTTTCAGGACTATACATATATCGAAATATATATATATATATGTCGAAACGTTAATAAAATTATTTTTTTCATTTTAATTGTGGCTTATTTCCCATATAAATAATTAATTAATATACGAGATATGAACGAGGCTCGAAACAAATGAGAAGCGTTAAAAAGACCTGATATACGTTGACAGCTGGAAAATGTTTCTTTGCTGTTTCCATAGCACACTACTTTTAATGAATTTCGTTTTGCGGTGACAGTAACAGTTATTTTTTTAAATTTACACGTTTTGTAAGATATCTCGAGATAGAAAAAAGGTATTAACATGCGGTTTTCGCTATTCTGTTGCTAATTTTGTCTAATTTTGTAATATGGTATTAAAAATGCATGTTTGTATTTAATATTTTCCAAGGAACACTAGATTTCTGAAAAAAATTAAATAACGCCTTCTAGCTGGCATATTACTCAGTAAGTTGGTTCGAAATCATAACTTTTACATTGACAAAAAAGATCTGTCTTCAACAAGACAAAGTTTGCAAAATTTGATTAAGCAGAACCGGACTCACAGCCAGTTTTTCATAACAAGGTTCCCACTCACCCCCACCTCTTATTTCCAAAGGTAGACCTAAACTTGTCAAATCAAATATGCGTAGAATTTTATGAAGAATACGACGATTGGATTTTCAGTGCCCCTTCATTAGGAACATTTTGTAAAATTTAGATTTTTTAATTTTTGATATTCAATTACGCCCTCTAGCGGTGGTCCCACAATTATGAAAATAATTTCCAGGCTTTTCCTGAGGCAACTTTTGTTATAAAATTTTTTATTTCAAAGCTCTACTATAAACGGTTCCTGAGATATGGCCGAGAGCCATTCTTATTGGGACACCCGGTACTGGTAGCCAACTTGTTATACAGGGTGAGTCATGAGGAACTGTACATACTCCTACCTGGTATAGAGGCTCCTATGGGGAATAACACATGACCATTAAAAAGTGTCTGCTCCCCTTGTTTAATAATATACAGGGCGAGTTTCGCATTTTGACAGAAATTTATATTCGTCATAATTTTTGAACGGTCAGATCGATGTGTCTCTTATTTTGGTCAATCGTTACACTATTACCACCTAATCAACTGATTTATTCAAACTTGAAAAAAATCAGGTCCGGCTTTAAAAAATTAGTTCGTTTGGGTCTTAGAAAAAATTTCACCCTGTATATGCTTTTTGAAAACTTTAATATGAATTTTACAAATTAGACAAATAGGCAATTAAAATGGCATATTTATTTTCTTCCCCATACGATTACTTAATTTTTTATAAAAAAATCAAATTTGACTATGAATTGGGCCTTGTTATGCAAAAAGCAACCAACCCACATTTTTGAGGAAAACAAGGTAATGTCACATATCGATTTAAAAATATGTATTCTACATTGTGTAAAAAGCAACCAAGCCATTCTAAATATTAAACCATGAAAAATACTACTCCAAATTATTTCTGTTTAATAATAGTTCACTTAAGATTTCGCATAAGACAACCAACCCTCTTGGATTGTTTGTGTGTATCACTGGACTGAACATATTATTACATTGCACTGTCGAAAAGTACCAGCCAAGTGGGTTGATATTGTTATGCCGATTACGGTTCCTGGAATGTTGCATCTTTTTGTTTTTACGTGTAGGTACTGACCAATATTACTTCGTGCTTAAATATTAAAATATTTGTTGTGTTATATCTGTTATATTATGAAGAAATCTTTGAATCTTTAATCCGAAAAATATGTTTAAATCAAGAACGGTTAAAATAATTAAAGCGGCTCGGGAAATTTCAGAAAATGGTAAGTTTTAGGATTAAGGCTATGTTTATCTTACTTTTTAAATATATTATGGTTTGTTGTTTTGACTGATTATCGCATATTTTTCATTTGTATTGATATTATGTTTAATAGTAGAAATTCTACTGTATGGTATTACTGAGTTAACTGAAACTATTCGGTTTTATTCATGGATTTTGTGGGTTGGTTGGATTTTGCAGATTGCATTTTATTAGATATATTTCCAACAGCAAAAAGAAACCAACCCTCAATATGGCTATTTTTTTTGTAAAAAATTATTAGGATAATTTTGATACTACTATGATAAAATTGCTATAAAATTAAACTATTGATTAGTGAAGTTATCGTTTAAAGAAATACGACGGAAAATTAAATATTTAGAAAAACATAAAAAGTTAATTTTCTCTTAATTTACAAATTGAGGGTTGGTTGCTTTTTGTTTAACATGGCCCAATTAAAAGTTTGGTAAAGTAAACCATAGATTTAAAAAAATTAACTTTTATTAAAAAAATTAATTTTTTTTAACAAATATTTGATTTATGTTACCACCCAATCAACTGATTTATTCAAACTAGAAAACAATCAGGTCTGGCTTTAAAAAATTAGTTTGTTTGGGTCTTAGAAAAAATTTCACCCTGTTTACGCTTTTTGAAAACTTTAATATTAATTTTACAAATTAGACAAATAGGCAATTAAAATGGCATATTTATTTTCTTCCCCACACGATTACTTATTTTTTTATAAAAAAATCAAATTTGACTATGAATTAAAAAGTTGGTAAAGTAAACCATAGATTTAAAAAAAATTAACGTTTATTAAAAAAATATTTTTTTTTAACAAATATTTGATTTATGTTACCACCCAATCAACTGATTTATTCAAACTAGAAAAAAATCAGGCCCGGATTTAAAAAATTATTTCGTTTTGGTCTTAGAAAAAATTTCACCCTGTATACGCTTTTTAAAAACTCTAATATGAATTTTACAAATTAGACAAATAGCCAATTAAAATGGCATATTTATTTTTTCCCCACACGATTATTTAATTTTTTATTAAAAAATCAAATTTGTCAAAATCGGAATTTTAACCTAAAAATGAAAAAAAAAAGATGAAATCACGGTTTAACTACAACGTTCCATTTAAATTTTTTTTTTCTGAAACTTTTACAGCACATATCTCTTACCATTATTGTGAAGACTATGACAATTCTTCTTCTCATAAAAGTTATGAGTTTTAAAGAATAAAAGGTGCAGCTTCGTGAATTGCAAAATTAAGTGAAAAAATTTAAAATTTATCTATTTGATCACGTCTTTGTTAAACTATAGAGTCCAAAGAGAAGTGTTATGGGGAGTTTTAGATCTAGACGTGTTACAGAAAATGAAAATGGTGAAATTTTTAATTTTAAGAAAAACGTTTAATTTTTTTTATTTTTATGGTAAAATTGCGATTTTGACAAATTTGCCATTTTAATAGCCATAAAATATGCCATTTTAATTGCCTATTTGTCTTAATTTGTAAAGTTCATATTAGAGTTTTCAAAAAGCGTATACAGGGTGAAATTTTTTCTAAGACCCAAACAAACTAATTTTTTAAAGCCGGACCTGATTTTTTTCTAAATTGAATAAATCAATTATTTATATGGGAAATAAGCCACAATTAAAATGAAAAAAATAATTTTATTAACGTTTCGACGCCCAAATCGGGTGCCGTTGTCAAAATACAAAATACTACTAATGGAAACAAAAATGTTGTTGCTTAGTAAAAAAAATTCTTCTAATAATTTATTTAATTTGACTCATTTATATCGGCAATTCAGGTACATATGATACATTTTAAAGTAGAAGACTTTAAAATGATATTGCCAATATTTATGAGTTGCGTTCCTGGGACGACTTTACTGAAAGATAGTTCATTCGATTACATGAAATCAACCCCAACTCAAGAATATCCGTCACAAAAAAAATCATAGCATGTGATCTGTCTTTAAAAAGACAACCACATGTAACGGTGACAATAAAATTCTAGTGTTAGAGATCTCATAGTAAATCACGAGGGAAAACCAGGAAAAACGTTAATAAAATTATTTTTTTCATTTTAATTATGGCTTATTTCCCATATAAATAATTAATCATAAAAATGCCACAAGGAAATAGCTTCAGAACAACATTGAGGGCCGGTTGTTCGAACGCTAATCAACAATGATCATTATCAAATATTTAATTACTGTCACCAACTGTCAATGTCTACTTTGTTTGGGTTGCTGAATTACAAATATGAAATTACTTAATTAATTATGTTAATAATTGTTATGTTAATTGATTACCTAATCTCATAATTATAATCAATTATGTTTTCAGCAACCCAATAAAAGTTGACATTGACAGTTTTGGTGACAGTAATTAAATATTTGATAGTGATCATTGTTGATTAGCGTTCGAACAACCGGCCCTGAATAAATCAGTTGATTGAGTGGTAACATAAATCAAATATTTGTTAAAAAAAATTAATTTTTGTAATAAAAGTTAATTTTTTTAAATCTATGGTTTACTTTACCAAACTTTTAATTCACAGTCAAATTTGTTTTATTAATTTTTAATTAATTTTTTTAAAATCTTACCAAATTTTTAATTCACAGTCAAATTTGATTTTTTTATAAAAAATTTTAAGTAATTGTGTGGGGAAAAAATAAATATGTCATTTTAATTGCCTATTTGTCTAATTTGTAAAATTAATATTAGAGTTTTCAAAAAGCGTATACAGGGTGAAATTTTTTCTAAGACCTAAACGAACTAATTTTTTAAAGCCGGACCTGATTTTTTTTCTAGTTTGAATTAATCAGTTGATTAGGTGGTAATAGTGTAACGATTGACCAAAATAAGAGACACATCGATCTAACCGTTCAAAAATTATGACGAATATAAATTTCTGTCAAAATGCGAAACTCGCCCTGTATATTATTAAACATTGGGAGCAGACACTTTTTAATTGTCATTTGTTATTCCCCATAGGGGCCTCTATACGAGGTAGGACTATATACAGTTCCTCATGACTCACCCTGTATATATACATTTTCACCAAATACATATTATTAACAATATTGAAGTCCTTGGTAGGATTAATAAGAGGGAAGAAATTTTACAGACAATTAAGAGGTCTAAGCTTGAATATTGTGGTCATATAGTAAGAGGTTCTCGTTATAGTCTGCTGCTTTTGATTATAAAGGACAAAATAAAACGTAAAAGAGATGTAGGAAGAAGACGAACCTCCTGGTTATGAAATCTAAGGGAATGGTTTAGTCTGACCTCTAACCAACTATTTAGAGCTGCTGTAAGTAAAATAAGAATTGCCATGTTGATGTCCAACCTTTGATAGAAGATGAAACCTTAATAAGAAAAAGAGACTTTATTAGAATACAAAGATTGCAATGGGCCGGACATGTGATAAGAATGGGAGAGGATAGGCTACCAAAAAGAGCACTGAATACTAGAATGCAAGGAAAGAGACCGGTTGGAAAGCCAAGAAAGCGCTGGGAAGACACAGTAAACAGCGACGCACAAGCCCTTTTAGGAGTCCGTGTATAGAGAAGAGCAGCCACAGACAAGCAAGGGTGGCAGCAAAAAATAAAGGAGGCCAAGGCTCAATTTGGGCTGTAGTGCCGTAGAAGAAGAAGAAGAAACTTTGTAAATCATGATTTGGAATTTACAATGTATGTATATACCATGTAAATCACAATTTGAGAGTGATCCTCGTAACATTCAACATGTCTTGGTTTCTAACAATAAAACACTGAAAACGTTTGTTTTCTATACTTCCACAAAATTTATTATAACTAAGTGACTACAGCTGTTTTGGCAGAGTGCCTTTCTCAAGTGATATAGTTTACAATGTGTTTGCCTTTTTAAGTCTTCAACTGAAGAGGTTGAGGAGTGGGGAGCTGTTTGTCTCGAGTTGGTCATTCAGAATTATATCAGTATTTTTCAGTTTATTAATTTCCATAGATTCTAAAAAAGATAGCTTAAGGCCTTTATTTTGAATATGCAGAATTTGAAACTCTTCATTGAAAGAATGATTATGATCTAGAAGGTGAAGTGCGTATGTAGAAGTGTCTGTTTTTCTATTGTTGAATGCCCTTTTGTGTTCTGCTATCCGTTTGTCAAAAGTTCTGCCAGTTTGACCGATGTACGTTTTCGGACAGTCACCACAAGTTAGTTTGTACACACCACTCTGTAGTTGCTTTCTCTTTCGGCTTTTATTGTTCTTAATATATTTGCTTAAGTTGTTGTTAGTTCTGAAAGCTGGTGTTATTCCTTTCTTTTTTATGTATCTGGCTATTTTTGTTGTTATCTTGCCAGTATATGTGAGAGAGCAGAAGGTACTGGGTTCTTTCTGTGATGGTGGATACACTAATTTCAGGGCTTTCTTATGGAGTTTTTGGTTTAAAATTTTGTTAACTGTTTGTTCGTTATAGCCGTTGTTTACCGTTGTTAAAAATACCGAAAAAAAATAACTTCGAGATAGAACTAAACATCATTAAACAAATAGCAGTAAACAACGGCTATAACGAACAAACAGTTAACAAAATTTTAAACCAAAAACTCCATAAGAAAGCCCTGAAATTAGTGTATCCACCACCACAGAAAGAACCCAGTACCTTCTGCTCTCTCACATATACTGGCAAGATAACAACAAACATAGCCAGATACATAAAAAAGAAAGGAATAACACCAGCTTTCAGAACTAACAACAACTTAAGCAAATATATTAAGAACAATAAAAGCCGAAAGAGAAAGCAACTACAGAGTGGTGTGTACAAACTAACTTGTGGTGACTGTCCGAAAACGTACATCGGTCAAACTGGCAGAACTTTTGACAAACGGATAGCAGAACACAAAAGGGCATTCAACAATAGAAAAACAGACACTTCTACATACGCACTTCACCTTCTAGATCATAATCATTCTTTCAATGAAGAGTTTCAAATACTGCATATTCAAAATAAAGGCCTTAAGCTATCTTTTTTAGAATCTATGGAAATTAATAAACTGAAAAATACTGATATAATTCCGAATGACCAACTCGAGACAAACAGCTCCTCACTCCTCAACCTCTTCAGTTGAAGACTTAAAAAGGCAAACACATTGTAAACTATATCACTTGAGAAAGGCACTCTGCCGAAACAGCTGTAGTCACTTAGTTATAATAAATTTTGTGGAAGTATAGAAAACAAACGTTTTCAGTGTTTTATTGTTAGATAAAATGAACTTCCATCAAGTAACAGTCGAATCCATCAATTATGTCTTGGTTTGTTTATTTCTAGTGCTTCTTTATTGTGATTTTAGTATAGAATATTCTTGTTGAGTAATGATAATTTAAATAAATTAAATCTATATTCATGAATAAATCTTGGCAATATAAATTGTTCATCGTCATTGTACATCGTACAATCGTCATTGTAAGTTTTGTTTTGCTGATACATAAATACTGACGATTTATTTTATTGCCCTAAAACCGGTTGAGATATGGAAATGAAATTTTGGTAGGTTTTAAGAGATAGTTATTGCGAATTTTTTGACTTGCAATTAAGAATTTTATATTCACCATTGGCGTGCATACGGGTTATATGACCGATCATATTACCCGTATGCACACCAATGGTGAATATAAAATTCTTAATTGTATGTCAAAAAATGTGCAATAACTACGTCTTTACACCCACCAAATTTCATTTGCATATCTCAACCGGTTTTAAAGCAATAAATAAATCGTCAGTTTGTAAGAAAAAATTTAACATCCCATATCTCGGAAACGAAGCATTTGCGGACATACGATTATGAAGCAAACTGTCATTATTTTTTAATGCAGAACTACCCCGTAAAGTTTGTCGCACTTGTTTAGAAACACCCTGTACTGAAAAAGAACATGGCTAGTTGTTAAAGTACTTAACTTTCGTATTATTCAACGTAAGCGAATGAATCAAAAAACATATAGTAGTTGGGTTTCAATTTCAGTATTTTATAAATGCTAGGATATTCCACAGCGTGTTGCGAAGTTTGAGAAAAAACACAGTTTGATTCGTACACCCGGTATACAATGAAAATTTACCTACTTAGCAAAAATTTTATTACAGAGATATTGACAGAGAATAAGGCTATAACATATTCAAAAAATCACTTAAATCGGACAACAGGTTTAGGAGATACATGACCTCAAAAATTACCCATTTTTAGGGTACCCGTTTTCTATGACGCGCAGTGTATACAGGGTGTCCAGAAACTCTACCGACAAACGAAGACAGGAGATTCCTCAGATAATTTTAAGATATTTTAACCCTATTCACCTAGTCCGAAAATGCTTTCTAAGGGAGCTAGAGCTCTTTGAAAATGGCGACATGTAATTAGTTTTTCTTAAATACCTCCAGAACGCTTCTATTTAGAAAAACGAAAATTTGTATACATATTTACTTTCCAGAAATGAATCGATTTCATCCATTGCAAATTTCTAGTACCGGTCATAGGCATCCGTTTTGGGTAGGGCAACAGTTATTTTATCGCATAACTTTTTTGTCTTCAACTTTTAAGCATTTTTGATACTGTATTACTAAATTGTGAGGTTTTCTAGTACTAAAAGGTACTCTTACTTTAAGTCGGTAGGACACACCGTTTTCTAGAAAAATCAATTTGAAAGTTTTTAGTTTCGGCAATTTGAAAAAAAAAAATTAAAAAAAAAGCGATGTATTTTACCAACTTAAAGCAAGAGTAACTTTTAATACTCGAATATCTTATAATTATCTATAATCTAAATAATCTAGTGTCAAAAATACTTAAAAATTAAAGACAATAAAGTTATGCTATAAAATAACTGTTGACCTACCCAAAACGGATGCCTATGACCAGTACTAGAAATTCGCCATTAATGAAATTCGCCATTAATGAAATCGATTAATCTCTGGAATATAAATAAATGTACCAGTTTTCATCTTTCTAAATAGTTTTTTTTTTAAATCTTTTTTTTTAAATTCAAAGATTGAAAAATTTTCAAATCGATTTTTCAAGAAAACGGTGTATCATATCGACTTAAAGTAAGAGTACCTTTTAGTACTATAATACCTCACAATTTAATAATTCAGAATCAAAAATGCTTAAAAATTAAAGACAAAAAAGTTATGCGATAAAATAACCGTTGCCCTACCCAAAACGGACGCCTATGACTGATACTAGAAATTCGCAATGGATGGAATCGATTCATTTCTGGAAAGTAAATAAGCATACCAATTTTCATTTTTCTCAATAGGAGCGTTCTGGAATTATTTAAGAAAAACTAATTACAAGACGCCATCTTCAAAGAGCTCTAGCTCCCTTAGGAAGCATTTTCGGACTAGGTGAATTGGGTTAAAATATCTTAAAATTATCTGAGGAATCTCCTGTATTCGTTTGTCGGTAGAGTTTCTGGACACCCTGTATAAATCTATGCACAAGTCATTGTATTTTTTTAATTCTACGTTTGCGATTTGCATAAAAAGTTATATATTTTATCATATTTATTAAAAAATTTTCCAGTTACTAATATTTTAACGAATATTATTTTGGATAAATATAAAAAAAAACTAAATAAAATGATTGAAATAATGTGGACATAACTCATTGAAGCAATTTATATTATGTTGAAACCTTTTTCTGTTACTTCCACAAAAACTGTTTCTATACTCGCAATTATGATAACACTAATGTCCAGTATCTATTAATAGAATGGGTCAAAATTCAAAAATGCAAATATAAGAAAACAAAGTAAGTTATCAATCGAAGTAGCACAGAAAACGATAATAAATATCGTTCCCATACCACCAGATCGACAACAGGTGGAATACTTTCTTTGATTACACCTCCTGAGATTTTCAAAATTTATAAATCATACAGGATGCCGAGGAAGTTAAGATGACAGAATTTTAAATAATTCACAACTCATCTGCTCAGCGTGGTAAAAGCTCCCAACAAGAAAGATTCCTTAATACTCAAACAAAAGAGTAAATGAATTAAAAATGTATAAACATTCTCAATTTCTTTGCAACACGAAAATGCAGGAGCTGCATAATACTATGGTCAAATCTGAGAGAGCAGGAAGAGCCTGGCCTATACCGGTTTCGGGGGTTGTTTCCCCCTCATCAGTAGTCCCATATCCTCTTCTCTCAGATTCTTCCACGTACCACACTTTAGGCCTTTCCGAATTGCAAAGAAAGAAATGTCACGGATGAACTAGACAGTGGCGTAACTAGTCTGACCTGCGCCCCAATGCAAGTATTCCTCGTGCGCCCCTATTCCCAGACTTATTCTCCACTCCCCCAACCTCCAACGAAACTAACAACGACATTTCTCCAGAGAAAGATTATACAAAGAAATATAACAGTAATTTTAAAGTTAATTATTAAAAAGTTATTATTCAAAAAATTAATTGAAAGTAAAATTAAGGGGCTGTCTTAGTGTAAAAGTACGAAATTCACATGCTTTTTTTTAATTTCTAAAATAAAAAGAACTGTACCAATATGAATTACCAACTGAACCAAAATGAAGTATGTTATATGAATTTCGTACTTTTACACTAGGATAGCCCCTTAAGTTACTGAACATTTCCAAATACCAATAATATAACTGAAGTAAGGATCACATTATATACTTGCAATTAATTAATGTACTTTTTAGGACGATAAATATACACTACTTACTTTACTCAATAATTTTTATTTATTCAGTGCCCTACATAGTATAGTATACATGATATCGCAAGCAACAATGTAATGCTTATGTTCCGTTTCTCAAACTTTGATTAATTTTACTAGATGATGCATTCTTACAGTCAAACCTACCTACAGCTCATAGGAACAACCTAATTCCTATTCCCTGACAAAGCCCCTGCGGCTCTTTGTTTTTAGGAACAGTCTTGCTACATCTAAAGACCGAGCTCTTTCATGTTCAATACTAATTACACTAAGATTACACAGTCTAGTATTGGACATAGAGTTCCTTAAGTAGTTCTTTATTATTTTTAGTTTAGAAAAAGATCTTTCACTACTTGCAACAGTTACGGGTAATGTAAGAAACATTATTAATGCTGTACTTACGTTTGGGACACTTGATGCAATAAATTTATTCCTAATCAATAAATAATCAGCCAAGTGGCTGATTTTGCTTATTTTATTACTTTTGATATCGTCTTTGACTACATTTCTAAAGCAAATTACTTCATTGGTCAAAGCATGAGTCACATCAGATTCATATTTTTTACAAAACTCAGAGGCTGATTTTACAAGTTGTTCGTCAGAAAAATGTAATAAATTATCTCGGTTTAAAAAACTGAACGTGTCAGTTATACATACCATAGATTTAAACCTTTCGTTTAACTGTGAAATAAGAATATCAACAGCTCTCAAAAATACCTTAACTTTAAAGCAATGCACAGGATCACTAAACTCACAGTCACTAGAAAGTTCGTCAAAAAAAGTCTTTACTTTTCTTTTGCGTTTGGAGGTCATTGAGGAATCAATATTCCACTTCGCAGCTAACTTTCTGACTTGATCCAGGACATCGTCGAATTCTCCTCGCAGTTCGCTCAGTCTTTAAACACTTCTGAAGGAGATTCTTTTCATCATCTAGATTAACATCGGATCTCTGTAGTTTTGCTTCAACATATTTTTTTGCTAATATTTTTCCAGAATATCAGTTTTTTGCGCCCCCTAAGGCCTGCGCCCCAATGCACCGCATTGGTTGCATTGGCGTTAGTTATGCCACTGGAACTAGAACTAGGGCCATCTACCGAAAAACAAAGTAAGTTATCAATCGAAGTAGCACAGAAAACGACAATAAATATCATCTCCATACCACCAGATTGACAACAGGTGGAATACTTTCTTTGGTTACACCTCTGAGATTTTCAAAATTTATAAATCATACACATACAGGATGCCGAGGAAATTAAGATGAGAGAATTTTAAATAATTCACAACTCATCTGCTCAGCGTGGTAAAAGCTGCAACAAGAAAGATTGCTTAATACTCAAACAAAAGAGTAAATGAATTAAAAATGTATAAACATTCTCAATTTCATTGCAACACGAAAATGCAGCAGCTGCATAATACTATGGTAAAATCTGAGAGTGCAGGAAGAGTCTATACCGGTTTCGGGGGTTGTTTCCCCCTCAACAGTAGTCCCATATCCTCTTCTCTCAGATTCTTTCACGCACCACACTTTAGGCCTTTCCTACGGAAGGAGGATATGGGACTACTGATGAGGGGAAACAACCCCCGAAACCGGTATGGACTCTTCCTGCACTCTCAGATTTGACCATAGTATTATGCAGCTGCTGCATTTTCGTGTTGCAATGAAATTGAGAATGTTTATACATTTTTAAATCATTTACTCATTTAATTTAATTTATTCAATAAACGGCAGAGCCAATTTACAAAAAATGTATAAAAAAAATGAAATATTATGGTAAACAGTAAAGATAACCAATTTTAACCTAAAATAACAAATAACAAAAGATAATAAAAATGACAACAATAAAAACCAACAAAATTAAATTAGTAACAATAATAAATAATTAATAAATTATAGGAACTTAGTACTTTACTTCAATTACTGAATTATGTATGCTTCTTTTAAATACACGAAGACTGTCCACAAATGGATCAAGACTGTTTTGATTATGATTAATTAGACGCAAGGTGCGTGACAATGGGGAGTAAAAGCAATAGTTCGTATTATGATAAGGTATGCGAAAAATTGGGGAAACCCGTCTTTGGACAGTATTGAGGCTTATAGCTTGTAAGATAGTTGGGCAATGATATAGAACAGACCATTTAATATTTTCAATTTTCAATTCAATTTATTAGCCAAAATTTACAATTTTAAGTACATATAATATAATATACAGAAAGACACCTAGATGTGAAAACATCTGTGTGTGTCTATAGAAAAATCCTAAATAAATATAGATTACTTATAAACAAACGTAACAAAAAAAAACACATTCGAGAATCAAAATTATTTTGAATTTAAACTTAAAACTAAGTAAACAGCATATCTATATAATATAATAATATGTAAAAAATCCAACTTATAGGTATTAAGAATTCCAAAATCAAAAAAAGAACATTTTTTTTTCAGGATTTACAATTCAAATTGTGTTTTGTTTCCAATAATACAATCAACTACCTTTTTATTAAACATTTTTATGGATTTGATTTCTTTTATTTTGTTTGGTAGTAAATTATAATACTTGGGTGCCCTAAAAATCACAGAATGTTGGCTTATTCCTCGAATGTTCTATTAGTGTCTGTTTGGAGAAATTTTTATGAATATATGTGCAACATGTTGAAATATAGAGTGTTTTCAAGTCACAGATTTTATTATTATATAATTCAGTTGTAGAGAAAAGTTTAGGTTTTTTTAACATTATTTTAATAATTGAAATTTTATAAATGATTGTTAAATCTGTTTTAGCCCTTCTTACTTCCAAGCTATCCAATTTAACTGTTTGATTAACCAGATCATAATTAATGTTAAAACCCTGACAAATATTGATATGAGCTAGAAATGCCAAAGAACGAAGAAATGCTTTCTGGACGGACTCAATATTTCTAATGTGACAATCATAGTAAGGTGACCATATAATTGAGGCATATTCCAGCAATGAGCGCACAAAAGAAACATATAACCTTAAAAAACAATTCAGTGACAGTTGAGAACTATTACGTGTTATAAATCCAAGATTTTGCATACTCCTATTAATCATGTCTGTAATATGTGGTATAAAAGTTAATTTTCTGTCAAACAAAACACCTAAGTCTTTAATACAGTCCACAGATTCAATAACAGTATTGTTCAATATATACGTTTTTACAATGGTATTGTTAGAGCGACTGAAGTTAATACTAAAGCATTTTTTAACATTTAATTCTAGGCCATTATCAGTACACCATACACATAAGTTATTTAGATCCTTTTGTAGCAGTACAGTGTCTAGTTCGGACTCAATAACCTTATAAAATTTGAAATCGTCCACAAAGGTCAGAAGTGCAGAATGTAATATTATAGTACTCAGGTCTCTAATAAACAAGTTAAACAAGACAGGGCCTGAGTGAGACCCCTGTGGAACACCTGAAAGCACCTGAATCTCGCTAGATAAGTAATTGTTAATCCGAACGAACTGAGTACGCCCAGTTAACAAACTATAAGAAAATCTTACAAGGCTCTCACCCAAACCCATTGCACTTAGTTTGGCAACAATATGTTTATGACTAACTCTATCGAATGCCCCTGAGAAGTCCGTGTAAACACTGTCTACCTGTTTGGAGCTCTCAAAGGCATTCAACAGGTCAAACTGATACGTTAAAAGGTTGGTCACGGTGGATCTACCTTGAGAAAATCCATGCTGCTCGTCATTTAATATTTTGCGACAGTGCCAGGATAGATGGGTGGAAAATAATTTATCAAAAAGCTTAGGAATAGCTGATAGTATGCTAATCCCTCGATAGTTACGAACGTCACTCTTATTGCCACTTTTATGGATAGGTGTAAGAAAGCTGACTTTCCCAAAGTCGGGAAAGTCTTTTGTTTGAGTATTAAGGAATCTTTCTTGTTGGAGCTTTTACCACGCTAGCAGATGAGTTGTGAATTATTTAAAATTCTCTCATCTTAATTT
Organism: Diabrotica virgifera virgifera; assembly: GCF_917563875.1. NCBI lineage: Eukaryota > Metazoa > Arthropoda > Insecta > Coleoptera > Chrysomelidae > Diabrotica > Diabrotica virgifera. The sequence goes on along the minus strand of NC_065448.1, from coordinate 244,539,216 downwards.
CCTCGGCATCCTGTATGATTTATAAATTTTGAAAATCTCAGGAGGTGTAACCAAAGAAAGTATTCCACCTGTTGTCATTCTGTGGTATGGAGACGATATTTATTGTTGTTTTCTGTGCTACTTCGATTGATAACTTACTTTGTTTTTCGGTAGATGGCCCTAGTTCATCTGTGACATTTCTTTCTTTGCAATTCGGAAAGGCCTAAAGTGTGGTACGTGGAAGAAGGAAGAATCTGAGAGAAGAGGATATGGGACTACTGATGAGGGGAAACAACCCCCGAAAGCGGTATAGACTCTTCCTGCACTCTCAGATTTGACCATAGTATTATGCAGCTGCTGCATTTTCGTGTTGCAAAGAAATTGAGAATGTTTATACATTTTTTTTTATAAGAAAACAATTTTATGAATGTTTCCATATTAAGAACAATATTACTTATAATTATTATAATTATTTATAAGTAAAATTAATTATGTTAATTATGAAACCAATAATTAAGTTGCAATTTTCTCATCAAAATCAGTAGGATGTGGTTACCCAAATTAAAAGTAAGTCAGTAATAATAAAAAAAAAATAGTAAGTAAAAACATATTAAGGATACATCATTTACTTGCGATTTACTCTGGGATTACTAACACAAGAATTTTACTGTTATCATTGCATGTAGTTGATTTCATATAATTAAATGAATCATCTGCCAATAAAGTTGTCCCAGGAATGCAACTCATAAACATTGACAATATCACTTTAAAGTCACCTACTTTAAAATGTATATTAATCCCTATGAATTATCAGTATGAATAAGTCAGATAAAATTTTATGATTAGAAGAATTGTTTACTAAGCAACAAACAAAATTTGTTTAATTTATTAATGTTTTGTATTTTGATAATGAATTCCGAAGTGGAAATTGAAAACTCAAATAAACTTAAAATTTTAAACTAGAATTGTGGCTTTTTCCCAACTAAAATAGTAAATTCCATAAGATGCCACAAAACAATATTAAAATTTTTAAATTTGAAAGTAAACACTTTGGGCATTAATGGATTAAATGAAGTACTTAACCCATTCGTTGACTCGACTGCATATGCAGACACTTACAAACAGAAATTACTGTCTTCATATGCAGTCATGTTCGTGAATGGGTTAAATTGCAATTTATAAAATATTTCTCTCTTTGTGTTCAGAATGTAATTCTAAAATTACAGGATTCTGATCCTGTTTTTTCCTGCTTATATATTTTCCATAAAATATCTCTCATCTGTTACATATTCTTTTTAGGAGATGCGAAGGAGAAGAACTGAAGTTACAGTGGAGCTTAGAAAAAATAAAAGAGAAGAAACTCTACAGAAGAGGCGCAACGTTCCCATTGTTGACTCGACAGATGAAGACGACATCGAAAAATCTCTATCAAATACAAACTTAGAACAGTTAGTCCAGCAAGCCGCAGCTGATGATAATCCAGCGGTACAGTTAATGGCTGTACAGTCTGCTAGAAAATTGCTCTCTGCGGACAGGAATCCACCCATAGATGCTTTAATAGACAGTAAAATTTTACCTGTACTTGTTAAATGCTTAGAAAGGCAAGATAATCCTTCTTTACAGTTCGAGGCAGCTTGGGCACTGACAAATATCGCTTCTGGTACCTCAGCCCAAACAAATAAGGTATTGTTGTTATTTTTTAATTACTTTAATTTCATTAGCAGGTTGTTTGCCAAACATACCTAAAGACGTGCTAAGTATCGGCTTTGTTTATCAAAAAGAATGTTGCCAATAACAATTGATATTAAAAAATTTTGTTGATTGCGTGCTTTGGCTTCCTGCTAGGATGCCGAACGCACCTATAGGCGTGCTGTGTATGGGTTTTGTTTACCAATGAAAAAATGTCAGCACCAACGATTGATATTAAAAAGTGTTTCAGCAAGCAACCTGTTAATTGTTTATTTGTGATTTTTAAGGTGGTAGCAGCTGGTGCAGTCCCCCTCTTCCTTATGTTATTACATTCACCACATCAAAACGTTTGTGAACAGGCTGTATGGGCTTTAGGAAATATAATTGGAGATGGCCCCATTCTAAGAGATTATGTTATAGAATTAGGAGTAGTCGACCCTCTGCTATCTTTCATAAAACCAGAAATACCAATCTCATTTTTAAGAAACGTTACATGGGTTATTGTAAATTTATGCAGAAACAAAGATCCATCTCCTCCTACGAAGACTATTGAAGAACTGTTACCTGCTCTGAATGCTTTGATACATCATACAGACGTTAATGTAAGTATATTGTTAATATTAAATGTCTTTCTAAATTAAAAATGGAGTTTCGAGAAATTCAAACTTAAACTGACAAGAAAAATAATATACTGTGTGTTTCATCATCATCATCATTAAGTGTTACAGTCTGTCATAGCTAATTCCATGACATTCAAAATCCTATTCTTGGGTGAGGTGGATTATTCCTTAATGTCATTTATAGCTTGCTATGTGTCTTTGCTACTGTAGCGACTCTTTTCCATTTCAAAATTGGAAAAAAAATCCTTTGTAAAAGGTATAAAATTTTATTAAAATCTCTTTAAAGGGCTACATCACAACAAAATATTTTCGATTTTTATTAAAAATCATCATCAGTGTTAGATAAACTGGATGCTAGCTGAACCACAAAAGAAAAATATTCGGGTAAAAACCCTTTAAATATAACATAGATGCATTAAAAGTGCATACTTTAATAAAATGCCTTATGATGGTCACATGGCAATGCCATAATCCGCCATAAGGCATAAGGCATTTTATTAAAGTATGCACTTTTAACGCATCTATGTTATATTTAAAGGGTTTTTACCCAAATATTTTTCTTTTGTGGCTCAGCTAGCATCCAGTTTATCTATCACTGATGATGATTTTTTATAAAAATCGAAAACGTTTTGTTGTGATGTAGCCCTTTAAAGGGATTTTAATAAAATGTTATATCTTTTACAAAGGATTTTTTTCCAATTTTGTGATTGATGGTATACAGCCAACTACAGGAAAAATATTTTCTTTTCCTTGTGGATTTTCTTTTCCATTTCTTACTGTCCTTGCACTGAATTTTCGAGGCTTTAACATTCATTGTTCTTATTTATATCTTCTACATAGTAGCTACAAATAGCTAAAGGTGGGATACAGTTTCATATTATTTATGGTTCTGCATTATTAGATATTCCTGAGTTGTTGTGTTTTCCTTCCCTATCATCATGTATTTTGTTTTGTGCTGGTTTATCTCTAGCCATATTCTCTTTGCTTCCTTATCTAATTTTTCAATTAAGTATTTTCGATGGGAAATAAGCCACAATTTTACTAAAAAAATTAATTTATTAACCTTTCGACGCCCAAGTCAGGTGTCGTTGGGTTATATGGGGGTGACCCGACTTGGGCGTCGAAACGTTAATAAATTAATTTTTTTAGTAAAATTGTGGCTTATTTCCCATCGAAAATACTTAATTATTAAAATGCCACAAAGAAATAGCTTCAGAATAACATTAATTTTTCAATTGCTCTTAAAAGTGCCATCTTCATATTTGCTATGATGACTATATATTCGTAAAACTGTGTGTTTACATGCAATAATAAGACCAATAGTAATTTGTGCTCCATAGAACTGAAGAAATAAAAAAAAAAATAAACTGAACTTCATAAACTTCATGACAGATAGAGAGGAAGAACAACTAAAAATATTAGTTCAGATTAATAAAAGCTTAGGGCCGGTATTTCCAACCTCACTTAAGCCAAAGCTTACTTTAAGCCTTTGCTTAAAATTTGTTTTCTGTTTTTTGAGGTTATTTCTATAGATTATTAATTATAGAGTTGTTTTGAAAACCAACCTTTAAGTAATAACGTTATTATTGGATTATTAAATAAAAATCTATTAATTTATTAATCGTAATAACGATTATTAAAATTCTTACTACTTTTGGAAGGTGTAGGCACATGAAAATTGTTTATTTCTACAATGCTTGGTAGGTATATTTATTTTACAAAAATAAACCTACATTCCAATTTGACATTTTAAGGAATATATCCAATAAACAAAATTACAAAGACGGGTCTATTGCTTATGCAAAATAACAATAAAAATATAACCAGAGAAAATATAGACAATAAACTAAAAACACATATGTACCATGTACACAAAATGAAGTGAAGTAAAAATAACATTGATACAGATAACAAGATAAAATTAAATGTCAACAGTAGTGGTTTTTACCTCAGAACAGTTAGCTCTGGCACTTTGACGTATTCAGAGGTACCAAACCAATTAACTTTACAGCTGAGCATCAGTTTAGTTAAGAAAATGATGGAAATACGGCACCCAGCTTAAGCTTCTCCTTAACTTTTGACACAGGCTTAGCTAAGCAAAAGCTTAAGTAGCTATTGAAATACCAGCCCTTAGAGTCTTGAGGATAAGAATCTAAAAAAAAAATAAGGAGAAGAATAGTCTAAGGAATTATCTGAAACATACAATTCAGAGATATCTTAAAAGTGTATACTTTCAATTTCGTTACAACCCAAAACGCAGCAGCATTATTTTCTAATTCATGCATTCACAACATTCTAATTTTACTACGCTGAGCAGAATTCCCTCATCTTCCTATAGTCTTGGCATCCGTATGGCTTGTAATTTTTAGAAGCCTCGGAGGTTGTTACCAGAGAAGGTTCCCACTGTTTTCAATCTGATGGGATGTAGAATAATATTTTAATATTGTTTTATTAAAAAACAAGTTCTATAAAGAAATGACTGAATGGCAGCAGTTTAAAGACAAAATTTTCGAATTTTTTTTTCTGCAGTTTGACTAACAAAGTAGAACAAAACGAAATACTAATTTTATCCATCATTTAGAATTTTAAGTAACAATCTAAATTTAACACGTAAAGGGCCTAGGCGGGTAAGATGATGAAAAGTGCCCCCAACTCGATTCGAATTTCATATAGGTCACCGTTTAGCATATATAGTGAATCTCAACTTTCTGAAATTTTTAGCCCCCTAGGTGGTCATGTGACCCACCTAGAGCCTAATTAGGGTTTTTATGTTTTTATTTTTTATCTCAGCCGCATCGAGAACTAGCGAAAAACTTTAAATAAAAAAGTTGTAAGCTTTAAAAAGTTCTGTCCGAATTTTTTTTTTTTAATTTTTGGCGGGAAATTTAAATTTTAGAACGATTTTAAAATTTTAAATGAGTATAAAAAAATAACTAAGACATTAGTTTTCACGAAAAGAATATATAACGTGTATTTTTGCATAATATTTCACCCTGAATTTTTTCAAGTTTTTAAAATTGGTGAAACACACCTTTAAAAATAAAAGGCCGGTTTTTCGGTTTTTTTTTTCAATTTTTTGAAACAATTTTATACATATTTTTCAAAAAAGGTAACACCGTCACTAGAATATGTAAAAAACAGAAAAATAATTGGGGTTTGCTTAATAAAAATTTTTTGTAATGCCATCCATTTTCAAGGTACAGGGCGTTGAAGAAAACAAAATTTTACACATTTTTTACGATTTTGCGCGCATAGGGGTAATGGTCTGAACTTTTTAAAGAAAAAAGATAGTACGCCACTGACATATTTCAAATTAACAATCGTTTTTGAATTCCTCGTTTAATTTGTGACAAAAAATCTATCTTCATATTTTTTCATACGACGCGCCATTTTTATTCAAAAAATAAAACATCTTAACCCTTACAAAGTATTCGAACTTCTATGAAATAGAATACTACTATTAGTAGTTTCTACATCTACATAAACTCGTACATCCATTATATAAACTAATTCGAATACTTTGGAAGCGTTAAGATATTTTATTTTTTGCAGCAAAACGGCGCCTCGTATGAAAAAATGGGAAGATAGTTTTTTTATCGCAAATTGAACGAGGAATTTAAAAATGATTGTTAATTTGAAATATGTCAGTAGCGTACTATCTTTTTTTCTTTGAAAAGTTCAGACCATTACCCCTAAGCGCGCCAATGATGAATATCAAATCCTTAATTGTATGTCAAAACATGCACAATAACTACCTCTTAAAACCCGCCAAGCTTTATTACAATGTTGCCAGTAGTTTCGGCAAAATCGTAAAAAATGTGTAAAATGTTGTTTTCTTCAACGCCCTGTATCTTGAAAATGGATGGCGTTACAAAAAATTTTTATTACGCAAACCCCAATTATTTTTCAGTTTTTAACCTACTCCAGTGACGGTGTTAGCTTTTTTGAAAAACATGTATAAAATTGTATCAAAAAACGAAAAAATGCGGTTTTATATTTTTAAAGGTGCGTTTCACCAATTTTAAAAATTTGAAAAAATTCAGGGTGAAACATTATGCAAACATACACGTTATATATTTTTTTCATGAAAACGAATGTCTTAGTTATTTTTTTATAATTGATGGATTCGACTCTCATTTAAAATTTTAAAATCGTTCTAAAATTTAAATTTCCCGCCAAAAATTAAAAAAACAATTTCGGACAGAACTTTTTAAAGCTTACAACTTTTTTATTTAAAGTTTTTCGCTAGTTCTCGATGTGGCTGAGATAAAAAATACAAACATAAAAACCCTAATTAGGCTCTAGGTGGGTCACATGACCACCTAGGAGGCTAAAAATTTCAGAAAGTTAGTTTCACTATATATGCTAAACGTTGACCTATATGGAATTCGAATCGAGTTGGGGCACTTTTCATCATCTTACCCGGCTAGGCCCTTTAACACATAATATATCGAAAACATTATTTGATTAATGTAGCCCTTTAAGGGAATTTAAAGAAAATTATACCTTTTATAAAGGAATTTTTCAATAAAAATTTTTTGTGATTTATGGTATACCAGCTACAGGAAAATTATTTCCTTGTGTATTTTTTAAATATATTTGTCTTACAGATCTTAGTCGACACAGTTTGGGCTTTAAGTTACCTAACTGACGGTGGCAATCTTCACATCCAAATGGTCATAGATAGTGGTGTCGTACCAAAGCTCATACCTCTCCTTAGTCATAAAGAAGTCAAAGTTCAAACAGCAGCTCTCCGTGCAGTGGGTAATATAGTTACAGGTACTGATGAACAAACACAAGTGGTGCTTAATTGTGATGCCCTCAGCCATTTCCCATCGTTATTAGTACATCCTAAAGAAAAGATCTGTAAAGAAGCAGTATGGTTCTTGTCCAATATCACAGCCGGAAGTAGATCACAAGTGCAAGCCGTTATTGATGCTGGTAAGTGTATATATGTCGTAATGGATATTTGTGTAAATATAACAAAGATGATCATTGTTGTTCTCCATATTATGAGTCATTCGTAAAAAAGGTTCCCTATGTAGCTGAGAAAGATTGCAACATACTTCGAGAAATCTGACAACACTGCCTTACACATCAACCCCCTCTCACTTACTCTACCACTTTCGCCTTGCTGTATTGCTCAGTGTTGGCCTAGCAGCCTTCGAAGATGGAAGTCCCGCTCGTTGTTACTGCCAAGATCATTTGAAAAAAAAGGTTCCCTATGCCGCTGAGAAAGAGTGCGACGTGCTGGGAGAAATCTGGCAACACTGCTTTACACATCAACTCTCCCTCTCTCTTAATCCACCACTTTCGCCTCATTGCATTGCTCAGTGTCGGCCTATTAGCCTTCGAAGGTGGAGGTCCCAGTCTCTATTACCGCAATGTGAAATTCATGCTGTGATACGTTTTTGTGTGTAAAGTGGATTATATACCTATTGACATTCATCGTCAGTTCATATGACAGGTTGTGTTTTTAGTTTTGCATATAGCCATAAAAACAAAAAATACATCTAATCTATAGACTTAAAGTACTTTATTGCTTTTCAAAATATGTCCCACCAAAATCGATACACTTTTATGTTCAAACCAATTGGTAAACCAGTTATTCCAGTCTTCAGTTGACGCTTGTAAAATCGCTGTTCTAAATTAAATACATGGAACAAATAGAACAAGATCTGAAAACACTTGAGATTACCCACTGGAGGAACAAAGTAAGGAACAGAACAGAATGGTGGAAAATCCTAGAACAAGCCAGGACCAAAAAGGGTTGTCGAGTTACAGATGATGATGATGATCATCACTCGCATTGTCATGTTGTCGGATGATTCGCCGTTGTGTGTTGCTTTGTCAGAGTTTCGCGATAACTTATGGTAAGCAAACGGTTATATACCAATCAGAAGTAGCATTCTTCGATCTTCTAATCTAAAGCAATTGTTGCCACATGACCAGATTTTAACACAAAAGTTGCGTCCATTTTCTTTGACACACTTCGAGAACGGATCACTTTTGTTGGTTTTTCCTCATCGTGAAACACACTGGATTGGCGTTTATTTTCCGGTTCGTAGAAGTAAATCCAAGATTCATCGCCACTAACAATACTATTAAACGTTTTTTGAGTTTCCTTTGTTGAATTGTTCCAATGTTCTCGGCTAAGATCCATTTTTCAACCGACTTGCTAATTTCAAAAAATCGCTGTATCTACACAACTTGTTGTATCGCAATGAAACTCTCGATTTATGTCAACAAAAGATTGAGGTTACGTTTGTGTCGGAAGGTTTTATTGGTGGCGCCCTCTAAGCAGCTACAGTAGAGCGTCGATTATCCGAACTAATTGGGGGACATGGGTGTTCGGATAATCGAACTATATTGATATAGTCATACATATTATATTTATATACCTACATATTTATTTATATCTTGATAATGACAAATAGCAATTAAACAAAAAAGTGCAGTCTTTGCAACAACATATTTTTGGATACAATATTGAAGAAAATTGAAGATATTTTAAGCGTTACTTACTAACGCTTACTGGGTACTCGAGTGTGGGGCGCTGGAGTCGGGAGTTCGGATAACCGGTCGTTCGGTTGATCGACGTTCGGATAATCGACGCTCTACTGTATATGCAAAACTAAAAAGACAGGCAAATAATATCATTAACATTGTAATATGAGTTTAATTTCTTTTAGGACTCTTACCGAAAATAATTCATAATCTTAGTAAAGGCGATTTCCAAACACAGAAAGAAGCTGCTTGGGCTATCACCAATTTGTCTATAGGCGGCAGTAGAGAACAAATTGCTAGACTGATACAGGAAGGAGTGGTGCCTCCATTCTGTGAACTCCTCAACTGCAAAGATGCTACAGTTATCCAGGTAAGAATTGTATAGTAGAAACGGAAATTTGTCAGAATGCGCAACCAAGTGACGGTATCAATGTTTGGTATAAATGTCTAAGAAATTCGAGTAGCCGCTTTAAAGATAAGCACATGCCGGTATTTTAACGTCTCATTAATAATTGTAAATTAGTCATTTGAGAACTTAAAATCAACACTTGCATATTCTTAGTTAAAATAATTATTAGACGATAAATATAAAGCAAGAAAAATTGTCTACTTTTAAGGACAAGAAAAAGCAAGTTTATTGGGAGAACTGGATTCAAAATTATTTTGCACATCATATTTGAAACATTATTTGGTTAAAACATCTGTTTTGTTGGCAAAAAAATATATTAATTTGTCTGGACTAAATTACGGTTCTGTTGATATTCGAGAAGGTATTCACACAATGGTGCTAAACTTAATTTTGTTATATTCGGTTTAAATTTTCTAGCTGTACTACTACTCTACTATGGTTTATTTTTTAACCAAGAGGAGTAAACTAAAAAGACAGATTCACACCCAAGAAAGTCACTAGAAAAATATCCAAATACATCTTCTTTTTTGGTTGATCATGTCGGCCCTCAACGATAATCCATAAATATTATAGTCTGGGCTGATTATCGGAGAATAGGCCATTTTTGGGAAAAGTTATTTACCAGCAATTTTATTGCTGGAATCGAATCTTATGATTCTATATATTAATAATATAGGTATGCAAAGTCCACAGATAGTGTGCTACTTTTTTTATAAACAAAATGGCGCCCGAAAATCGTGTTTTTTTCAATTTTTGCTCTATAACTCCAAAGATTTTAACTTTACACCAAAAATACTCAAATAAAAATTCACCGCAATTAAATTCTGCATAGAGACGTGTTTTTTCCGATTTACTTCGATGAAAACTTTCCCCGGAAAAAGCGGGTTTTTCCAACAAAATCTTTAATTTTCAACTAAACTTTTAGATAAGTAATTGTTAATCAATAATTAAATAACTAGGTAATGTAAAAGCCCTTTTCGTATAGATTATAATTCCAGAAGCCCATGGAAATTGAACGAACAATTTAGCAACAATTGAATTGTTAATTAAAAATTTACGGTCGCTATAATAACGATAATAATTATGATGCATAAGAATAACTATGATTTTTTCATAAAAAGACACTATACCTATCCAATTTACTTTACGGAATTGAAATTGGACTATTTAAGCGGCCTCAGGAATATTTTAAAGTTATAAAGAGTTTTTTGGCTTATAAACAAATAGAATATCTCGGGAAATAATAAACTAAATTAAATTATAAAAACGGTATTCGAAAAACAGTGGCAGGACGCTTCTTTTAAAAGAAAAAACGTTTAATTATGATGAGTAGTTCCTGAGATACAACCGGTCAAAATTGACCGGAATTTACGGAAAAGATATAAACAATAGGATCATAATTTTCAAACCATCACCTTTTTATTTTTGTCGTCTTTCTCCACACCAATTTTCATATTTTTAAAATACTCATAACATATATTATTATAATAAAAACTATCGATAATACGTGTGAAAATTGCCAAAAATAGCAAAATTTCAATCAAAAATTAGGTTGGAGAAAATGTAACCCTCAAAGTTCAAAATCGGTATACGTTAAAAAAATGCATTTTCTCGGCTTCTCATGGAGCAATTTCCTTCATTCTTTTTTTGTTCCCAAGTAATTCGAGTAGAGCCATCGAACTAACGCATTATTAAATGTCAAACTTGCTTTTATTTTGTTATAATAAATTAATTTATTAATTATAACACAAAATTTTAATTTGATTAAATAAAAATTGTTTAAATAATTATACAGCTTTCAAATGAGAATATTTATGTTTTTAACTTTAAAAGGTACACTTGTAGTAAGTTTATCTAAAAAAAGCCTACAACTGGAAAAAATATGTAGTTTTTTGTTCTTATAAATAAATTAATCTATTATAACAAAACAAAAGCAAGTTTGACATTTAATAATACATTAGTTCGATGGCTCTACTCGAGTTATTAGGGAACAAAAAAAGAATGAAGGAAATTGCTCCATGGAAAGCCGAGAAAATGCATTTTTTTAACGTATACCGATTTTGAACTTTGAGGGTTACATTTTCTCCAACCTAATTTTTGATTGGAATTTTGCTATTTTTGGCAATTTTCACACGTATTATCGATAGTTTTTATTATAATAATATATGTTATGAGTATTTTAAAGATATGAAAATTGGTGTGGAGAAAGAGGACAAAAATAAAAAGGTGATGGTTTGAAAATTATGATCCTATTGTTTATATCCTTGCCGTAAATTCCGGTCAAATTTGACCGATTGTATCTCAGGAACCACTCGTCATAATTAAATGTTTTTTCTTTTAAAAGAAGCGTCCTGCCGCTGTCTTTCGAATACCGTTTTCACAATTTAATTTAGTTTAATATTTTCCGAGATATTCTATTTGTTTATAAGCCAAAAAATTGTTTATAATTTTAAAATATTCCTGAGGCCGCTTAAATAGTCCAATTTCAATTCTGTAAAGTACATTAGATGGGTATAGTGTCTTTTTATAAAAAAATCATAGTTATTCTTATGCTTCATAATTATTGTTGTTATTATAGCGACCGTAAATTTTTAATTAACAATTCAATTGTTGCTAAACTGTTCGTTCAATTTCTATGGGCTTCTGGAATTATAATTTATACGAAAAGGGCTTTTACATTACCAAGTTATTTAAATATTAATTAACAATTACTTACCTAAAATTTTAGTTGAAAATTAAAGATTTTGTTGGAAAAACCCGCTTTTTCCGGGGAAAGTTTTCGTCGAACTGAATCGGGAAAAACACGTCTCTGTGCAGAATTTAATTGCGGTCAATTTTTATTTGAGTGTTTTTGGTGTAAAGTTAAAATCTTTGGAGTTATTGAGCAAAAATTGAAAAAAACACGATTTTCGGGCGCCATTTTGTTTATAAAAAAAAGTAGCACACTATCTACGGACTTTGGATACCTATATTATTAATACATACAATAATAAGATTCGATTCCAGCAATAAAATTGCTGGTAAATAACTTTTCCTTGTATTTTGCTAATTAGCCCAGAGTATTATATTAATATCGTCGGTATACTGCAAAAACTGACCAAGTCAAATTTTGTCAGTTTTGAGTTAACTTGACTAAGTCACTAAGAAACGTTGTTAGTTTTACCAGAAAAATCGACCAAGTCGTTTAAACGTAATACAACCGTCAAACAAAACTCTTCTATAATGACTATGTGCATAAGACAATTTTTTGTCACATACAAAACTGACTAAGTCAACTTAGTCAATTTTGGCTGTCAGCAGATTGCACTTGTCCGTTTATTGCGTATCGTTAGTTTATGATTCAGAACTGTTTAGACTTTAAAAAGAGTAAGATATTTTATACTTTAACAGTAAGATTTATAAAGTATATTGCAAATACCACCCTCAGATGTGCCACAACTATACTATTCTTTTAAATTGTGTGTTTACAACTTTACAATCTATGAAGCGGCACCTCCAAATAATGCGCAATGTTATACTTGGACAGAGATTAATGGTCAACGTGGAAGCTCTGAAATTTAAATAGCATTGATCAAGTGGATAAAAACTTTGCAATCACATGATCAAGAGGCATCACAGAGATCAGTTTGTATTCTGACTTATCAGAGATTTTTATATTCGTTCATTGCCGCATTAATTTGTATCTTGTTGTAACACACACATTAAGATTTTGCAGCATAATTTTATGGAGAAAGGACATTCGTACATGGAGGTAAACTCAATGCACAGTGCCATATAGTGTGTTAATAGAAATGTTGCCATTTTTACAATGAACGATCTGTTGAATATTTTCAAACTAGCCCGTTCTACAAGACGCAACAAAAAGAGCGGTGCCTACAGAGTTGAAGAATTACGGTTTTCAGACTTTTTTGATCTTAAGCACTGACGTTCTTAAAAAACAGAGACTAAGATTAAAATTTAAACAAAATATCGTGATTAAAATTAAAAGTTATGCGTTACTCTTAGAGTATGTGGCAAGGTCAGACCAGCTGTTATTCCTAAGAACATTCCAATGTTATACAAAAGACTTTTGTCTATACCAGAGTAAAATAAAAACAGCCTCTTTGCGTAGAAACAAAATTATTCCGCAAGAGTTCCATGAGTGGTATAAATCGATTCCAGTAGTCAAAAAAAGTTTTCATACCGTAACCAGCTTCTTCTGAAAGCGACGACACAGAAACTGATTAAATTTTAATTTTTTTTATGTACAGACCGTAGTTAATAAATATAATTTCCTAATACGGTGTCGCTTATATTGACCAAGTCAAATTTCTAATTTTTTTCGACAACAAAAAGTGACCAAGTACAATTTTTTTTAATTGTTCAAAGTCCACAATGTTTAAATATCGTGGTTAAAAATTAAAGTTTCTAATACACAGGATATCAAAATTGCAGTCATAAATAGCTAATATCCGATTTTATAATCAACTTTCAAGTTAAACTTTAATTTCTCGAAAACAGTAATTTTTGACTTGGTCAGTTTTTGCAGTATACCGACGATATGTCGTTAAAGAGTTATGGAAACAACTGCTTTTTATATAAAAGCAGACTAAGAATCTAAAAATTAAAGGAATAACACAGAAAACACAAAAAATCGTCGATATAACTTAATTAACCTATGAAATGCCAAACCTGTCAAAATTTGATAAATATCATTAATGTCAAAATTTTATAACAGTGGAGTAAACTTGCCTGCGGTTGGACCAATTACAAACAACCATTACAACGCGGTAAATTTGAATCACCCCTCTTGGTTTAAAAACAAACCATAGTAATAGTATAGCTTTTACTATACTACTATTAGTAAAAGCACAAACAGAAAAATTGTTAGGAAATATGCACATATTAATTATTGAAAGAAAGACTAAAAACTGGTTCTAATCTTCTGGTTACACCATTCGTGGCTTCTAAAATTTGCAAGCCAACGAATCGCCGGAGCAAAGAAGGCCGAGGGAGATCTATCAAGTTGCATCTCACTACCCGGCTGTTCAGCACGGTAAAATTCCAACAAAGATTAGTTCCCAATACTGAGAATAGGAGTAGAACTAAAAATAATAATAAATAATCATTTCGTTGTGAATCGAAACAAGAGCCGTTTTATTTTAGTTAGTTCAAATTTTACGTTAGTTTAGTGCCAGAATATTCACATAATTCCATTTATTTAATATAATATTTGTTTAATTCTAGGTTGTACTTGATGGTATTAATAATTTACTACAAATGGCCGGTCCTCAATTGGAACAGCTCTGCACAATGATTGAAGAATGCAATGGCCTGGACAAAATTGAAGCTTTGCAAAATCATGACAACATTAAAATTTACAAATTGGCATATGAAATTATAGAGCAATATTTCGGAGGCGAAGTAAGTTTTAAAGACAGTATCATCTGCTTATAACAACGCAGTAAAATATAAGATTTCATGGTTTATTTATTAAAGAAATTATATGATAGCTTTTTTCTGTTGTTTTCTTGCTGTTTCTGCGAATAATACTATGTCATCTTCAAATATATTGTTATGCTCTGTATTTTCTCTCTGTTAAAGATTGATCAGCATATTCTTATTTCGATTAATTAATTAACTATTTTAATTATTACTTAAAACCAAAATTAAATAACAAAACCAAAATTAAATAAAACTTTCCAATAAAATTTATTCTCATGGCTAAATTATATTAATGTAATAACTTTAGTTTGTGGCTTCTAGTATTTCTCGTTGCTTACTTCATCCAGGACAGAACAGGGAAAATAAATATACTCAATGTCATATAAATTCTATAAATATTATTTATTTATCCAATATAACATAAATATAAGATTTAACTGTGTGCTAAAACTCAATTTTGTTGCAACTATTTCTTATCTAATAAATTAATCTTTAATTCTGCTCTCTCCTTTTTTTAACAAAATTTTGATTTAAATAATTCGTTAGACTGTTCTTACTATTATCACAGATTAACCCAACACAGATGCGAAAGCTATGCTATGATGCCGGTACAAAAATTGGTAACCTTGAAACGAAGGAGCACAGTTGTTGTGCCGGTGTTTGCATCAATACGATTGATAACTTACAAAATAGTTCATTTGGTCTATAATACTTACTTTTACACCTGATTTGATATTGACTTTATTTACACTAAAAATTAAGACAAACAAAACTTCAAAACATTGGTCATTTAATAAATTTCTGTGTTAAACGAAAAAGAAAATAAAATAGGTAATTTGGGAATTCTAGGTACATCCTTAACAAAACAAGAGAAAGTTAGCTAACTGTTAGAAAAGTGACAATCTTTAAATATTTATATATATAAATGGTCATTTATTAAATTTCTGTGTGCATTTAAAAATAATATAAAAGTTTCTTGGAAGTGAACAGGATATAAATACAATAGGGTAATTTGGGAATTCTATGTAGGTACAAAACAAGAGAAAGTAAACTAATTACAAAACAAAACAAAACAAAGTTTTGTCCTTGACAAAACAAGAGAAAGTAAACTAGGTATTAGAAAAGTGACAGTCGTTTGGTGACAGTAATTTGGGAATTCCATGTATGGCCTTCCAGAACAAAACCAGATAAAGTGTAGTTAATATAATAATTTTCAAGTTCCAAATTATTTAATTATATAATCAAATTAATCTTCCAATACCAGAATTTTATTAATAACATAACTATTTCATTTTTAATACATTATTAAATTAAAAAACAATAATAGCTTACAATACACAACAAACTATTTTAGAGGAGATTTCATAATTACCTGATAAGAGTTGTAGATAAGAAAATGTCAAAATTGGTAGGTACTTCACATGAAATTATATTATACATCAGTTTCTCAATGAGATACTTTTTTAAGATGTCGGATTGACCCTGCACGTGTATCACTCGAAAAATGGCAAACAACCGTAATGATGTTTACGTTATCCTTTAACGTTTATATCCGTTTATAATATAAAGATATCAGTTATATTTTAGAATAAGTGTGCTGAAAAAAACGAGGTCTAGTGATTACTTTTGAAAGTACCAAGTTCGATAACAAAGCGAAAAAGGATTAAAAAATAACGGTAGCTAAAGTACAATTTAAATATTGCTGCTAAGCCATCAAAATAATACAGAAGATTATTTCTGTAAAATAAAGAAATATTGACCATCTATTTAAACAAGTTTACTATTTTACATCTGAAAATAAGCCACAATTTAATTAGACAATGAAATATATTTGACGTTTCGACTTACACTTTGGAAAACATTATCAAAAATCGTATTTTGATAGCGATTTCCGAAGTGGAAGTCGAAACGTCAAATACATTTCATTTCCAACTTAAATTGTGGCTCATTTCCCAAGTAAAATAGCAAACTGCATAAGATGCCACAAAGAAATAGCTTCAGAACAACATCTTTAACCAAATTTTTAGAAATTCCTAGTCTAGTGATTACTTTTGAAAGTACGAAGTTCTAACAAATAGAAAAAGGGCAAATAAAAGAATAACGATAGCTCAAGTACAATTTAAATATTGTTGCTAAGCCAACAAAATAATACAGAAGATTCTTTCTGCAAAATAAAGAAATATTGAACAGTTTCTAATGGTAAGATTGGCAACATAAAATATTTATTTGGAATTTAAATATGAGACAAAATGTCTATTTTTCTCTTAGTTCGTTTAGATTTTTTTAAATGCTGCAGGTCTCTATTGGTATATTTCAAAGAATAAAAAATTTTTAGTCTGATAAATACAGTAGAACCCCGTAAATCCGAACCCCGCTAATCCGAACTTTCGGCAAATCCGAACCAACGGAAAGTGAAAAAAATTTAAAAATTCATGACAAAAACTTAAAAACATGTTTATTATACAGAGTAAAGCCAGAAAATTGGACAATGTAGGATTACTAGGACTTTGACATTTAAAATTTCTTAAAAATAAATATTATAAATACTTTAATATATAGGTTTATAAAGTGTTTATAAAGGTTAAACACAAACTTACTTTGGTTCTCTCGTAGTCCACTTGAGTCCAAAAATATTGTCCACACTCTTGCGAGAACGTTTGGCTACTCAAAATCACAATGAAAGCTTTGAACTACTAGTTAAGGCTAACTTTCGGATAATCCGAACTTTTCGGAATCCGAACAGGCTATCCCCCCAATTAGTTCGGATTTGCGGGGTTCTACTGTAGTTTGACAATGTACGATACTGGAAAGTTAAGACATGGATGGTCAAAATGAATTTTTGACATCTCTTTAAATAAAGTTTTAGAAATTCCACTTTGGCAAGAAAGTTGATCAAAATGGGTAACATATATCGTTTCCAATTTGTAAATAAACGAAACGAACTGACAACTTGGTGTCTTTAGATTGCCAAACCAACTTTTTTCAGTACTGTATGCTTTTAATCTAGTGAATAAATTACTGTCATTCTTAATCTCAGCCTCTTGAAAAACCTTATTGCAAAGAGTGCAATCATGCATTCGTAGAGCTTTTTTGATCAAATATCCACATACATAAGTAAAGGCATTTTCTGCTGTACCTATATTTTCGTACCGGTAGTTGGAATCAGGAATGGATATAGCGGTATTTATATTTTTGGTAAGATTTTTAGGTTCAAAAATATTGTGTTTGATATTATTTAAGCTTGTTAATATATTCCCTAAGTCATCTGCACCCAACTTAAATTCAGGGTTTTCGACAGTGACATTTAAGTTTCTGGAAAGCTTTATAAAGTTTGACCCTAAATCAGTTAGAAGACCTTGAACATATAACCCAGACTCTGTTAATTTGCTAACACATTCAGTGAGAACTTCAGTTAAGTCATTGGCATCAAAGATTGTATTTAAAAAAAAATAAGCAATTGGCTGTTTCCAATTCTGAAACAGACCTCTTGCCATAATAACCGCAACGTTTTTTGCAACTAAAGATTTATTTTTTTCTTTCCCTGTATCTTGGAATCCAACAATTTCATCACGACCCAAATGAAAATAAAGATTTGACTTAAGCGCAGCTTTATCAATGCATATAATACAATTTTTATCCAATTCTGACATAGTCTTAACTTTTAATTGGACCGCATTAAATATAGAGGTCTGAGATAATCCAGGCTTACAAATAATTTTTCCAGTCATTTGTTCCAAACAACGTTTAGTTGGTAAATAAAGAATTTTTTTTAAAAAGTGATAAGTTTTGGGTCCAAAAAAGTATAATGTGAGAGCGAATTGTTTGTATTCCTGAGAACATCTTCTGGCCTTTGGGACTTTTTTCTGCAACAGTGCCTGAGTTTTTACAATTTCGGCCAATGATTTATTAAGAAATTTGTCACATAATTTTTTAAACTGCTCTAACTCTTGTTTTGTACCGTTTGGTTTTTTACATATTTTTCTATTTAAAAGTTTTCTTTTTAAAGACCTGATTTTATATTTCAGTTTAGATTCACGTGAAAAGTTATACATAAAAGATGCTGGTGTTTGTAATGATACTGAAGGTGATAACTGGGAAACATCTTTTGTAATTCTTGTAGAAATGTGTCCATCTTTTTCCTTACTGGGGCTGATAGAAACTTGTTTAGAGGATATACCCTGTAAATTTTCCGCCGCAGGCGTTATTCTATTATCTGAAAAATCATATCTTTTTATTATTGAAATTATTGATATTTATTTAATTTTTTACCTGACAATATTTGAACTTTTTTCGGCGTCTCCTCAGACGTATTCGCGCAGATATCTTTAGATTCGGTAAAAATAGACGGCAAAGCATTGTCATACAAGAGTTTTCGTCGTGAAGATGTGCATAAAAGCAAATTCTGTATCTAGTTAAGTCCTCCTCTAACAAATCTTGTCTTTTAGTAGCTTTTAACCATAACTCACTCCTATAACATAAGATGTTTTTTAATAAAAATTTAATGTTTTGTTAATATCTCTTTTACCTTTAAAGATTATTTGGACTATCTTCAATAACAGGGCGTTATTCATTCTTACTAGTAACTAAAATTTACTGTTTTCAAGACAGGATTTTTTTCACACTTATCAAAATATTTCTTGAAAAAATACTATTGGAACTATTTCTAACACCCATATCTTAAGTAGCCAGTTTATTCAAGTTTCGAGATTAATATAATTAATATGATATAAGTAATATGCCCCTTAATCAGTATTTAGAAAGTAAATCAATTTATTAATGACACTACATACCTTACTTCATCATTTGGCAATCTAAAAAATTATATTCCTTGACCCGTCTTAGATGAACAGCCTTCATAAATACAGGTATATCCAACCATTTTTAAAAATATAACAAAACTATTTAAACACACTTGATAAGTAAATAGAAAAAAATCCCAATAATCAGCCCGTCAATTTAACACTACAATAAGCGCATGTACTGTCGAGGTTATTCAGGAACTGACGATAAGCTTAAGCCTACATACTAAGTGAGGTACTAAGCGACTACCCTTTTGGCAACTCAAAGTGGGAGGAGTTTACCAAAACTCGGTATCAGAGTTATCGCTAGGCTTTCGCATCTGTGTTGGGTTAATCTGTGCTATTATATATAAAAAAACAAAATTTACTTTTCACCTTTTTGACTACATTACTTATTTCTTCTTTAAATTTATGAATGACTAAATTATGCTGTAGAACTGTTCAATAAAAATATAAACAAATATGGTATGTGATATAAAACAACTCTCCTTTTCACAAATAATCTGATTAACCTTTTTTTCTCTTCTTTACTTCTTCTCTTGGATTGTGTAGTCCTCGTTTCTCCCACACGTGCTCCTCGGATGCTGCGACGATCCTTCTCGTCCAAACTGCTTCACAAACGAACAACAGCACTCGCTCGAAATCTCTCTTCAGTTTTCTCTCTGCTTGATATCTTGTGCAAATTGATACCAACCGGCTACTCGTTCCAGACAGAAACAGGAATCTCTTCGGACACGAGGAGATTGAACGTCTCAACTCGATCAACGATTTCGTTTCAACACGATTCTGCTTATACAGCCACCAACTTCACCACTTTACACAGACTTCTTACTTTTCAAAAACTGGACTGCTCTCTTCAGATCTTCATTACACAGTCCAACTTTTTTTCTCCTCAAACTCAGACTCCAACACTCTATTCTTCCTCCATCCGTCTCTCTCGCCAATCACAAAATATCCTCTCTACACATTACATCCCTACTTTCATTTCTTAAGAACAAATTATTTTTGTATAGGTACAACTTTTTTGTTTCGTCAAATTCCAGGAGATACCAAAATTACTTTTGTGTTTCTACATGCTATAAAAAAAATACATGCACTTTCTAATCCGACCGTATTAATTGTGTAAGTCCGTTCATAGAATCATTAATACTGAACGATTTTCACTTTCCACGAAACACTGCTTATGACTAACTAATACTATTTACAATTTTTTGGCCATACAGGGCGATGAAAATCTATGATCTCGTGGTGTTTGACATAAATTAATTTTCTAAATTTTTCCCATAAAATTATATAACAATATGTATTTCTGCATTTATCATTTGCATTCTATTCCATCTTATACTGTATTCTCTTTTACACGGACAACACCGGTGCATATCATATAAGGTTGAGTGTCCGCCAGGTTCTCCAGTTCAGGTTCAGTACATTAGTTACTCATAAACCTTTTTTTTTTATTTAAGCCAGCGGGTTCCTGGTGGTTCGTCAAACCCGTATATTTGGTGCCTTTCCTCGAAAGTTTGCCTGAACTTCTTCACATACTTCCGAAGCGCATTCTAGTGATGCAAATCCAACTGTCCTGTATAGTAGAGATAGAGGGGTAGATTTCATACAGCCGGTAGTTATTTGACATGTATATCTAAGTGGGCATTTCGTGACTTGTTGGGCGTCTCTATAGTCGAGCTAGAGCCGAAAAATCATCGTCATAAGTAATATGGAGTTTGGCATGTGAAATGTGTCTATTGTATATTGATAATTATGACCCCTTTCAGGCTCACACCTCAGTGGATACAGGAAGTAGCAATAAGGGATGAAAGGGGAAAGTTGGTGTAGTCTTTAAAGGTTTTCACCTCCTATTTTGTTAAACCTCCATCGATTTGCATGAAAATTGGTCACTCGAACATACCTCAGGAAATAAAAATGATTTGATGCCAACTTGCACTTTTACCCTAGGAGTGGATACCACCCCTTCTCGGGGGGTGAAAACAATTTTTTAAAAATAACCCCACAAATCGATAGAGGGACAAATTATAAGTAAAATTTGTTATATCATGTTATTAAAATAAATTAATACTTTTTGAGTTATTAAAGATCAAAAATTTGTCTGTTTAAGAGCACATGCGTGAAGTTACGGATGATAAAAAGAACATATTAATTGTAATTGTATTAAGTGTAATTGTTACTAAAATATTATTTTTATATTATTTCGATATTATAAATTTAGCAAAAGTGTATTCGAATATGTCATATGTACCCATTATTGGACACCCCCAGTTTCTGAACATATTCAGTTTATATTGATAGAAAAAATTCAATGAAATATCGAAATAATATAAAAATAATATTTTACTAACATACAATTAATTAACATGTTCTTTTTATCATCCGTAACTTCACACATAAGCTCTTAAATAGACAGATCTTTAATAAATCAAAAAGTATTGATTTATTTTAATAACACATATTACTTAAAAGTTGTCCCTCTATCGATTTGTGGGGTTATTTTTAATAAAATAGTTTTCACCCGCGGGAAGGGGTGGTATTCACCACCAGGGTAAAAGTGCAAATGGCACCAAATCAGTTTTGTTTCTTGAGGTATGCTCTAACTCAGGGGTGGGCAAAGCGCGGCCCGCGGGCCGCATGCGGCCCTTTAGTCATTTTTTTGCGGCCCGAGGAGAAAAAGTGAATTATTTTCATTTCGAGATTTTTTCTAATTATTGCTAATATTGATAATTAAATATAGATAGATAATGCAGCTATTAATATTATCACTTTCGCAACGGGTGATTGTTCTGCAAATTTTCAACATAACGCGGGCAATAATTTGGGTTTTTGGCACAGAGATTTATCGGCTCCCTCAATGAAATCCATGAAATTTCAACAAATGAAAATGATATTTTCGAAGTAGTCAGGAACTGTGTGGAAAATTTTGATTCAACCCGTAACC
The DNA here is from genome assembly GCF_917563875.1 of Diabrotica virgifera virgifera. NCBI lineage: Eukaryota > Metazoa > Arthropoda > Insecta > Coleoptera > Chrysomelidae > Diabrotica > Diabrotica virgifera. Next base: position 244,516,842 of record NC_065448.1, on the reverse strand, counting down.
ACCTAGTAAGAGTAACAACTGACGGTGAACCAAATTTAAGAGGAGCAAATATTGTAACGTTGAGAAAACTTAAAAGATTAGGTTCAACAGTTTCCAGAACATGATTTATTATTCTTCACTGCATAATCCATCATCAGATATTGTGCAAAAATGTTTTGCAAGTGGACAACGCCATTTCAATTAAAACTAATATTGTTAACTGTATTAGTTCAATAGGATTAAATCATCGTGAATTCAAAGCATTTTTGGAAGAGTTAGAGACAGAACATACTGATGTCTTATACCACAATCAACAATCACATTCGATAATTAAGTTTAGAAAAGGTTCTTAAAAGATGCTGTGAATTAGGGGAGGAAATTATTTAGAAATTAAACACTGCTACTTTGCTAAATTTATAAGTGTTGATCGCAAAATGAAACTTTTGTAATGAAATTCAAACTATTCATTGATCATAAAAAAGAAAGAATTAGTCCAATTATTTTCCAATAATTTTGTTTAGTCCGGATCTGGATTATTCTTGTGATTAGAAGTTGGGTGGTTTGGATTTTAAATGAGAAATATCTATGTCAAATATCAAAAAATATACAAGGTGGTTCTAAAGTTGTGCTTCCAGAAAGACATGGCAACAACGATAAAACACCCTGTAACTCAGTTATACAAATCATTGAGGCAATAAATGTAGTATATCTAGAACCGCCTTAGTGACTTCTATTCACAATTTAAGTATTCTCGTTTCTCAATGAAACACCCTACTGTATATTTGCGGCAAATACCGTGCTTAAATAAGTGCGAATGTGGTATAGGGGGGTAGGGATATGGTTTGAAATTTTTTGAAATTTTCGATTTTTTTTATTATTTTGTATGACAATACATCATTTCAAAAATTTTCTCTGAAAATTTCAGTTTGACCGTATTAAAACTACCAGAAATACAGCATGTTTAATATCCCTACCTTCGACTCGCTTTGCAGCAGCTTGTTGAGCGTAGTGAGAAACGTTCAACAGCTGTTCCATTTTCTTTTGTAAATTACTCTGCGATTTAAAAACATATTCCGATGTGCATCACTTTACGATTTGACAGAGTGAAGAAATTGAAAGTAAAAGTTGTCAAAACTAAACGTGTTTTTCTCAAAATCTCAAAACTGCTCAACTGCTTTTTATAGTCGGTGGACATTGTAACTCAAAGGCTACTTGACAGATCCACCGGAAACTTTTCATACATTTTCTTTAGACATTTCGTGAGGTATCAATAACAAATTTGTTGATTTTCACTATTTCGGTATTTTCACTTCTGAGTGATATCAAAAACGCAAAAATCGTCAAAACAAAAAAACTCGACAGTGTTATCTCGAGAAACTCATATTTTTGAATTTTTTGTTTCATATGATCCAATAACGAGTTCTGATGTCTACTGAAAAATTCATTTTATTTAGGTGTCGGTAAAAATTTGCCACCGTTGGCTTATTTTTCAATAGTTGGTCTTGAAACGTTTTTTTCGGATATTCTTTGAATTGTACTGAATATGTTTACTTAATTTAAAAATAAAATAATTCTACCATAGTTTCAAACAAATTAAAAAAAATTGCTTAACATCCCCCCCCCCCAAGTTAAAAATTCGAAAACATTGCGGCCCTTGGTAATAGACAAAAACCTTTCGTGGCCCTTATTAAAAAAAGTTTGCCCACCCCTGCTCTAACTAGTCACCAATTTTCATGCAAATCGATGGAGGTTTAACAAAATAGGAGGTGAAAACCTTTAATGACTGCACTAACTTTCCCCTTTCATCCCTTATTGCTACTTCCTGTAATATAATTGTCAATATACAATGGACACATTTCACAGGAAAAACTCCATATTACTTATAACGATGGTTTTTCGGCTCTAGCTCTCCGTCTACTAGATATCCGTTAAGCACACTAGAGAAGCATATTCCCCTGCTGAGAAACAAGGCCTCAGCTGTTGACTTTAACACCTCTGGGTTTGCACCCCACTTGCTCCATACAAGTTTCCGGAGAAGGTTGTTTCTCATAGTAATTTTTTGTTTGTACTCTGACAGTGGAATTTATACATTCTGTTAGTGGTACAATAGTATATTATGTAACAAGTGCAGAAAGGTACTAATTTCTCACGAGTTTGAAAAGTTGCGGTACGAGCGCAAGCGAGTGCCGCAATTCAAACGAGTGAGAAATTACCTTTCTGTACGTGTTACACACTATACTTTTTCTACAACCACATATTTTGCTAAAACTAAAAATCACAATTTTCAATTGAAAATTTATTATAACAATAAATTTTAAATTTTAAACTGTGTTTAATTAATACTAATCAATTATTCCTTATACCTAAACAAATTACACAAAAATCAGTTAAAAAATTAATGCGCTACCTTAATTTGTTTGAATTTAAACTATTTTAAATAATTATTACAAAATAATGTCACATTTGACGTTATATTTGCTTGCTTGCTTGCTTGGTTATTGGCCTTGCTTTATACAATTTGGCCAGCTCGATCAGGTTGGCGGTCACGACGTTGACTGGCTCATGACCATGTCGGGCCCGCCGAATATGTCTACTTCTTGATCTCTTTTGAAGTAAATTGGCTATGGTGATAACTTTGACTAAATATTTACTTTTCGTACAAGGTACAATAACAAACATAATCTATTAGTAATAAGCATGAATTATAAATAAGTTGTAGCTAGTTGAGCATTATAATTTTATTCTGTTTATGCTAAGAAACCTCATAATTGCTCTGATTGATTCTTCATCTACGTTATGAGGATTTACACCAAACCTACTTCATTCAACGTATCTTGATACGGTTGCTAAATCCTTATTGGTTAATTGATAATTATAAAATATTAATTAAGAATAATAATTGTCTTACAGGTTATATTTGTCTACACTTTGAGCACAGATGTAAACAGAATATATAACGTTACTCAGAATGAGGTAGTCAACTGTGCAGAAAAGAACTTTTTCTACAACCACTATTCAAAGTGCACTTTTCTGCACGGTTTTATGTTAGCAAACTTGATATTTTCTCACAGTATAAGATATTTGACATTAGTGTGCAGAAAAGTGACGTTTCTGTGCCGCAAAGTGACGTTTCTGTGCCGCAAAGTTCTTTTCTGCACAGTTGACTACCTCATTCTGAGTAACGTTATATTCTGTTTACATCCGTGGACTACCGCATTCTGAGTAACGTTATATTCTGTTTACATCCGTGGTTAAACTTTAGACAAATATATAACCTATAAGACAATTATTATATTTAACTATAGCATAGAAACTAAATTATGGATGTTGCAACTGTTTTATTTTACAATTTTATTCTTATTAAACATTTTATAATTATCAAATAACCAATAAGGATTTAGCAACCTGTGCAAGAGACGTCGAATGAAGTAGGTTTTGTGTAAATCCGTGACTGCATAAATATAATGTCAATAATGTGTAATAATTGTTTAAATTTAAACAAATTAAGGCAGTGCATTAATTTTTTAACTGTTTTCTGTGCAATTTATTTAGGTATAAGGAATTTAAATTGATTAGTAGGTATTAATTAAATACAGTTTAAAATTTATCACATATGTACCTATTATAATTAATCGTCGTTTGGAAATTGTGATTTTTATTTTTAGGAAAAACTGTGCTTGTAGAAAAAGTATAGTGTGAAACACGTGCAGAAAGGTAATTTCTCACTCGTTTGAATTGCGGCACTCGCTTGCGCTCGTACCGCAACTTTTCAAACTCGTGAGAAATTAGTACCTTTCTGCACTTGTTGCACAATATACTATTCCGGCACAGAAACGTCACTTTTCTGCACACTAATGTCATATATCTTATACTGTGAGAAAATATCAACTTTGTTAACATAAAACTGTGCAGAAAAGTGCATTTTGAATAGTGGTTGTAGAAAAAATATAATACAAAATTAAATGACAATTGCCTTTTTTAGGAGGTGGAGGATTCCAACATAGCTCCCACACAAGGAGAAGCAACATTCAACTTCGATCCAAATACAAATGTTCCAAAAGACTTCAACTTCTGATCGTTTTATGAAGATGATAATTACTAAACGTTTATTAAAAGTAATTAAGTCATCATTAGCCAGAAGAAAGCGTTGCTTCCTTACTTTATATCAAAAAAACAAAACAAAATACGAATATGTCTATACATACATTTAAACATGTACGTTCATTTTAAGCTATTCATGTACATATTATATATATTTTTTATATATAAGACGATAGATTCGAACCCAAAATGTTTATAATTTTTGGATTTTTTCTGATTAGTTTTTGGATTTGGGAAATTTTATATAAATACTACAATCATTGTTTAAAAAGGAATAGTTGGTCAACGCAATGAATAAATTTGTTTGTTAGAATTAAACAGATTTATTCATTGCGTTGACCAACTATTCCTTTTTAAACAATGCTACAATATGTGCAACCGATTTTTCTCCTATCAACGGTAACAGACTGCGACAGTTTTGATGTTACAGAGGCAAATCTTATGAATTGTTCCACATAAAATACCTTTTGCAGCAGATATTATATGGAAACATTGATCCAAACATCATTCACTAAATATCGTTTTTATGGATGTTAATATAATTAATATATAACTTTAAAAAGTAAGTAAATTTTGTGGGAAATGTATATTTTATTTTTGTTAGAGTAGAAACGAAATTCGGTCAGAATGCGCAAAGAAGTGGCGGTATCAATGTTTGGTATAAATGCTTAAGAAATTCGAGTACTCGCTTTAAAGATAAGCACTTGCCGGTATTTTAACATCCCATTAATCATTGTAAATTAGTCATTTTAGAACTTACAGTAAACACTTGCATATTAGTACAGATAAAATAATTAGACCATAAATATTAAGCAAGAGAAATCAAGCTTTTTCTCTACTTTGAAGGACAAAAAAGCAAGTTCATTATCTGAACCGAACTCAAAATAATTTTGCACATCATTTGTCTGGGACAAAATATGGTTGACATGATATCCGTGTGAAGACTTGGTCTACTATACTCTTGGATCATTATATTGAAGAGATAAACTCGACTCGGCAACATTGTAAATTTATCAACAAACTATTGGATGTGAATCCCCTTTTTGGCAAATGCTTTAATGTGGTGGTTTATCATATTAAATTTTTAAGTTGATTTAACTTTTTCATTGGAAAACAATTAAGAATGGAAGTAAAATAAAATAGAAATTCTTCGAGAACAGGCAGTAAGCTTTTCGCTTAATGTGATGTCAAACTTTAGTAGTCCTTTTGCCATATTTCAAGAAGTAAAAAATCTGCATAAGTGTTAATTTGTATATAAAACAATTCGGTTTATGTATATTTTATAGATGTACATAATTTTTGAAGTAGTAAACCTGCCGATTTTTTTAGGTTAAATCAAACCTATTTCGTGCCATGTTACCTCGATGCATTGACATTGACAGTGTATTGACATTGACAATTGTATTATTGTTTACAAACCATTAGGGACATACCTTAAATAAAAAATATGTTCGTATATTTAAAGTCAGATGTTTTTGTGTAAAATTTCCCAAAAGATTGTAAAATTTATTTAGTTTTAAGGGGCGCGGAAATCCATGTTTATGTACCGTATTGTAGAAACTTGGTTTATTATTTATATATGAATAAATTGATCTAATTTAATGACAAAAGTACTGGGTCTGTGTAGTTTATATGAGACGAAGATTCCAAGACGATTGCAAACTAACATTTTATCAATTTTTGTTACTTTTTAATTTGATAACTCGTTAAATTACAAGTCTTCGGTATGTATTGTAGGTCTTCAACACGTGGCCCAGTACTAGACACACAGTGCTTAAATTTGTTTCGTATCCATTTCGAGAGGATAAATATATGACATGTGGCAACACTACGGAGCTGTTTGGCCTTTATTTCAATGAATCCTTAATGATACATGAATCCTAAGGCACATCAAAGAAAAATGAAACGTAAATCACGTTTCATGGAAATAAAACACCGCTAAACAAATAGACGTCCGGCCATTTATGAAACTTTCCGAAAATATAAATGTGTTATGAGCATGAATCACACTCGTTTCATTGGTAGGCGGACTTCAAGATTTGTTTAGCCGTGTTTTATTTTCATGAAACGTGTTTTACGTTTCATGTTTCGTTGGTGTGCGGCTTGCCTTAAAAGTCTTAAAGTTGTCGAGTATTGAGCATTTATTGGTATCCCTTACTTCTGTAATAAATTCTTCACCGATTGCATATATTTGGTATGCCCTCCACAACGTGCGTTTAAGAAAGGCAGTTATTAACAAAAACCGGTATTTGGTTATATCGGTTTTTTTACTTACGGTTTAACCTGGTGGTTATAGCCGGTCAAAAAACCGGTTATTCCAAAAACTGGTGTTCGGTTTTTTAAGGGGTTACATAGGTCTTGCGGGTAAAAAAGTGACTTTTTTAAAAAAATTATATCTCGGAAACTAAAAATTATTTTTATTTATAATTGGAACATGTAAAAGTATAGTACTTACGGTACTCTCAAAAGAATTTTCAGCCAAAAATATTCATTTTTGTAGAGTTGACTGCAATTTTTCGATAACAGCCCTTTTTTGCGGTGGGCAGTATAACTAATTCCAGTCTCATCTGAAATCAAAAAATCAAAAAGTTTGTTGTAGTTTATACCTCTGGCTAGTGAATGAACAAATGAATTTTTATTAGGTGAAGTTGTTTTTGTTTTATAAAAAAAAAACTACTTTAAAAATGGCCATTTTGGAAAAAATGAGAAAAATTGGGGTCGAAAATGTGTTTAAACTTAGTAAAATCTTCAAATTTCATTTTTTTTTTTAATTCCTTCGTTCATTCACTAGTCAGAGGTATAAACTACAAGAAACTTTTTGATTTCAGATGAGACTGGACTTAGTTATGCTGCCCACCGCAAAAAAGGGGGCTGTTGTCGAAAAATTGCAGTCAACTCTACAAAAATGAATATTTTTGGCTGAAATTTTTTTTGAGAGTACCTTAAGTACTATACTTTTACATGTTCCAATTATAAATAAAAATAATTTTTAGTTTTAGAGATATATTTTTTTTAAAGTCACTTTTTTACCCGCAAGACCTATGTAACCCCTTAATCTTTCCGAATCTGAATCCTTGTTATTCATCTGATAAACTAAAAGACTAAATTTGTGAATTTCGTTTAGAACTGCAAAAATAATTTACAATGCCGAGAATATCTTCAGATGCTATAATTACGCCAAAAGAAAAACTTTACAATATGTATCTGAATGGTGAAATGGTGGACACGGAAATAATACTAAACGATGGAAACATTTCAGCGCATAGTATTGTTCTCACTGCAGGAAGTCCAATAATTTATCGAATGCTAAGACCGCAGATAGCAGATCTGAAAACAGTAGCTTTGAGCAGTAGCAATTGACGATTATGTTGACCATAAAATGGACGTATTGATTTTCAAAATAAATTTGCAAAATTTGGAAGCGTTATTCAGTCTATTGATACTGAAATGTCAAACCAAGCTAAACATAAATCACTTGACAGCTGTCAAAATGGTCGCCAAAAAAAGTGTTGCTAATAGGACTTTTCAACGTTTCTCACTTGTTTCGAGCGTCTGTCATAATATGTCGTTTAACCCGTGTATAATATTAATACACACGGATTATTGGGACCGTGCAAGTTCGGAAAAGCGCCACCTGGTTTCTTCGCTCTGCACTTTTATTCGCACTTTTAATTATATTCGCCAATCATATGGTCCTGGTTGCTGGATAATTGTCAAGGCCATAGTCCAAAAAAAAATAATAAGAAAAAATAAGATTTAGGTTATGTTATTAAAACGTAAACAATTGTATGTAGTAAATAAAATTAGTTATTAAAATGCAGTACTGCAAGCAAAATACAATTAATTAAATTTACCTTTATATAATAATTGCATATCATATCAATATTGTGAAGCAATATATAATTTTTCTTCTTAAATGACAATAGGTATGAAATGTACGTCAATTTGACAATTTCAATTGACAATATGAATTATTTAAGAAAGTTGCAATATTTCTCCGCTATTCGCGCACGATCGTTTCGCGTATCCCTTCCGGGTACTTGCACACCGCGAATACGACATATCGTTCATTTGGAAGAAGAGGGTTCCATCTCAAAATGTTTTTTTTTATTGCATCAATGCCTTCTAAATAATGACTTCTACTATGGAAAAAATAGTTACATGTGTAAGTACACTAGTCTCCGAGAGATGGCAGATGCAACTCTTTGGTTTTCCCCTAACTTTCTCTACAGAACGTTATTCGCTTTAGAGAATACAGTTACATCTTGGAATATAATAGACAAAAATAAGTTAGTTTAATTAAAAGGGTGATTTATTTTTGGGATATAGAGTTATAAGTAAGTAAAGATATAACCATTTTTCTTATTAAAAGTTATAACACTAAAAGTGAACAGTATGTTCTGATAGAAGGATACTTTCTTAGTTGTAACTTTTTTTTTGGATAATTCATCATAAAAAAGGAGCAATGTAATGTGCGTAAATAGTTATTTATGAAACAGTCCGTGAAAAAACGCACGCGATTTTTAGAGCACGAGCGACAACGGAGCGAGTGCTATAAATCGCGTAAGTTCGCAAAAAGTACTTCACGCACAGTTTCATACAATATTGTATCTACGATAAACAAATAAAAAAGCTGTAACTCTTCGTCACTGAAATTCATTTCTATTCTACAATTTTTAGAACTTTGACATTTAAAAATTCTAACTACTTTCAAACCACAAAACTATCAAAACTTTTGTTGTAATTCATTGCTCATATTGTCATCACCATGATAACGCGAAAGTTAAAATAGTGCGAAAAAGTAAATCCCATTTAAAATACATTGTTACTTCACGCACACTTTAAATCCTTCACGCACTGCTATCTATAATGACAGTTTTCACAAACTAAAAACTTATACATAATATGACATAGAGTAGATAAAAGTAGTTTTGTGAAATGTAACCTAAAGTTATTTTGTTATAGGTATGTGAATTATTTTTTTGCATTGAATAATCTTTTGTTTTCCTGAATACTATTTAAGTTTTCACAAATATTTGTAAAGAAAAACAATTAGGTATTACTATTATTGCTTATTTATGTTTCATTTTTTGTTGTATAAGGGATACGAACTATTTAATTAGTTTTTTTTTTGTTTTATTAAATCATAATTGATATAATGGCATTTTTAATAATACTTTATTAATACAATTCCTAAAATGTAACTTTATGAGCAAACATAGTGCTTTAAAAAGATAATATTTCTTTATTCAAGGTTATATCTAAGTCTTTTTTCTAAACCTGATATCTTAAAAAAGAAAATTCTTGTCAGAGCGATAAAAAGATCAGAAATCTATCATACTTAATCATTAAATCCTATAATCTCAATAAACACTGCGCAAAATAAATGAAATAAAAATAAAATATGAATCTTAAATCCTTTCTACTGAAAAAGTGAAAATTCTTAGATATTATAACCCTCTTCTTCCAAATGAACGATATGACAGAAGCTCGAAACAAATGAGAAACGTTGAAAAGCTCTATACACATTTCTATACCAAAAAACACCCATTATAAAAAAGATTCTTAATACATGCAAGTTCCCTATTAAAATATGTATTCCTCGTAGATCCATTACAAGTTCTGAGATATAGTAGTGAACTCTCGATATTACTAAGATATATCTTTACGAAATTGATCTCATGTATAAAGGTATATCTATCACAAGTAAACAAATTTAAGCACTGTACGTATTTATTTTTTCGGGATTTTGTAAATTTCGTGCAAAACGATTGAAAATTAAAAATGAGCACATAATGATTGTGATGTAGAGTTTGAAGGAAATGCCGAAGTGCAAAACAAACCATTTAAAATGACCGTACATAGTCAAAAGGATCTGAGCATGATAACTCGTAGATAATTTATTATTTTTTTAAGAAACGAAAATGTGATGTATTAAACCATATAATTTATTGAATAGAATTGTGATGCAATAAAAAGTCATGCGCAGATTTTGTTAGATTTTATCCTATTGTATTTATGATAATGATATTAACTTAATATTCTTTTGTTTCCACGGACAGTCTTCAGACTTGTTTATAAATATTATGATATAGTTTTTTTACTACAAAAATAGGCTTACGTCAAAATTAAATCAATATGGCGACTGAGAGGCAAACAAATGTTATTTTATCAGTTCTTAATGTGTTTTAGATCATTTTAGTCACATTTCTTTGTAATTTTGTTTTGTACAAGGATAAATTTACCATGTTCACTAGAGGAATTCATTTAAAAAGACAATATGCCTCATTTTTGTTGTGTTTTGAAGTGTAGAATGCGAAGTAATTATGATAAAGTTTAGTTTTATCGCTTAACATCAGTTAGATTTTAAGCATAAAACTGAACTAAATAAGTTATCATCTGAGAGACAAAACCAATGGTTAAATGCTATAATACGTCCTATAAAAATGCTAAATAACTAACTACGCCCATGTTACTTACGCTTGGAAAACTGTCTCCACAGTAGGTTAACTCAGGCCCCTTGAGGGAAAATGGACCTATATTTATTTTGCCAATCTTTTGCTGGTATCTACTAGTAACATCTATTGGCTACCATCAACTTTCGAAAATATTCACTCGTTGTTCTGAAGCTATTTCCTTGTGGCATTTTTATGATTGACTATTTAGATGGGAAATAAGCCACAATTAAATTGAAAAAATAATTGTATTAACGTTTCGACGCTCGTCGTGTCGTGTCGTCAAAATACAAAATAATAAAATTATTTTTTCAATTTAATTGTGGCTTATTTCTCATCTAAATAGTTAATCATATTCACTCATGTTTATTCACTGCTTAAAACTAAATAAAGTCAAAAAACTATACAAAATCTACAACAAAGTGTTCGGAAAATACAACTAAAAAACTGTTAACAGTAAAAAACTTAAGAAACAATGTGGTACAAATATAAACAAATACAACGTTTGACAGCTTGACTCCGAGCGATATTATAAACGTCAAAGTTTTGGAATGCCCTATTGCCAAAACAGAATTTTCATCGTGGCCATGTTTCTTGTACAGTGAGAAGCTAGGCATCATTACTTGTCTGAGATTTTTTTCTTTGTTCTTGTTTACTGTAAAAATAATATCTACAATTCTTTATTCTAATTGATTATGTCAATCGGTTTTCATTACTTGCCGAAATATATTACAGTAAACACGAACAAAGAAAAATATCTCTGACCAGTGATGATGCCTAACTTGTCACTGTACCGAGGATCGTCGCCATGATGAAAAGTCATATTCTAATGTTTTGGTAACGCTCTACCGTCAGAAATCTTTAAATGACGTAAGGGTATTTTTGTAGTAAAAAAACCATACACAATTTGTTTAATAACATATTTGTTTAATTTGTTTGTTGTTGGTTGTACTTTTTTTAGACCAGTTTAACAACGTAATATCTGTCTTCAGCCAGTCTATTAAATTTGTATTGGACTTCTTAGTAACTAAAGAAATATTATTTAATATTATTTTATTTAAAATTACATTAAATCAACTACAGGGTGTACCAAAAGTAGCGGGATGGTCAAATATTTCGCGAAATGAACATTGGATCGAAAAACTGAAAAATATGTGTTCAATATTTTTCAAAAATCTATCAAATGATACCAAACACGACTCCCCACGACCGCATGGAAGTGGGGTGGAGGTAACTTTATAATCTTAAATAGACTCACATGTTTTATTTATTGCAGATTTTGATTCCGTACGTAAAAATAAGCAACTTTTATTCGAGACATTTTTTTTAATTGTATGTATGGCGCTATAATCGGCTATAATTGCATAAATATAATCGGCTATAATTGTAATACATGGAGCTATAATCGGAAAAATGACTTATCGTGAGACACTAGGTAAATTATAGAAACGGTCTAATATCTCGAGAAATATACTTCCAAGTAAATCCAAAAACCATGTGTTTAATATTTATCAAAAACCTATCGAATGACACCAAACACTACTCTCCACTTGCACCCACGGGGGATTAGGCGGTACCATTTTTTATTATGCCTCCCCCCCCCCCCCAACATTTATCCAAGATATTTTTTATAATTTTTGATAGATGGCGCTATAATCGGAAAACTACGGTTTATTGGCGGCATCTATCAACAGTTCTAAAAAATGTTTCGAATAAATGTTACTTACTTTTTCATGGGGAATCCAACTCTGCAATAAAAAATGGGTGTTCCTATTTAAGATTGTAAAGTAGTTATCCCCCACCCCACCTCCAGGGATTGGAGAGGGGGGGTCGTGTTTGGTGTCTTTCGATAGATTTTTGAAAAATATTGAACACGTATTTGTCAGTTTTTCGATCCGACGTTCATTTCGCGGAATATTCGACCGATCCGTTACTTTTGGGACACCCTATATAAAAAAGTCTGAAGAATTCGTAATGTTGTAAGGTAAAATTTTTTAGGAGGTAAAAATTGACTGTTTTCCCGTTGTTTATATATTGTTTTTATTTATGAAAAAGGGACATACATTTTACAACTTTCGGACTTATAGTATGCTCGGTTTTTTTATTCTAATTTTGGAAATAAATCTGAAGAAATGTAAATAAACATTTTCCGTCTTACTTTAATTTAATTCAGTGGAATTGACAAACACTTTCCTGTTCTTAATGTTTTACTAATTAGAAAATATCTTCAGTTGTACATTATTTATAGTAAACATTAAGAGAATCTAATGAGTTGTGTTTTAATAACCTACTGTGTCACATCTACATCAGTAACATCAGACCTATGCCCCGACATCAGATCACGAAGATGAGGAACTAGAGGAAATCTACGAAGAAATTAATGCAGCAATGATGGCAAGTAAAGCAAGGTATGAAAAATTAATGGGCGATTTCAAAGAAAAAATAGGGAAACAAGACAACCAAAATGATATTTTAATAGGCCCTAAATGGATTATGAAGAAATACTAAATTATGCGAAAGAAATCCTATACATAACCAACGCATTCTTTAAAAAACCACAAAAGATAAGATGAACCTTCTTTTGCTTCTTTTAGAGAAGAATAAAATACAGCAACTCATTATACTATGACAGTAAAGTTATACATAAACACCGATCACAGATCGCTAAGAACACGAATAAGAATTAACAGCAAAAGAAGACAACTTATAAACGCCAAGCAAAAACAATAGACGAACAAAAACTGACAGAACTATCAAAGATTCTTCTTCTCGTTGTCCTTGAAATCCCAAATAAAAAACTAATAGCAAAAGAATCGATCTATGAAACAAAGTTCAAACACTCAGCAAGGAAACGCAATATTTAATAAGAAGTCACACGTAAGAAGTTATACTTCTTTGTCACTATTTAAATATATTTTTAAAAAAATTTACCTCTATCTCTCAACTTTTTTTCAAAAAGTATTCAAATACCTATTTATTCTTAACTCATCCCACTTAATATAATTTTCGATCATAATATTGAACTGCCAACTAGTCTACTAAAATGTAAATACCACAAAGTTCCCGAATTGCGCCTTTTTGTCGATAAGACAGTATTAACCTTATTAAAATAATATCAAAAATTTAAACAACAAAAAAGGGAGGCAACAACATGCGGTGTTCCCAAGCGGTCTCCCATTCAAGTGTTAACCGCACCCGACACTGCTTGACTTCAGTGATCGGACGAGAACCGGTATCAGAGCCGTGCGGTACATATTTTCAATATGATGCAAGTCTTCGAAATTCCGCGCCTTAAATATTATTGAAACTTGACTTTTATTTTTATTAAATGCAACTGCACAAAATGAACTAAAACTTATTTTAAAAACAACACATTATTTAAATTAAATGAAATAATAAATATGCATTAACACTAAATAATATTTACAAAAATTTCAATTTTATCCTTCTGACTATAATTTTGGTAAATTCGTCAGATTGGTGTAGTCTAAAGGGGGTCCGGACAAATAATCCCGGACAAAAAATCCCCACAAATTATCCCCGGACAAAAAATCCCCACAAATAATCCCCGGACAAAAAATCCCCACAAATTTTTTTGGACAAAATATCCCCACAAAAAATCCCGGACAGAAAATCCCCAAGAAATGTTTGCTGTCGAATAGTTCTCTAAAAGTTTTCCCATGAATGGTGGAAGATATGGGAAATAAGCTAAGGCTGTGGGAATCATGTTGTAATTGCTTTAAATCTTTTGATCACTCTGCTTTGAGTAACTCTGTTCAAAACATTGTCTATTCATGATAATAACTGATAACTATACTGAAAACAATAATCTTGATTATACTAATGTAAAAAATCCGTTCCATGCATCGCCATGAAAGTTATACAAAGCTTTTCGATTATTTTGACTTTTGTTGGTTTTGGAAACAAATTTATGGGCATTCCTGTTCGATATCAGGTTTTCAGAAAACGTATTTGAGGATCTGTGTGCATCCATAAAAAAATTTATCCATAAATCAAACCAAACATGGCTGTTCGGGGAGAGGCCAGATGGTAGAAGGTCTGTAGGGCGACCTAGAAAAAGGTGGAAAAGTTATAACGCCATTGATGATGATGATGACTAAATATTTTGACGTTAAACTTACAAAAGGAACAGAATTTTTTTGCATTGCAATCAAGATTATCGTTTTCTGGACCAGCAGTTATCATCACGAATAGACAATAAGTACAACATGACTCCCAAAGCCTTAGCTTATTCCCCATATCTTCCACGATTTTTGAAAAAACTCACAATTGGAATTCGACATTTGGTAATCGAAATTACAATGTATGCTTAATTTTAATCGCTAATCATTATTTTCGTGCCGAAAACTGGTTTCATGGCGATTGCTATAACTCTCATGCACTGAAGCTGAAAAACATTTTCGTCGATTGCATTCACGGGAAAACTTTTAGAGAACTATTCGGTAGCAAAAAATTTTTTTGGGGATTTTTTGTCCGGGATTATTTGTGGGGATATTTTGTCCAAAAAAAATTGTGGGGATTTTTTGTCCGGGATTTTTTGTGGGGATTTTTTGTCCGGGGATTTTTTGTCCGGGGATTATTTGTGGGGATTTTTTGTCCGGGGATAATTTGTGGGGATTTTTTGTCCGGGGATTATTTGTCCTAGCTTCGTCTAAAGCATAGATAAATAATATATAGTATTACGGTCTAAAGGCTGTATGACACTATACATTTTCTTGTATCATTTCTAATATCAAACTGGGACACATACCGGCTAATCATAGAACAGGAAGTAAATCTACTAGTGAGATTGCAAACTCCCGAACAAATAGAAACAGAAACTAATAATCTAATCAACTTACTTCAAAATGCTGCCAAACAGTCTACCCCTCAACCTGGACAAAAAAAATTTTCAACCAACATTCCTCTTGAAATAAAAAGACTAGTAGCAGAAAAACGAAAAGATAGATCAATTTGGCAAAGAACTCACAGACCAGACGACAGGACAATTTATAATAACAAAACAAGAAACTTAAAAACAGCTCTAGAACAGATGAGAAACAACTCATTTGAAAACTATGTATCAAACCTGTCGCGTCAAGATAACTCTATCTGGAAACCAATCAAAAACAAAAATAAACCAATAAATACTTCACCTCCAATTCGGAAAAACTCAGGACCATGGGCAAAAAGCAACAAAGAAAAAGCTGATTTATTTGCTGAACATCTAACTGAAGTCTTCAAGCCACACGACAATGACCAAGTACAAGAAGTAGAGCAGGAACTAGCCTTACCAATTAATCAACGAGAGCGACCAACTTTAATTACACCGAAGGAGATCAAAGATGAAGTTAATCATTTGAATGAAAAGAAGGCACCAGGCACTGATCTCATAACAGCAACAATGCTAAAACAAGTTCCTAAAAAAGGTATAATGAAGTTATTGTACATATTAAATGCAATCTTAAGACTTAATTATTGGCCTATATCATTAAAAATTGCCCAAGTAATTATGATACCGAAACCTGGTAAAGCTTTAACGGATGTTTCATCATACCGCCCAATAAGTCTACTGCCAATAATGTCAAAACTTCTTGAAAAGCTGTTACTTAAAAGAATTATGAGCGACCTAGAATTCCAAAACTGGATCCCAGAACACCAATTTGGATTCCGGCAAGGTCATTCTACAGTGCAACAATGCCATCGCATATCAAATGTAATTAATAGAGCTTTGGACAATAAACAGTATTGCACAGCAGCCTTTCTGGACATCAGCCAAGCATTTGATAAGGTATGGCACCCAGGATTACTTTATAAAATCAAAAAATCCCTACCCAACAAATACTTTGACTTATTAAAATCATATCTAAATCACAGAGAATTTGAAACTAAAGTGGAGGATGAACTATCAAACCGTAACAAAATTCAATCAGGAGTCCCACAAGGTAGTATATTGGGTCCACTTCTTTATGTACTGTACACATCCGATTTACCAACCTCTCCACAAACCACCATTGGAACTTTCGCTGATGACACAGCAATATTTGCAACTGAAGAGGATCCAAGAGCCAAGATCCAGTATTAAAACTTCAAGAACACCTAGACCAAATTGGACAGTGGTTAAAGAAATGGAAGATAAAAGCTAACGAAACTAAGTCAACACATATAACTTTCACACTAAGGAAAGACCAATGCCCAAATATTAGCCTTAATCAAGTCAACATACCACAACAGAACATCGTCAAATACCTGGGGCTTCATCTTGATTCTAAATTAAACTGGAAACAACACATTTTAAAGAAGAAAAAACAAATTGAGTTGAGAGTGAAAGAAATTAATTGGCTTATAGGTAGAAAATCTCGACTCTCAATTGAGAACAAACTGCTGATTTATAAAACAGTCATCAAACCTATATGGACGTACGGTATAGAACTATGGAGTTGTGCCAGCAAATCAAACACAAAAATTATCCAAAGAACTCAATCAAAAATTCTACGCACCATCGCAAATGCCCCGTGGTACATTTCCAACCAAACCCTTCATACAGACCTAAACATCCCGTTAGTCAGCACAGTAATTCAAGAAAGAGCCAACAGACATCACGAGAATTGGAAGACCACCCCAACCAATTAATATTACCATTACTACAGCCACTAAACAACAGAAGATTGCGAAGATTATGGCCCATAGATCTTCGCTGAAACTGAGGTGAAACCGCTGGGTGATGTACCTCATAACGCCATTTTAGTGTACAATAATACATTGATATATGTTATTGTACTTGTTATCAAATTAGCTTATAGAATATGTAATTCTGATTGTTAATAAATGCTTACAAAAAAAAAAAAAAAAATTCTAATATCGTTTCTGATATGTCAAAAAAATGCATAGTGTCATACACAGATACAAGAAACGATACAAGAATTTGAGTCAGACACAGATTCTTGTACAAGAACTGCACCAATTTCTGCGCAAAGAGCAAAAACGTAAAACCTGCTGGTAAAACATCTAAAATGTCATAATTACTTACTCATAATGGCGGCTGAAATGAAAATGGGATCATGTATTAATGAATTTATTTGTGTTTTTGTAGGTATTATTTATAAATCTTTTATTGATACTTAATATACCGTTTGGTATGAACTACTGTTCTACTAATAATCATATATTTAGCTCCTAGTAAAGTTCAAATTATAAATTTAGGTTTCATGGTGCATAATTTTTTAATAGACGAAAATACAATAGTTCCTAATTTGGATCAAACTGAAGATAATTCTAATGCAAATATTTTAGCACAAATATCAAAACAAAATAAAAACACAAATAATCAACCTCAGTCAACGTAAAATTCTGGTTAACATTAAAATGTTAATTAAAAGTTTATTAATTTTATAAAATCTTTAAAATCAGTTGTAGCAGTATGCAGTACTACCATAACGTGACAGTGACAAACAAAATTTCGACCAATCACGTGCCGAATTTCATACAATTTTCGATACAAGAACTTGCATAGTGTCATACAGGGCACAAATGTACGTACAAGAAAATGTATACAAGAAACGATATCAGAAACGATATTAGAAATGATACAAGAAAATGCATAGTGTCATACAGCCATATAAAGTAGCAGCTAGTGAGGACTCTTGAAATGAGTGCTAAATTTTTTAGTTTTGTTTGTCTTATGGAGCTTCGTAAATTTTTAATTTTGAAAGACTTCTTTCACCACTAGCTACCGAGGCAGGGAGTGTTAATAAAATTCTTAGTGATACAACTTATTAGTTCTTATGTTTGTATTTTATTATGTTGTATGTTTAATTTGCAATTTATATTAATTTTGTAATACATAATACCTAAGTATATTGGTTTTGTTTTTTATTTTAATTTGTTAACTTGTTTTTTAATATTGCCGATTTATCTAATTTCAGAAAATTGTAATGGATATTGTTATTTTTTGACTCTATGTAAGCTTCGTCTATAAAATTGTAAAATAGTTTGTAATTTATGGAAGACTATTTACTGGGCCTGATGATGAGGCAACGAAAATATAAGCCTCGAAACCGGTTGCTCCACATTTTTTAACATAAATTAAATACAAACTCAAAGATTGCGAGTATTGACTTAATTTATATCCAGTAGTATAATGGACTCACATTGGCGACCCTTTCATGATTTATCTTCCTTTGTTAAGAGCTTATCCACAGATTTTTCGTAATCAAATTGACGCTTTTTTCTCCTGGTTCGAATTTTATTTTCAGCAGAAAATTTGAATTTATATCAAGATTTTCTTCAATTTCATTAGTAGTAATTTTCTTTAAGTCATAGCCAGATTGTCTGCGACTTTTCATTTTTTTTTATAGTTTCTGACAACATTTTTACACAATCTGACAAATTTATAGTTACCTACTTTTTGCAACATCTTCGAGACTGAATTTATATGACATAAAATATAATTTCATAGAACTACACCGCATATAAATTTTTTGCTGATCCTAGTGATTTAACTTTAGTTTATGATTTCTGAATCTTTGTTGACTTCTTCTATTATTTCGAATGAGGTATCATATATTTCACAAACTTGAAATCTTAAAGCCTTAAATGTTTCAATGCATCTATTTGACTTGACCATCTAGTATCACTCAACGGGTTTAGAGTTGTGAAACATGTTTTTTCGGAACTTCCCAACGCTTTGTATAATTAGATAAAAAGTGTACAGTTCTTGTGTAATACAAAAAGGGTTGTTGTTTCTGTACAAGAAGACGCTTTCTTTACTTTTAAAACTAAGTTTAAAGTCTAAAACTATCTTATTCCTATGATTATTTTTATGTATTTTGATTTTACTGATTATGCCGCCCCCTTATGATGCCGCCTGATGCGACTGCCTCACCGCATCATAGCACCGCAAGGCCCTGACCGGTATATTCAGTGTGGTATGGCTGTTGCCAATTATACTTAGTCCTAATAAGCCTTTCTACCTTTAGGTGTAAGGTGGAGTTGAGTTTGGCATTGTAGACTAGGATACAACATCGTTAATTCTGTCGGTAAGAGTTATGTCGTCCTCATGAAGTGGATCCATTAAACTTAGAAAATTTGTAGAAATTGCGTCTTCTACGAAAAAAGTACTCACTGATTGCAATACCTTTAGGCCATGTTTCGGGCATGAATAGTTGTTCATGAAGATCTGCATCAGCTGTAATTCTAAACGAGTTGGTTCCAGTAACTTTATTTTCATACAAGGTGCATGAGAATTCACGTCCAGGAAACTTTACTTTCAAATAATCTTGTATATTCTCCATGGTATAGGATTTTTTGTATTTTGTGGCATATACCCACACCTTATCACCCGCTGAAACTCCTTCATTTGTGTCACAGTCTCCGACAATTTTGATGCATTTAGGTAGGTATTCTTACTCGTTATTTCTCGGATTCCTCGTTATTGGTTCTTATACTGTATTTGTATTATTTTTGTACATATCCTTTATTACTTCTATTAGGTAGGTATGTGTCTGTCGACTCCCCTTTCTTTTAGTGTCTTCCATACGTCCTTTCTTCGGATTCTGTCAAACGCCTTTTCCAGTTCGATGAAGCACATATGTATCTCTCTATTCTTATTGATTACCTTTTCACTTACTTGTCTTATTGTGAATATTAGGTCTTGCGTGCTTCTGTCCTTCCTGAATCCACACTGCGTGTCTGCTTCCATAGTTGTTTCTATTTGGGTTTTTATTCTTGTCTCTATTATTCTTGCGAATACCTTCCCAGGGATACTTGATATGGTGATACCTAGGTAATTATTACAGTTTCTGTTTCAGAGAAACTAAGAAAAGAATAGTTTCTGAAAAACTATTACAGAGAAACTGTTATAAAACTGTAAACTGCCAATTATAAATAAAACAAATCTGATTTTTAGGCTTTTTTACGTGAAATTAAACTTCCGTAAATATTTACTAATAAATTATCTGTAAATATCTACCACATATAGGTATAATTGAATTAATAAAAACACCAATATGTTTTTCACACTGTTTATTTGCACTGATACGTAACTTGAAATATTTAGCAACTAACTTCAGACTGTCATTTTTATTTCGTCAGTGTGTCAATCGCGCCTAAAGAAGTAAACACTTCAAAAGAATGAAACACTACAAGAAAAGAAAGGCATACGAGACTGGAAGAAGAAAATAAGGGAAAGTAGAAATCTAATTACAAAATTGAATGATGAAGATGACAACGAGGACATGAAAGAAATTCAAAAAAGAACCATGATGATAGAAAACTACTACCAAACATTGAGTTGAAAGCCAAAATACCACCAGTTAAAGAAGAAAAATAGTCAAAAATGTGGAATAGGGCTTTTCATCGACTCTCGTTTGTTTCGAGCTTCTGTCATATATTGTATTAATCTGTGTATAATATTCATATATACAGATTATACAACATAATATGACAGAAGCTCGAAACAAATGAGAGCCGATGAAAAGCCCTATTGAAGACATAACAGAGAAAAAAAAAATAAAAGCAATGAGCATTATGAAAAATAAAAAAGCTTCAGCTGAAGACGGAATAATATTAGAAATGATAAAATCTGGAGGACAACACATAAAAATGCTAAAAATTACAGAAATAAATACCCACAGCTTGGTTAAATGCTGTTATAATGATATAACTGATTTTCAAAAGGAGAAATAAATTAGAACTGAAGATCTATTAGCCTGTTATCAACCTTATATAAGCTGTTTGAGAATATAATTACGTTTCGACTAACAAAAAACTGGATAATTATCAGCCCCTGGAACAGGTTATACCATGCATATAGGTCATACAAGTAATAAAAACACTAATCGACAAATCAAATAAATACAATATCTGGACAGCTATGGTAGATTCATCACTAACTTGACTCTATCTACAACTGCTCTTAAGAGTTTTATAGAACTGCATTTAAACCAGTTCCTTCAATTTTTCAATCATAACACTCTTGTTCCTATACCCCTTCCTCCTCTTATTTTTTCCTGCATTATCAATCTTAGCATTTCATATCGCTGTCCCCTCATTACACGTCCTAGATATTGTAACTTTCTTATTTTTATTGTGTTTATTATTGTTATACATACAGTGAGCACGTAAAGGTTGGAATAAATTCGTTTTCTGGAGAATGGACGATTTTGGAAAAAAATCCCAAAACAGGTCAATTTTTATTTTTAAATTACGACTTTTTGGCATATATATCATACTAGTGACGTCACCGATCTGCGCGTGATGACGTCATCGATGATTTTTTTAAATGAGAATAGGGGTCGTGTGATGCTCATTTGAAAGGTAGTTCAATTCTCTATTCAGTAATATAAACATTAACATAATTAATTGTACAGGGTGTCTAAAAAATTTTCTTTTTGATTAAATTTATTGACACAAAAAGAAGATGTATGTAATTTATTTAATTCAAAATACATTTTACTGCTCTCAGAAAACAAAAAAAAAACATGTTTACTTGAAAAATATTTATGGCTTTTCGCTTAAATTAAATGTTTAAACTGTCACGAGGCTGGTGGGTGGCTGCTTTAATATTGAATTTAAGCAAAAAACAATATTTATCTGCCAAATTAACATTTTTTCCTGTTTTCTGATGGCAGGAAAATTAATTTTGAATTAAACAAATTACACACATTCTTCTTTTTATGTCAATAAATTTAATTCAAAAAAATTTTTTTTGGACGCCCTGTATAAATAGTTATGTTAATGTTCATATTACTAAATAGAGAATTGAATTACCTTTCAAATGAGCTATCAGATGATCCATATTTTCATTTAAAAAAATCATCGACGACGTCACCACGCCCAGATGGATGACGTCACTAGTATGATATATATGTCAAAAAGTCGTAATTTAAAAATAAAAATTGACCTGTTTCAGGATTTTTTTCCAAAATCGTCCATTCTCGAGAAAATGAATTTATTCCAACCTTTACATGCTCACTGTATATATTAATAACAAAAAAAGAATGTGTGTGTACTTTGTACGCACGTAAGAAGTTATACTTCTATTATATAATTTCAACGAAATAAATATACTTAACAGGTCATTTGTATTTTATTTAAATATTAAACTAACTTTCTTATCTACCACTTTCAAAAGTTTTTTATTAAAACAACCAAAAATTAAAAAAAAATACGAATAGTCCAGGATTAGAACCGGGGACCTTCCGATCTCTGATCCAACTAGGCTACCGAGCCTCTTGTAAGTGACACGTAAGTTTCGGATATAATTACACAACACGGTGACAAATAGATCGAGTGGAAAATGTTATACCTACATATTTTATTATCTTACTACAGAGGAAAACAAAGCCATAGACACAAAAATTATAACCAATAATACATTTACTAAAAACACTAATATATTCTTTTAACCTTTATAACTACCCACTCATCAAATGACATAACTACACGCGTGGCGTACTTTATACGCCACAAGAAAATACACTTAAAAACAGCGGATTTGTTTTTTTTTAATACACTTAGTTGTTTGTTATAAACCTTATTCGGCATCAGTGAATACTTGGAGATCCTTCTCAGTAAGCCAATTGGGATTTATAATTGGAATCATGGAATAACTGGATTCCATGATAAATAAAATTACTAATAAATTTTTTTTTGAAATGTAATTTGCTACAGGAAAAAAGGTATTGTTTATAAAGAAAAATATATTTTGTGCCATAATGACTAAAAAACAATTGAAATATGTATGTACTTACATTACTACTTATATTAATATAATCGTGGCGTATATTGTCTACCACCGGAAACAACAAATAATAAACTGATTGATGGATTCGACCGTTACTTGATGGAAGTTCATTTTATCTAACAATAAAACACTGAAAACTTTTGTTTTCTATACTTCCACAAAATTTATTACAACTACTTATGTGACTACAGCTGTTTCGGCAGAGTGCCTTTCTCAAGTGATTTAGTTTACTATGTGTTTGCCTTTTTAAAGTCTTTTACTGAAGAGGTTGAGGAGTGGGGAGCTGTTTGTCTCGAGTTGGTCATTCAGAATTATATCTTTATTTTTCAATTTATTAATTTCCATAGATAAAGGCCTTAAACTATCTTTATTAGAATCTATGGAAATTAATAAATTGAAAAATAAAGATATAATTCTGAATGACCAACTCGAGACAAACAGCTCCCCACTCCTCAACCTCTTCGGTTAAAGACTTTAAAAAGGCAAACACATAGTAAACTAAATCACTTGAGAAAGGCACTCTGCCGAAACAGCTGTAGTCACATAAGTAGTTGTAATAAATTTTATGGAAGTATAGAAAACAAAAGTTTTCAGTGTTTTATTGTTAAATAATAAACTGTAAATTACGATCTTCCCAGAGCGCCGATTATAACGAAACTATAACCAAATTGTACAGCACATTCCAGTGATAGGTTAGAGAGATAAACAAGGTCAAAAATTAAATTTTTAAATATATTTGCAGGTTGAATTCTTATATCTGGCGTACAAAATACGCCAGCGCGTGTAGTTAAAGGTTAATGCAGTGTTGCCAGATGAAAATTTCTCGAAACAGTAGAATAGGACATAAAAAACAGGAGAAAACAGGAGATTTTAATAATTTCAAATAAAACAATAAAATGTAGTTAAATTGAAAAAAATAACTATCTATGGCTATTTTTCAAGGCCATTAATTAAGTAATTAATTATTTAATTAATTAAGCAGTAATTAATAGAAGTGAAGCAAGACAGTCCGTGACTAGTTTCTGACTGATTCACATGCGCAGTTCCGTTTTCAAGCGCTTGAAAACGGAACTGCGCATGCGAATCAGTCAGAAACCAGTGATCGACTGTCTCCATGAACAAAATTTTTAAATTCAGGTTTCACAAATGTTTAAACTTGTCTGATAACGCTAGATAATGTCTCAAATTTAATACCAACATACCATATTCTAGTGGAAAATATAACAGAAGATTTGAGATTGAAAACAGGAGGAGAAGTATGAAAACAGTAGATCTCCTGCTAAAACAGGAGATCTGGTAACACTGGGTTAATGACTTATTTGCGCTGATACAGATACATACATACCTATCTTGAAAGATTAGCAACCAACTATTACTGTCTGTGTGCGCATGCGCGCAGTATTATGAAATTTTACTCTCAATCGGGCCTAAAGAAGTATAACTTCAAAAAATAATTGTAGATAACTAAACTGTGCGTCAGAGAAAACGGGCCACCCATAAATTTTAAGAAGTTTTTTTCTTCTGATCACATTTGGGATGATGCCCCTTTAAGGAAAAGTGGCCCATTTCTCAATGAGAGCCATTCGAAGCTTTTCACATGTTGGAGGTGGTATACCTCTGACACACTCCAGTTTTGTAGGCCACTCCATTTTTGGAATATCTAATTATGGAATTATCTATATCTATTTGGAATTATCTTCTAAGATATTGTTTACAACCCTTGCCGTGTGTCTCACATTAGCAGAAAACCATTACCAATGAACCCAGCATATGGCATCACATGATATTGTAGGATCTCTGTTATGTATCTGTGTGCTGTTAATACACCCCTCTTAATCAAGAAGAGATCCGTGTGTGCCTCAAATAAATCCCTGCCCAAAACATTACTAAGCTACCAACAAAAGCATTCCGGTATGACCGAGTGCAGGCAGCATACCGTTCTCCAGCCCTTCTCTAGACTAGACTATATTTTGACTATCTTTACCACAAATTGATATTCTACACTCATCCATTGTTATTGGGCGTCTAGTTTTTCTAATGTTATTAGTATAGTATGTCTTGTCGGTTTCCTACAGTCCATTATATTAAAATTGCCAATAAATGTTGATGTTTAATTGCATAAAATAACGTTTGGTTTTCTTTTAGAAATTGTAAAAACTCATTTTTTTGTCAGTTAATATTGGTATTTTCACTGGCTCCAAAATTCATGATTCTTCAGTGGTTGTCCGCTCATGTTGTTGAATTTCGAATTTTTTTCTCATTACTAACGAGTATTTATAAATTTTTTTCAATTGAAAACATCTTTGTTAGACATCTTATGGACAAAATATAGTTTACCTTCATTTCTTCTTGCTCTGTAATATTCAGGCCAACAAATTCTTTTAATTTCGTAACTAGATGTGGCATGAATAGAATCCATGGGTGTATTTTAACAGCTACAGCTAAGTATTTTAAATCAATTGTTTTTGGATTTTTGGCCTATTTCCTGAACTGCTTTTAGACACATTTCAGCTACAAATCAATTTTGACCTCTGCAATCATAGCTATAAAAAAACTAGCCATAAAATATTTGAATTAAAATAATAAAATAATAACACAAAAATTTAAAGTCACTGACTTATTTTATGGTTTATTACAAATTTAAAGTGTAGAATACAAATTTTTTTTTAGTACTATCAATTAAATAAACAATACACAGCTCCAGAACTGTGATCTTCTTAACTGGCTGTAGCCTCAATATCTGATGCTTGCTGCTCTGGTTCTTCATCATTATAAATATTCTCAGCCATTTGCCAGACTTGCATAATGTTATCTTCAGATACAGAGCATATAACCCATGGTTCGTTAGGGTTCCAACTGAAATCAGATATTTTTGCAGTGTGTCCTCCATGAATGAAGAGGAGTTCTGGTGGACCATCTTCGGAATCTTCAGGACTTTGTTCTTCTCCAATTTTACTTAAATCCCAAACATGAAGTCTGCGATCAGTTCCTGATGATGCCAAAATGGTTTCGTTGTGAGGAGACCACTGTACTTGGAAGATTTCATCTTTATGAGATTCAAAACTATGTAATTTAAGTTTTAAGTTTCTTAAATCCCATAATGCTACAGTCTTATCAGCACTACCAGTCGCCAAAATGAATTCTGAATATGGATTAAAGCTTAAGCAATTCACTTCAGCTGTGTGAGCATCAACAGTGTGAGATGGTTTACTGGTGTTATTACATCTAGTATCCCAAATCATCAGTTTCTGATCATCAGCTACAGAACCAAATAGACTTTCGTGTAGTAAATGCCAAGCTACATCTTCCACAACAGCAGTATGACCAGTAAAAACAGTTTTGGCATCGATTATACGATTTTCTTTAGGTGTAGCGTTAATATCCCATAGACATATGGTGTGATCATCACTAGCAGATAACAAATACCCATTTAGATTTGGATTCCATGATAATCCATAACCTTCTTTTTGATGACCTCTTAATCTAAGATCAGGATGGCATTCTCCACTTGGATCAGGCTTACTTGGGTGTTTTGTGTAATCAAAGACAAGAACATCGCTTGATGGTGTTTTGGTGGCAATGACACATGGATTTTGAGGCATATACCGAGCTCTATTCACTTCTCCTTCATGATTGATTTTTATTTCGATTTCAATTTTACCTACAAGAGAATTTGTAATAATTAGTTTCTATATTACTATATTATTATGTACAGCTAATATGTACAGATTCGTCATCCTAGTCAAGCATCCTAATTCCCCTCTCCAAAAAAGTAGACAAATCAGACCCAGAAAATTACAAAACTTATTAAATACAATGATAAAATTAACAAACAAGGTGATAACAAAACTAAATTAAATTAAAACAGCAGAAGAACAACATGGTTTTAGGTCTGGAAGATTATGCACCTACGTTATATTTATAATGGGGCAAGTTCAAGAGAAATTATTGAAATACAACAAACCAGCATATTTATGTTTCTTGGACCTTAAGAAGGCATTTGATAGGGTCAAATTAAAGGACCTTATCGATTTGTTATACTCCAGAAAGGTACCTCTAGGAATATTAAAACAATCTAAAACATCTACCAGAGCAACACAATAAAAGTAAAAGATGAACTAACTGACCCAATTGAAGCTGACAATGGGATAAAAGGATTCCCTGAGTGCTTTATTGTTCAACCTGATCATGGATGAAATAATAAAAA
Organism: Diabrotica virgifera virgifera; assembly: GCF_917563875.1. Classification (NCBI taxonomy): domain Eukaryota; kingdom Metazoa; phylum Arthropoda; class Insecta; order Coleoptera; family Chrysomelidae; genus Diabrotica; species Diabrotica virgifera. Next base: position 244,489,355 of record NC_065448.1, on the reverse strand, counting down.
GAGTAAGAAATAAAAACGGATACCAAATGTGTAAGATATAGCAAATTTTTTTTGCAAATGAGAATGAAAATAATATAGCAATAGACAACTATACTATTGAACATGTGGTTGCCTTCACATGTCTGGGCACATAAATCAATCGGAAGAATTCTGTAAGTAGCGAAATTAAAGCACGTATTTCCAGTGGAAATCGTACATACCATGCTAATAAAGATTGATGACATTGAAATTATTAGACAAAAGAACCAAAATGACAATCTACGGAACCTTGATTAGACCCGTAGTAATATATCGCACATCCTGAACAAAACTGTTGTAAATCAAAAATACTTCATTTTACAGGAGCAGCAAAAGAAAATTTTACGGTACTTTATTTGGAGTTAAGTTAACACCTAATAGAAAATTTAAATTTATTTCTTTGCAAATTGAAGTCAATATTAATTATATTATACAGTAGACTCGCGATTATCCGAGTCTCGGTCATCCGAGCCCCTCGGTTAACCGAGGCCAAAAGTCAGAACAGTTGAGTTACAATTTTCAACCATGCCGCAACATCACCGCCTTAAAATCAAAAAGAGAAGCAAAGCTTATGCAAAATCAAATACTTTTTTAAACAGTAACATTATTAAGGTAACTGTTTTTATCTTTTATAGACAGTACTGTATTAATTTTGTCATTAAAATATCCACAGTTATCATTATTCACGTGTTTTTCTATCAATATAACCAATGTCAGTGTTAACCGAGTTTTTCCATATCCGAGGTAGTCACGGTCCCAGTTACCTCGGATAATTGCGAGTCTACTGTATAACAATGGCTTAGTGTGAAAACCTCGTATCTCATTAAATTACAATTTTACAGGAGAGACAAAAAACTGATTTTCTGCATAATATAGCCTAAAAACAAAAATTACATCACATATTTTTAATTCGAGCACATTGAGACAAATATCTGATATTGGCACAGAGCTAAAAGTGTTAAATGTTGCTATTAAATTGGAAATACAAATATTAACTATGAAAAACACGTAAATATCCTTGATAGAGCCTTTGCCCAAGTAACTATGATAACCTCGTATATCTTGATATACGTGTTTTTCATCTCAAATGAGGTTGTGTTTATTATTATTTACGAGGTTTTCATTTTTCATAGCTTATTCTTCTTCTTCAGGTGCCATCTCCGCTACGGAGGTTGGCAATCATCATAGCTATTTTAATTTTTGAGGCAGTCGCTCTAAATAGTTGTTTTGAGCTGCATCCAAACCATTCTCTCAGGTTCTTCAGCCATGAAATTCGTCTTCTGCCGATGCTTCTTCTGCCATCTATCTTTCCCTGCATTATGAGTCGCAGGATGCCATACTTCTCGCCCCGCATCACATGTCCGAGGTACTGTAGTTTTCTTTCTTTAATTGTCAGTTCAACTTCCTTCTCTTTACCTATTCTTCTCAGTACTTCATTGTTCGTAACTCTATCTACCCAGGAAACCCTCATAATTCTTCTATACGTCCACATTTCAAAGGCGTTAAGTCGTCTCATTGTCTCTACATTTAACGTCCATGATTCCAGTCCATAGTATAGTACACTATATACGTAGCATTTTGTTAGGCGTACTTTAAGAGCTAATGTTAAATCTTTACTACATAGGACCTTTTTCATTTTCATAAAATTAGAACGTGCTTTCTCGATTCTGACTTTGATTTCTGCAGTGTAGTCATTATTTTCGGTTATAAGTGTCCCTAGGTAAGTGTACTTTTTTACTCTTTCGATCTGCTGGCCCTCTACTATCAAGATTTCGTTAGTATTATGGTTGTTTTTACTAATTTTCATAAACTTTGTCTTTTTGATATTGAGAGAGAGTCCGTACTCCCTACTACACCTTACTATTTTACTCATGAGTATTTGCAGGTCTTGTAAATTATCGGCTATTATTACTGTATCATCTGCATATCTGATGTTGTTAACTAAGACTCCATTTACTCTTATGCCGACTGTTTCATCTTCCAGAGTTTCTCGCATTACCTCTTCAGAATAAGCGTTAAATAATAGAGGTGATAGTATGCAGCCTTGCCTGACTCCTCTTTTTATTTCCATTTCTTCAGATGTTTCTGTTTCAATTCTTACTATTGCTCGCTGATTGTAATAGAGATGTGTTATTAGTCTTAAATCTCTTTCATCTAGGTTTTTAGTTTTTAGAATTTCCATGAGTCGGTCATGTTTTATTTTATCAAACGCTTTATTGTAGTCTATAAAACAGACGTAAAGAGAACGGTTAACATCCAAACATCTCTGTGTCAGCACGTTGAAGGAGAATAATGCCTCTCTGGTGCCCATTCCATTGCGGAACCCATATTGAGTGTCACTAATATCCAGCTCCAGTTTAGAGTGTACTCTGGCGTGGATAATTTTCAGCAGAATTTTCAAGGTATGTGACATTAAGCTTATGGTTCGGTAGTCACTGCATTCTTTGGCATTCACTTTTTTTGGCAAACACACAAATGCTGATGTCAACATTTCTCTAGGGATGATTCCCATAGTATAGATAGCGTTGAACAGTTCTACTATTATGTCCAGGTTTTTCTCGTTGACCAACTTTATCAGCTCGCTAGGTAATTCATCTGGACCAGCAGATTTATTGGTTTTCATAGAGTTTATTGCCTGACTAACCTCTGATTTGGATATCTCTGGGCCTACATCTCCGGTTTGGCTATCTACGGATGTACTAGCTTCTCTCTGGTCATGAAATAGTTCCTCGATGTACTCTTTCCATCGTCGTAGTTTTCGTTCTGTCTCTATTATAGTATTTCCGTTTTTGTCGAGCAATATATTTGAGGTTCTTCTATTTCCTATTCCGGCTAGTTCTTTGACTTTTTTATGTAGGTTGAAGTTGTCATATATGTTTTGAAGTTCTTCTATTTCTTTACATTTTTCAGAGAAGTAGGTTTCTTTAGCCTCCCTAATTTTTCTTCTTATTTGGTTTTGAAGCTGTTTATAGCGAGTCTTATTAATTGTTTTGTTTTTTCTTCTTTCATTCATCAACTCTAGAATTTCCTCCGTCATCCATTCTTCTTTCTTACATTTGGTTGTTGTAAGTACTTTCTTACTTGGATCTAATATAGAGGTTTTGAAGAATTGCCACTGTTGTTCTACGTTGCAATTATTTCTTGGGTTTCTATCTAGATTTGTGTTGATTTCATGTTTCAAATTTTCTTTTGTTTCTTCTGACTTAAGTTTCTGTATGTTAAGTTTATTGTTGTTGCGGCTTTTTTGCGTCTTTTTTAGTTGAAGTTGAAACCTAGCAATAAGAAGACTGTGATCAGAAGATACGTCCGCTCCTGGATATGCCTTTACTGCCTGAATTGAGTTTCGATATCTGTGCTTTATTAGGATGTAGTCAATTTGGTTTCTGACGATTTTGTTGTCTTTGTCAGCTGGCGATTTCCATGTATAAAGGCGTCGCTTAGGTAATTTAAAGAATGTATTTGCGACTACAACATTATGTTCCTGGCAAAATTCTATTAGGCGATCCCCTCTGTCATTTCGTTCGCCAAGTCCATATGGCCCTACATTAGGGTAGCATTTTCCTTCGCCAATTTTTGCATTGAAATCACCCATGATCACTGTTATGTCTCTAGATGCTGTGAGCTGTAATGTTTTTTGAAGTTCGCTATAAAAGTTCTCTATTTCTTCTTCATTTTTGTCAGCAGTTGGCGCATAAATCTGAATTAGGTTCATTTTTCCATGAGCTGTCAATAATTGCAACATTATAATTCTTTCGGACACCGGAACGAAGCCTGTTACTGATCTCGTTACTTTTTCACTGAGGATCATAGCAACTCCATATCTGTGTTGGGTGTCGCTGCTTCCAGAGTAATAGATTCGCCCATTGTCTGTATTGAGTTCGCCAGAACTGACCCATCTTGTATCGCTTATTCCTAATATATCGATATCTAGTCGCATCATCTCTTGCTGTATATTCCTCAGTTTTCCAGGTTCATACATACTTCTTACATTCCATGTAGCGATTTTGTAGGTGTATTTGTATATATTTAGGGAACAGGGATTTCGCTGACTAACGGCCTGGGAAGCCCTGTCGTTGCTGTTGTTTCTTCCCCTGCCGAATCTTGGCATCCGAGAACCATGATTAGTAGGTCGTTGATTGTCATTTCTGTAAGCCATGACGATTTCTAGGGATACTCCATGAGTCTTTAATGCAGTGGTTTCCCGTTGCCTTCTGCATTCTTATACCGTTGACCATTCTGTAGGGTTCATCCGCCTTCGAGACCGATTTCTCAGTCTCAGGACAAAAGAGTGCCCTGCCACTTACCAACTCATCCGCCCGAAGCCGTTGGTCAGTAAGTGGGGGATTGCTTATACCGGCAATCATTCGGTGAAGAGCAGGTAGGTTGTAGAAAGAAATATAGTGACCCGTCTGCCCTCGGAAACCTAATAGCCATTCGGGGTCGGAAGAAGAAGAGGTAGCCAAGAGAGGCCGATAGGAAAGATTAAAGACATTTCACACAAGACTAGTTGAAAAAGAGTAAAATGTGAAGGCCCTTATGATCCGCCAGGTGCGTTTCATAAGCGTATGAGTATTAATACACTTTTTGTTCCCGCTCATACTTCGGGGTGTTGGACTACAGGCTGTATGGCTCGTCCAGCATGCCATAGCACGGAGGGTAGGGTGCATGCCATTTTACAATGTAAACACCCCAACTCCATGGCCTGACATAGCTTATTGCACACCTCCAAATACTAGGTCGATACAATAGGGCTTTTCATTCGGTCATTTGTTTCGAGCTTCTGTCATATGTCGTATAATCCGTGTATATTAACATTATACACAGATTATACAATATATGACAGCAGCTTGAAACAAATGGCAATCGATGAAAAGCTCTATACAAATCTTTTGCTTTAAGGTTCATAAAATGTTCCTATATGCCGGACTACCTTTTGCTGTTCACAAAACACATTTCTGCAAGTTGAATCTCTCAAACAAACACTCCAAATTAAGTACCAAATTCTTGGTTATAAATATACGTGGTATTCACACTAAATCAAGAGAGCAATTGATATACGTGGTTTCTTTTATCGGCTGTAGAAAATAGTCTAGTGTATTTGGAATTTTTCTAACAGTTGTAAATCATGAGATACAAGGTTTTTAAACTAAAACCACCAAGATGTCAAAAAAAATGAGATATGAGGTTTTCACACTAAGCCATCGATAAGCCCCATTAAAGTCAATGGTGAAAATCATGAATTTTGTGCAAATTTTAATTAAATTAATGATTATTTTTTTGAGATGATACGTTTTTGCTCGAAAAATTTTTAATCACAACGCAAAACGGTAATAACTCGAAAAATTTCTCTATTGGACAGATATACTTAACACTTTTGTTTACAAATTTCCGTGCAAAAGTGTAGCAACTCGAAATATTACTTTATTGACCGGAACCATACCGCTATTAAACCACACTTCCGATAAATTCCAGATGATTCACCTTTTTCGGGAAAATAGATCAATGAATATCAAAATTGTCCTTGCAAAATATGAGTATCACGAAATACTGCACTTTTGTTCCAATTTACATAATGATTACTGAACGTTAATTGGAAATAATACGCTTTTACTCGGAACGAGTGGTGTTTCACATACGCACCACGAATTGATACTGTTTTAACGGAAATTTTCCTGAAACATCTTCCGAGCAAAATAGCTTTTAGGGCCATCTGTGAAGTAATTTTTAAAGTAACTTTGCTACGGTTTTGTTGGTTAGTAGATTTGATATTATGTATCATATTTCCGTAAATAAGTGAGGTTTGAAAAAATTTTGAGTTATGACACTTTTGTTCAGGATGTGCGATATGGTTGTGAAACCTGGGTAATGACGAAAAAAGATGAAGTTCAACTCGGGACATTCAAAAGAAAGATACTGAGAAAAGTATATGGCCTGATGCAAGAGGAAGACGGCACATGGAGAATCAGGAGAAACTACGAGGTTAATGAACTGAATGAAGGGTATAATATTGTAAGATTTGCGAAAAGTCAAAGACTGTCATGGCTGGGACATGTTCAGCGACAAACAAAAACGACAAAGAAGATATTACAGTGGAAGCTGTTAGGAAGGCCCAGAACGAGATGGTTGATGACATGGAAGAGTACCTGAAAACCATGAAATATAAGGCATAGCCCGACAGGCAAATACCCATCCAGGGTTATGATGGCAAATGAAGAAGAATAGGTTAAGGTAAAAACAAATACAAATCTGTGGCTAAGAGACCTGCATCCAAGTCATCGTTTTACACACACATGGATGGTACAAAAGTATTAGTCTTAAAATACATACCAGAAACTGAACCAAATCCACCAAATTCTCCTTTTTCGTTATCATAATGGGAAGCGTCAAATTGTGCATCTTCATTGGGTAATTGAACACTGGCTATTAAAAGATGATTTTGTTCATCCGACGTATGTGTTCCCAAAATAAGTCTGTGAATAGAATGATCCTTTCCTTCTGGTCTAGTGACGTCTGGTAACCACTGGGCAGTCAAAGAGGGCCACTCTAGAGCATGGGTCATCACTAGATCGTACAGAAAGGGTGTATTTTTTTTCCATATTTTATATTCTTCGTTAATTACTCTCTCTTCAACTGCATCATCAAACGTCTCGGCATCCGCTTTATCCCCCATTTTTAGGCTACTATTTCGTTTTATACTTATTAATACACTTTAATAAATTAAAAAAGTTTGCAAACGCCACAATGAAAGGCAAACAACGAGCTATGTCAAATAAGCCGGTTATTAGGATGTTGGTAGCATTGATAGCCAACAACGGAGATCCGATGTGTTCGTTACTTGTTCGTTCACCCTTCGGCGTTCTTCGTACCGTTTTATACGAAAGTTTTAACGTGAAATCTGTCACTTTGTACACACGTCAAAGCAGTTATTTCACTGACAATTTGTCACAGAATTCAACCAATCAGAAGCTAGCTTTTTCAGCGCCAAATAATAATAAAACAAGGTTTATAGAAAAATTTTTGGTTTAAGTGTTGGTGACACTGATTGACATTGATTTTCTGGAAAATTGGTATACGGGGGATGGTTGAGAAATTATTTGGAGATTTCTATAAATCTTTTGTTTAACAATCTTTTACTCTGGACAAATCAAGGAAAAGTTGTTTAGCAGTTATTTTATTGCTGGAATCGAATCTTAAGATTACGTATTTTAGTAATATCGGTATGCAAAGTCCGCAGAAAGTGTGCCATTTTGTTTCTTAACAAATTAGCGCTCCGAAATATGTATTGTTATTTTTCAATTATTGCTCTGTAACTCCGAAGATTTTAACTTTAAATAAAAACACCCGAAATAAAATTCACTGTAATTTAATTCTGCACAGATATAAAGTCTGATTTCCGTCGACGAAAATTTTCTTCGGAAAATCCGGATTTTCCCAACAAAATCTTATATTTTCAACTAAAATTTTAGAGGAGTAATTATTTCTTAATAATTATTAAATAACTTAAAAGATTTCAGGTGAGCTTAAAAGGTGACAAAAGCTTTTTTGTAGTAGATTATATTTCCAGAAGACGGCGAAAATCGAACAAAATAGTTTAGCAACAATTAAAGTGTCAATTAAGAAATTATGGTCGCAATAATAACCAGAATAATTATGATACACCAGAATAACAACTATAATTCTCATATATTATAAAAATGCACTATATCTATCTATAAACATATTACAGAATTGAAATTTGACTATTTGAGCGGTTTCAGGAAGGTTTTAAATGTATAAATAATTTTTTGGTTTATAAACAAATAGAACACCTATCTCGGTAACTATTAGATTAAATTAAATTAAGAAAACGATATTGGAATGCGAGTACCTACTGGTTCCTGAGATACAACCGGTCAAAATTGACCGGTATTTGCGTCGAAGTCATAAACAATATGATGGTAATCTTCGAACCATTAGTTTTTTTATTGCGGTCCTCTACAATCAATCTTGACAGAAAATATTTTACTAAATAACAGACTCAAGTAGGTACTCAAGAAACAATTATTTTTTGTTGACCTGTGTAACTGTCACTAAATCCCATATCGTCGGCCTAATAAGCAAATTGCCTAAGTCCATTTTTTGCGAAAATTGTTTTTGGTGTCATCTAGTAGTAGACGGTAAAAGCTAGCGCCTGACAATTCCCACAAACGCCATTATTATTTGATTTCGCGCCAATTTCGCTAAACGAATTTTGCCGAAGTCACACGTTTTGTTCACATTCATACGAATATTGCCTATGTCCATTGTTTGACCAGATGTTCGCTTATATTATGTAATAGTGTTTCTGGAGTTGTTTTGATTGAAAACGTTAGAAAATGTAAGTAAATAAATATATTTTGATGATTATTATTAATATAGATATTGTATACTAAGTAGAAAGTTTGTGTAGATATTTTGTTTAATTAATTTTGGTCAATTCTGTATTGCTTCGAGTTAGGCAATTTTCTCTTTTATTACTTTTGTTGTCTGTTGGACATAGGCAAGCTCCAAAATTTTTTGCATCTCCTGTAAAATTTTCAATTTGTGACTTAGACAATTTGCTTATTAGACCGACGATAAGAGCAAACATGATATCGAAGATGCGGACGATCTCAGTATACGGATAGTAAATCAGCACATAAAAGAGTAAAGAGATTTAAGTACTTGGGATGCTGTTAAACGATAAATGGTATCCTGATGATGAAGTCATAGTAATATATAGGAGACCTTTCAAATGAGGTATCTCGTGGCCTCGGTTTGTATTAAGAAAAAATAGTTAATTACCTACGTCATTACGCCAACACTAATGACGTAATATCCAATACATATACAGCAATCGATCGTCACTTCTGTAGTCAAGTCATACTTTTGCATCATACTTAACTAAGTACATAGTTTTGGTTAACACCAGGAATGCGCAGAATGCGCAGCGCTGCCACGTCTAGGAATCTAACAGTATGCGCGATTGATCTACATCCCACCACGGAACGTTGTGAGATAAAAAAGAGAGAAAGAGGTGGTCAGTCAAAGAAATAAAAGTAAGACCAACGAGGAAGAACAATAAGTGTTGCCGCGTTAAGCTCTAGACTCTATCGCTAACTAATGTACTGAGTTAGTAAGTCAATTGGACTGCGACGGATTGAGTCGGAGCCTACCGGGGCGAAGCAACTATGTATTGAAGAGGTGCTTCGCTTGTAATTAAACAAAATCCGTGTAACCGCGTAGTGAGCGGTTGCTTCCATCTACGGCCTAGAGTCGTTGTAAGGGTATCGGTGTGTGTAGTCGTTGATTCTTTGATTCCATGTGTGTTTATACCTGACTGACGTATAACGTAGTTGCGAGTCTGTGCGTAATAATAGCGTGATTGATTCTTGTATTATATTAACATTGTTATTGTATTTTTTTGATATAAGTAAATTCAATTTTCTTTTTCTTTTATAGACGTATTTATTTTATCATTTTAGTTTTACTTTGTATATAAATATTTAGAATATTTACGATTTAGGTTACGAGTTAGGAATTCAGAAGTGTTAAGAAGGCTACAAAAGAATTGCAGGTGATAAAAAATATTGGGCCACATTACTAGAGGTGCGAAATATGAGATGTTTAAGGCTCAAGTAGAAGAAGAATTTCCTGGCTGCGAAACTTAAGGGAGTGGTATAGTTGCAGCTCAGTAGATCTTTTCAGAGCAGTCGCCAATAAGGTACGTATAGCTGTGATGATAGCCAACCTCCGATAGGAGAAGGAACTACAAGAAGAAGAATCCAAAATATAATTATGTATTTTGAACCTGTGTTTGTTTTACTGAATCTGTTGTCCGAAAAGAACCACCCGTTACATCGCCCGTTTCTGAAATAATGAATTTATTCTATTTGGATTTGTCACACTGTATACATATTCATAACTTCATTGACATTTAACATTTTTCTACGAAAACGAAAACCAATCTTATTAACTTCTAACACTAATCCACTGCCTACTTGCTTCCCTTAATTACATTAGGAATCCTTAAAAATCATGTATAAAAAAGTACTTTGTACGAATTATCGAACGAAAATCTAGTCGGCGGTGCAGACACTGTAGAAAAGACATCGCTCATTTGTCAAGATGGTTTTTAATTTTAGAGTGTTTAAAAAGCAATCTCCAAATGGGAAACTTACTATGTACTTGGGAAAGAGGGATTTTGTGGATCATATTTCGGGTGTGGAGCCAATAGGTGAGTGTAATTTTATAGCAATATCCTCGACATAATCCCGCAACATCCGGGTGTTAGGCGGTGGTCTCCACTAGACGCTGTAGACTGCGTACAGCGTCACGCCGTAGTAAAATTGTTTATTTTCTTTACTTTTAATAAACTTTGAAACTATCTTACAAAAACTATCTTACAACCGAAAATAGCCAAAAAAGAGTAATTCTAATTCAAATTAAGGGATGAATCGAAGTTACCACCGACTTGACCGGTTGCATCCAATATACGCCGTAGGCTGCGTATTGGAGACCATCGACTAACATCGTATTTGTAGCGATTTTGCTTTGTATAGACGAATTGGACAACTTTTGCTTAATCATTATTTGGTTGTAACATTCAAAAAGTCACTTAAATGCTTTTGGTCTTATGTGTATTTTAACTTGTCCTGCGGCTTTTCGATATTGAATTAAGGGGCTATCCTAGTGTAAAAGTACGAAATTCATATACTTTTTTTGGAAATTTCTAAAATAAAAAGTACTGCACCAATTGTTTTGAAAATTTGCACGAGCATTTACTATAAAGCAAAGTACATGCAAAACAATTTTCATTAAAAAAATATGGAAAATTAAACGATTTATCCGCGATCTACTGCCACCGTGAAAATAAAAATATGGCTCCACTGCTGCAATGATTGGGACTAATAGAGATCCTGAAACATAAAATTTCAAAGTGATTATTGAAATAAAATTATTTCCTATACCATCAACTAGGATTTTTGATAAATATTAAAATTTGAAAAAATTACAAAGTGTTAAATTTTTTTTTAAATTAGCTAAAATATTTTCAGTTTCAAAAACCGCCAAATTGACATTTTTTATCCGATTAAAAAACCCCTAGTTGATGGTATAGAAAATAACATATTTCAATAATAACTTTGAAATTTTATGTTTCAGGATCTCGATTAGTCCCAATCACTGCAGAAGTCTATGTGTTTATTTTCACGGTGTCAGTAGATGACGCATAAATCGTTTGATTTTCAATATTTTTTTATGAAAATTCCACACCTGTAATTTTGAACCAATCAAAATACGTTATTTTGACAGATCACCATGGCAACGGAGGTATTTTATCGGAAATTTTTTGCTCGTGGGGTACCCAACAGCGAATTATAGTGGAAATTTTTTGACGTTTACAATAACAGAACATTTTTGACAGACTGGTTTTTATTTGTTTACATAATTTAAAATAAAACGCCAAAAAATAATTTTCTATCACTTGTAGTTACTCAAAACTTATGTAAAATTGAAGAATATACTATTTTCTATCTTGAAATGGTATTCCCATGCAACTACAATGAGTAGAAATTACGAATTTGAAAGCCTAAATAATTGCTGACAAAGCTATGGCGCGCTATATATTAATCTGTTCATGCAGCTTTAGTCCTGTCGCCAGGGGGGGTACAACGGCCTCGTTAATTCAGATGGACTTACCCAAATTTTTTTTATGTATTTTGACCCGTAGAACACGAATTTTTTGGGTAACAGTTGATCCGGATGTCGATAAGATTGTTATAGACCAAGAACTTGAGGAATCAAATAACAGCGATTTTTGGCAAAACAAAACAATATTTTGTATTTTTTGGGTCATTTTAAGCAAAAAATATTTCTACAAGTTTTTTAGTAGGATGCACAGTTTTCGAGATAAACGCGGTTGAACTTTCAAAAAATCGAAAAACTGCAATTTTTAAACCCGAATAACTTTTGATTAAAAATAAAATAGCAATTCTGCTTAGCGCCTTTGAAAGTTCAAGTCAAATTATGTCGGTTTTGATTATTTGCATTGCTAAAAATTTATTGTGTTATTGCTAAACAAAGCTACAAACAACTAGTGCGTGAGTGATGTTTCTATGATTTCTCATTTAAAATCGAACGAGTAGGTAGAATAGGTACTAGTGCAATCAAGACTATTAAATAGTCATTTCTACGTTACATGCGTTAAAACGCATGTAAAAGCACGGGAAACCCTACGTGTTTATAGCTTTGTTAAACAATAAAAAAATAAATTTTTACCAATGCAAATAATCAAAACCGATATAATTTGACTTAAACTTTCAAATGCGGTAAGCAGACTTGCTATTTTATTTTTTAATCAAAAGTTATTCGGGTTCAAAAATTGCAATTTTTCGATTTTTTTAAAGTTCAACCGCGTTTATCTCGAAAACTGTGCATCCTACGAAAAAACTTGTAGAAATATTTTTTACTTAAAATGGCCCAAAAAATACAAAATATTGTTTTGTTTTGCCAAAAATCGCTGTTATTTGATTCCTCAAGTTCTTGGTCTATAACAATCTTATCGACATCCGGATCAACTGTTACCCAAAAAATTCGTGTTCTACGGGTCAAAATACATAAAAAAAACTTGAGTAAGTCCATCTGAATTAACGAGGCCGTTGTACCCCCCCTGGCGACAGGACTACTTTGGATTTTCAAATGCAAATTTGGTGTGGAATTTTCTTACCGAATACCACGCGAAGTCAAATTAATATCAGGAAATTTTTTTTTGATCATGAATATTTTTAGAAAATTTCCCTCGTCTGCGACTCGGGAAATTTTCAAAATATTCATGATCTCAAAAAAATTTCCGGAAATAATTTGACCTCTAGTGGTATTACTAGTGAAAATTGTTTTGCAGGTACTACTTTTTACAATAAATGCTCGTGCAAATTTTCAAAACAATAGGGAATTTTCACAAAATGTTAAATTCGAAAAAAATGTTATAAATCACAACAGAACATAATTTAAAACATGTATCAAAGATAAAAAAAGCTTTTTTGTCTTTCGTTTGGCTCCTAAAGACGATTAAAAATTCAAATTATACCAGCCAGTTATATGTTTACATTCTGCACCAACAAAGTAAACAAAATTGTATGTAATTTTAAATTAGACATTATAAACGTCAGTAGAAAATACAGTTATGTGACGTCACAAGTGTTTTTGATCGTTTGAACTATTCATAGAAAACTTGTACTTTTACAAAATGCCTTACAAAAACCTTCTTTCCTTCAAAAACTGTATCAAACTCCAATCTCAAAAAACTGGTATATATTATTACAATGACATACGATAAATGTTATTAGAATATAAATATTTTTCCCGTATTCCCAAGTAGGTGAAGGCCAATAAACTAAAGAAGGAGAAGAAGAATATACCTAAATATAACCATAATAAAACTATGTGACGTCATGGGTCGTTTGAACTATTTTATACCGCAGAAGACTTTAAATTTGTATTTCTAAGTTATTACTAGTTTTTGAAGCGTGAAATTGTGGAAATCTCATTTTTAAACAAAACTGGACATTATTATGTAATAAAAAAATGAGCAAGTTCCCTATTGGTATAGTACTTTTTATTTTAGAAATTGCCAAAGGAGTATATGTAGGGATATGAATTTCGTACTTTTACACTAGGATAGCCCCTTAAGTTTATTGGGTGTGCAATTCGTCAAACCAACGAATGCTGGAGCAAAGAAGGCTGAGGAAAATCTAAAAGTTGCATGTCACTTCTCGCTTGTCCAAATTTTAGAAACAACGAAGGTTTTACCAGAAAACTTGATCCCAATAAAGTTTTATTTTTAACCAGATTTAGCCGTACGGCTTACACTCCCTCTAAGGGGAAAATTGACTCATCCCAGATACCTACGGTATCAAAAGGATTGAGCTCTGGTGGGACTCTTTCCGTGTTATCGAGCCCTAGGTGACTTGGTATGCTGGAGTTTCTCCCAGAAATTTTCGTACGTATCTGGCCGTCGCGAGTAGTACAGCTTTCTGCATGGTCTTATAAATATGTTCATTTAGACCCAGCTTTTTTATGCTTTCGAGGAGGGTCTTCGGAATGACTCCAGTAGTAGACATAATAATCGGTATCGTCTGGGTACTTTGCATTCTCCATTGTCTTCGTATTTGAATTTCCAGATCTCTGTACTTGGCGATCTTTTCAGTAAATTTACTACGTAGATTATTGTTGTTAGGTATCGCCACATCAATTAGTTATTTTTAATATTTTAATTTTATTAAAGTAAAACTTTCGCTTGTTTTAAGCAGATGTCGCCACGACACCAGTATCACGTCATTTTGTTGTAATTCGATACTAGCAGCCCGATTTGTTTCAGCTTGTTCAGAGATAGTCATATATGCACTTTCTGATGAGAACCTAATGTGACATAATGATGTCACCCGACTGTTTTCAGCTCCTGTCTTATTTATTATAATTTAACAGACCCTTTTTGGTTGCTGAATCTGATTCATGTGTTTGTGAATGCATTTAAAAGGGGGAACTTTTTAACAGGTACACACCTCGATGTTTCTTTTTCATTCTAGAAGTCTTATTGATTTATTATGTAAATATTGTGTCTCGATTTTTCTGTACTATTCTTTTACTTGTATTATGTAAAGATACAATTTCTTTCCGGAATATTCGCGAAAGATTATGTTTCTATAAATAGGAAACAAAATTGTATATTTAGTCAGTTGTGAATTTGAATACGTCGGTGAACTTTGATATGTATCGGGCGCGGTATATTTTTGAATTTGTAATTATGTAGATAAAGTATTAGATTTGTTGTAATAAATAAATTAGATATCGTAGTTTGTAAAATACAGGATATAAATTCAGTGTTTTTCATTTGTTTAGAAATAAGTTATTAAAAATAAATAAAGTCAACTAAAACTAAACATTAGTGCCTAAAAGATCATAGAAAAGTCAGTTTTGTAACACTAACAAGGTTCGAAACCGGTTAAGGTGCTTATGGCTCTCTCTGAACGAACTGAAATATAAGACGGCTCTTGTTTTCGTTTTACAACGAAATGATTATTTATTTATAAGAAAATTAGACAAGATTATTTATAAGAAAACTTTCAAAATTCGCAATATTACTTTCGTTTAAACTTTTTTTCCAGATGGAGTAGTGGTGGTAGATAACGAATATAAAGACAGAAAAATCTTCGGTCAAATAATTTGCAGTTTTAGATATGGTCGAGAAGCTGACGAAGTCATGGGTTTGAATTTTCAAAAGGATCTTTATCTCGCGTCAGAACAAATTTATCCACCTCCTGAAAAATCACTGAACACGAAAATGCAGGATCGTCTGTTGAATAAATTGGGTGAAAACTGTTACCCATTTACTTTTACTTTACCTCCTAGTGCACCTGCTTCTGTAACATTACAACCAGGTAAGAAACTAAAACATGATATTTGTTAGAAAACATCACTGTAGTAACTAATATGTATATTTATATTCTAATATACAGATCGAGAGTGGCTGGACAAAAACAAAACAGATCTTCTGGTAGTTTTCTTCTTCTTAAGGTTCCATCTTCTATCGAAGGTAACATGGCAATTCTTATTTTACTTACAGCAGCTCTAAATAGTTGGTTAGAGCTCAGATTAAACCATTCCCTTAAATTTCGTAACCAAGAGGTTCGTCTCCTTCCTACATCTGTTCTACCTTTTATTTTGCCCTCTATAATCAAACGCAGCAGACTATAACTCTTACTATATGACCGAAATATTCAAGCTACCACCTCTTAATTGTCTGTATAATTTCTTCCCTCTTATTAACCATATCATTAATTGTCTGTATAATTAATATCATCATAACCACTGGTAGTATTACCTATATCCAAGTCATTTCTACTAGCCTACTTATCCGTACAACTATCTGCTCCAGGAGCTTTGTCTTCTTTCAATTTTTGTATTGCTTTGATGACTTCTCCCTCTGTTGCGATGTTATTTTTCTCTCTCTCTCTCTCTCGCCTTCCATGCCTTCCGAGCTAGATTTCTACTTCTTGCATCCTCATCTCACCTCTTGTATTTAGTCTTTCTCAAAATGTTCTGCCTATCTTTCTAGTATCTGATCCTGATTACCAATGATCTCTCCTATTCTGTTTCTAACTACATATTGATAATCTAGGTTTTAATTCCATTCTATTCTGGTTAACCATCTTTTAAAATTTTCGCGTTTCAATATGTGTGTTATACTTCTCTATTTCTTTCAGTTGATTTTCTATATGCTCTTTTTCCTTTGCAGAATTCGTGATTTGTCTAGTCTCAGCTGCCAATACTCTTCCTCTATTTGTCTCATTCTTTGTCGTTGAAGCCTTGTATATGCTGGATTTTTTCTTTGCGTTGCTTGTGCACATTCCTCTTCGTACTAGTCCGACCTTATTTTTTCACGCTTTTGTCTTCCAATCACTTCAGTTCGTATCTCTTCCAATATGTTTCTACACTATGACTACAATAGTTGTTACATCTTCAACTATATCACCTACACCTACAGTCCTCTAACTTACCTTCCAGACTTTCCTCAAATTTCTTAGCTGTTGTTCTGAAGCTATTTTCTTGTGGGATTTTTACAATTTTAACTATTTATAATGGGAAATAAGCCACAATTATTAAAATAAAAACAAAAATAAAAATCATTTTTTAATAATTGTGGCTTATTTCCCATTATAAATAGTTAAAATTTCTTAGCTATGACAGAGTTTTTAGCGCTTCTACGTTAAACCTGTTTCTCTTTAACTCCTGTGACCATTGCTTTTGAGCTTCTAGCTCTTATGCTCGTTTGGACCATTTTGGGTACTAGGTAGTGACCGTGTCTGTTTGTCCTGCGTCTTGCACGTATGTATATTCATTAATCAGCCAATCGCGTCCAGAGCTGGACATATTTCTACCTCAGTTCTTTTCAGTGTTCTATACACTGGGCTGCTTGTAGCCAGTTTCATATGTATATTACGTCTCTGAAATATCTTGCGTTGAACACAACAGGCATGCGCGCACACACAGACACAAATATACATTTTTTTATTTTATATTTTATTATTATTATGACACCCCGACATGCTTTAGTTGGTTCAGAAAAAGTCATACTTATATACATTCTGTGATGATAACCTAAGAAGGTTTGAAACCGGTTATTGTTTATCACGCTCTCTGAATGAACTGAAATATAAGACGGCTTTTGGTGTCGTTTTGCAACGAAATGATTATTTACATTTTTTTATTTCTAAAAACAAACAAGGTAACTGAACAAAAATGTTAAAGGTACCGAAGATGAAGGACAACCATGTGGAGTGCATTATTATGTTAAGATTTTTGTGGGTGAAAATGAAACGGACAGGACTCACAAAAGAGGCACAGTTACTATGGCTATCAGAAAAATTCAGTATGCCCCATCAAAACAAGGCAGGCAACCATGTACTGTGGTACGAAAAGATTTTATGATGAGCCCTGGAGAACTTGAACTGGAAGTTACATTGGACAAACAGGTATATAAGTACAATTATGTAGTATTTAAGGAACATTGGCATGTTTAATTTTTAGTTGTATCATCATGGTGATAAGATTGCTGTCAATATATGTATCCGAAATAACAGTAATAAGGTGGTTAAGAAGATAAAAGCTATGGTCCAGCAGGGAGTTGATGTTGTGTTATTCCAGAATGGACAATACAGAACATCCGTAGCAAGTATTGAAACGCAGTAAGTACTTTATTAATTAATAGAAACTTAAAAAGGCAAATAATATATATGGCCCCATATACAGTGATGAGCGCACTAATAACCGGCAAAATAACGCAAAAGATGGAAACACAATACGTTGTGAAATAAAAAGAGATGAAACTAGTAGAGGTGGGAAATTTAGCGATAGAAACGTATAAATTTACATTATATTGATTGGTTCCCACCTTTAGACGTATCGGACGAGTTTGGCAACTAACACTGTGACAGTTTTAGTTGACATACTCCTCTGATACGTCTAAAGGTGGGAAACAGTCAATATAATCTAAATTTGTACGTTTTTCACTAAACCCAGCTCTACTAGTTTCATCTCTTTTTAGCGATCATCACTGTATAATAACCAAATGGAAGCATGGGCGCCTATATAAAAATTTTTAGAGGGGCAGGCGTGAAGATGTTGCACATTACATTTTGTATACTTTGGATGACAATATATAGTTTAAAACACCCGAAAAGCTAGGGGGGCACGCCCCCTGCCCTTGGGTATGGATGTTCATGAATGGAAGTATCATAGAAACAGAGTACATTGAACTGTTTTTACTAAATTTATTATAGAAATGAGAAGTCCCAGATGTAAACAATACTGCCGTCCTCAATTAAAACACGGTATCTGCAAAAAACTGAAAATCGAGTTTTTGCTATATGTGTTTTCCTTGTGACTTTATTTATGCTTCTGCAATGTCTGATAGCCGTATCATTTTATTTACTACCAAAATAAACACATTGGAATATGCCGTATGTGCTAAATATCAATAGTTGCTTAATTAAAATGCGGTATCTACAGAGTACTCAACTAAAAAGTGGTATGTGCTAGCGAGTATCATGTACTTGCCGCGTTTTAATTGAGCACAGCGCATTTACCGCGTTTTTAGCGAGACTTGTGTTGCGACCTCGTATTTTGAACATTTATGACATGTAGGTATTAAAGCTATTTATTTTTCTTTTCTGGTAACTGTTCTTCCTTGTAAAAAATCCTATTTGTAAATAAAATGCAGATACAGCTTTGATAAAAACATGATTTTTTTTAAGAATATATTTTTAAATAATGTTCAACTATCATTAGAACTTGTTTTGCGTTAAAAAGTTATCAAAACATATAGAGTCCTGAAAAAAACTTTGAGAGACGATTTCTCGGTTTTAAGTTGGCTGCACATACCGCGTTTTATTTGAGGACGGCAAAATAGATCTGAAACCTCCCGTATAACCACTTTATGGTAACATCCTTAATCTGTTTTTTTTTTAATTTATAAGGCAAGGAGACGACGAATAAAGGATACGAAAGAGACTCTAAAATATGCCGTCACATTTTGTCTATTCGTATAGGAAAAATTACAATGAAAGTTGGTTCCGTGTACTCAAAATATGAGTAAACTGAGAAAATGAAAGACAACTTATGATTCATTTTGGTTCAGAGATGATCCATCATCCCAATACGTACGTTTCGGTCTCTCCTCACCTCTTCAGTGGGACTACATGAACACCTCTAGAACAGAGATGTTCTAGTTGTTTGTTACAAATTATTGGTAATAAATGTATTCATTTTATTTTTAGAGAAGGGTGTCCAATTCAACCTGGTTCCAGCTTGCAGAAAGTGGTGTATCTTCTTCCCTTACTATCTTCAAATAAAGATCGAAGAGGTATTGCTTTAGATGGCCAACTCAAAAAACAAGACAGTAATTTGGCTTCGACAACGTTGTAAGTAATTTAAGTTAGGATAAGGTACTAAAATAAATAAATACGTCATCCGTTATGTATAATATCACAAGTAATTATGTATTTTGTAGGTTAGCATCACCTGATCAGCGAGATGCATTCGGTATTATCGTATCTTATGCCGTAAAAATAAAATTATACCTTGGTGCACTAGGAGGTGAACTTGCTGCTGAACTACCATTTGTTTTGATGCATCCTAAAGTAAGTATAATATGGTTTTACATTTTAAATTATTTACAGCATTTTCATTATTCATGGAATACAGCAATATCACTGAGCCGCAAGCCCTTATATCCATTGCCGTACTGCTCCCCCATAGGCCGATCAAACACCACCGTATTCCAGTCTAAGCCTCAGATTCACATTAGAATTTTAAACTACTGCGTTAGCGTTTTTGTTTTTCCGTTCACCAAGTCAAGATTTGAACTCACATACCTCACAGCGAAGTAAAGTGCGGTCTATCTCCTATCCCGCTTGGCTATCCGATCGACAAATTTTTTTTAGATATTTTAGATTTTAGACAAAATTTAGATATCTAACTTTCACATTTTATAAAAATAAATCCGATTGAGACTAATTACAATTTTCCTTTTATTTTAGCCCAATGCTAGGGGAAAGGTTATCCATGCGGACAGCCAAGCAGATGTTGAAACCTTTAAACATGACACCATTGATCAGGATGCAGATGATGATAAATGTGATTAAGCAAAAATCCAGTCTCTTCCATTAATAACTAATTAAAAAAATAAGTCGTTTAAGAACCTACCTATATGTCGAAAATATGAAAAGTTTAATCTACTGGATTTTAATCTACTGGAATAAAATATATTAAAGGGTATCTAAAAACGAATTGCAGTCCAGGAATATAATATGCTGGGATTGATGCGAAGTACAATAAAAATGGGGTTGTAGATGACAACAAAAGTTCATAGAAAAATTAATATTATCTAATATATTCCTCTATTAACCTGCTTAGAAAGAAATATAAAAGTTTTGGGATAACATGTAAACTTTGACTACAAAGGAAGATTATGATCTTATATTTCGTTTTAATAACCATATGTATTGTGTCAGTTTAGTTTGCTCAGTGTTTAATCTCAAATATTCATCATTTATATCCAATATTAAACAGTATATATTTATCACCCCGTATATCACATCAACGCAATTGTTATTGTATAATTACATGTGCAGGCTTCTAATTTAGTTCACGAATTGCAAATTGTAAACAATAATTCGGGCAATTGCATATTTAATTTGATGATCGAATATATTTCATTGTTCTCAATATTTTGTAAATACATATACTCAGCGCGTGGCCTGACACCAATACTAGTGCCACCGCTGATAAAAAGTATACATTTAGAATCATTCACTAGAGTCAACTCAACCAGGCAAGATGTGCCTTTAAATATATTCCTTTGAGTCACCTCATACATTCAACATGTAGCATAATAATAGTAGTCTCAGTTTAAATTTCATACGAAGCATATCGGTAAAGCAACGTCTCCCGGGGTGTACCCTAGTGTCATTCTACATTAATAAATCATCTACGTGCATTTGGGGTTTCATTAAAAGACGAAACATCACCAACTGAGCCCGAAGATTATACACTCAGTCATATTATATTCAACAAATCATTAGCATTAATGTATCTGAGATGGTGAGATGTATCTATCAATTTCCTATTGATTTAGATTTCCTTTCCTTTAATAGTCGTGTCATGACTATACCTATAGTTGAGTCTGGGAATCTTTACCCGTGCGTCATCATTTAAAGCATACGAAATAAGTCGATGATAAGTCGGAAATTGAAATTTACTAAACGCAACAGCAAGTCACTTGCTGTTGGGTTTAGTAAATTTCAATTTTCAACTGATCATCGACTTATTTCGTATGCTTTAAATGATGACGCACGGGTAAAGATTCCCGGACTCAACTGTACCTGTCACTTCCCAGCTGATTTTTTTTGTACAAATAATAATTTTTATCAAATATAATCCGATTTATTGAAATATTGTGAATAACATTAAAACTGTAATTACTTATAAGAAAATAAGAACTAAAAATGTATGTAAGATAATTTATACATGCAAGCTGTACCTAAATACAATAAAGATATATGAATACTCTTAGTATTGTTTTTACCCATTTTACAATACAAAAATGTGAAACCTTGAATTATCCGTATCTGTGTCGGCCATAAACACGACTCCTCCGTTATTGGAGCAGATAGAATGACAAATGAGGTGTCGAAATGTTTTAAAGTCACCGAAATAGTGCAAGCGATATATTAATCAACGCGTCTTAGCAAGACGAGAATACAAATATACTTCCGGTTTTTATATCACTTCTGGTTAAAAAGTTGTAACCAAAAATGCCACATTATAATAGAACTCCATATGTTACGGGGTAGTTACCCTGAGGAGAGGATTGATTTGGTAAAATCCTATTTACTCATACTATATTTATTGATCACTTCTAAATATCTGTAACGAGTTGGTGGGCTGAATCACGAATGATGATTGATTAAAGAATGAAATAGAATGATCCGCGATGCTTTGCTGTAACTATAAATAAACTAGAAAAGTGTTGATGTTTTTAATGCTGACACGGGCTGGCCATGAATTAAGAATAATATTGAATAGCTGACACAGCGCTATTGAAAACTAGGTGCACTTGTGTTGAGCAATCGGTGTCACATTATTTAACAACAAACGTGATGTTTATTTTGTAAGACATTTAAAAATTAAATGAATATGTGTTGCTCTTATTTTGGATGCTGATAATCCTGTACAACATTATGGTCACAGACAATTTAGCCCTGTCCATTGTTCGATGTACCTTAGCCACGATAGACTTTTCCTTCCTAGTCCTCTCTGTCCCTCGATCTTTCCTTTTACTATTAGTTGAGCATATTGGTACGTTTTTCTAACTTTCACTGTATTGAAAAGTTCTCATTCCTTATCTATTCTATGTAGTACTTCTTCGTTGGAGGTATACGATGTTAATGGAATTTTGAGGATTCTACGATAGATCCACATTTCAAAGGCGTCCAATTTATTTTATCCAATTATGTTTTAAGGGTCCAGGTCTCAACTGCATAGAGAAGAGTCGACCAGACGTAACATTTTGATAAACCCAGTCGAATTTTGAGTTTTATTCGAGAATCACATAGCAGTCTATTGATTTTTTCGAAAGATTTTCTGACCTGTTCCCTTCTCTATCTTATTTCTAGATCAGGATTTAGGCTGTTTAAGGTACGAGTCCGGGTTGACATAATATCTAATTAATACAACAGTAATTTGGAATTACTACTCGTTTATTTTAGCGTAGGTACATATTACGTAAATATAACTAATTGTAATTACATGTAAACAATAATGCTAGGATGTCCATGCTAATATGAAAGTAGTTCGCGCATGCGTGTAAATAATTCTTCGGCGCGCGCACCTCGGGATTTTATAGTCAGAGAGCTTGATACATCACAGGCTGCTATCGATCCAACATCAAAGATACTTAAATTTATTGACCTGTTCTAAAATGTACCCGTTTATTGAGCAAGGTTGAGGTACATTTTGGTTTTTTTTTATTGGTTTTATTAATGTTTATTTTCATACCAAATTGCTCACAGACTACATTGGTCCTGTCGAAGACTCGTTGTAGACCCAAGTCGAAATCCGCAATCAACACCGTATCATCGGCGTATCTGATACTGTATCTGATTTAAGAACAATATTGAAAATATTAAAGAAAAATTCAAATATTAATGTTCATAAGTTATATTGAGAAATATCCACATACAGTTTGATGTACAATTCTTTTAGATTTTTAAGGACAGATTCATGTCACAAAGCGTCCATAAGCTTAAAATTTTACTATCTTACTAATAATGTCACTAGAATATGGCTAAAAATCATCGACACTACTTTCTTCACTGTTTTCTTAATTAGGTTCAAAAGTTTGTCAATGTATTTCCTTAGACACTCTATTTTGACCAGTCTCATATGACCACAAGCAACTAGCAAAAACTGGGAGCGTTAAGTCCTTACTTGACAAACGATATAAAATAATGTATGGAAACTACGAGTATCTGGAAAAACTACAAGTTTTCATTAAATACGAGTCGATTCAGCAAAACTTTTTTTATAAAAAAAAATATATAAACTTCCAAGCTTTTAGTATTTCAAAAAAGCAGTATCCTACGATTTAGTTCAATATGTAGTGTGTGCTTTGTGGACCATATTAAAGCAATTGACTTTGTTAATTGAAGTAAATTGTGAGAAATTTCGATAACAGTAGGAATATTAACTAACTTCAAGTAAACAGGCTATGAATCAAGTAAATCTTTGCAATTTGTTTAATTTTAGGATGGCATTTTTTTGCTGACAATACCTTACTGGTCATATTAGTATTTCTAAGGCATTTTGCATAGCAGTCGTTACATTCATTCTTTTAAGATTTCAATAATAATTATACTCAACAGCAAAAACATTTGTTTTCTGTACACCTCTTATAATTTTGTGTGGACTTTCTTCTTCAGCCTATTTGCATCCACTCCTGGACAAAGGCCTCCCCATGAGTTCTCCATTCTTCTCTGTTTTGGTGCCAGTTTCTCCCCATTTTTGCTTTGATGTCGTCTAGCCATCGTTTTTGTGGTCTTCCTCTGCTCTACCTGTGTGGACTTTACAAGACCAACAATATAGAGCGAATATTAAGCATTAAAACAGACCGAGGTAGTAAAAATGTGTATGTTTATTCTAACTGTCTGAATTACCACTTCTTCTTCTTCTGGTAGTGCCTATCGATTTCTAATGTTGGCGACCATCATGACAATCTGCACTTTGCACAATTGATTGTACCCTGATTAGTAACGTCGTCGGTTATATGATATCTTCAGGATTCGACGATAAAGCCACATTTCGAAAAACTCAATTTTCTTGCAGGTGGCGTCTGTGAGAGTCCACGACTCAACTCTGTACAACAGTACAGGGAAAGATATAACATCGTAGTAACCTGGTTTTTATGGGTATTGATAAATCATGATATTTGAATAGTTCAGCAATTTTTTGAAATGCTCCCTTTTGTAAATTGCACTTCATCAATAACAACTATGAAGTCGACTCTTATTTAATATTCTATTAAACACATTGGGTTTACTTTGGACTAATTGTAATTATGTTTGAGCCTAATTACTTTGAAATAAATGCATTTGGTTTTAAAATGTTTACTCTAAATCCTTTCGTTATTGTCCTTCACAGTGAATATCCCAACATTATGTGTATTTTATGGTTTTTCAATAACAGCATAGGCGCAAAATTTCGGACCAATGCAAGTTCTGTTGCTTACAGTCTGGCGAGAAGGAAAGATTTATACACTCTTACCCACTATTCCTTGCAAATTCACCGCTAGATTAATAGAAAATATGCTCACCAACAGAGTATTTAAAAAAATTGGTTATCAGAAATAAGCAGCCCCAGAAAAGTCAAAAATGGTCTGTCACAAGGCTTGGTACTTGCACCACTGCTTTTTAAATATTTTTATTGGTAACCTAAACTAACCCAAACATTTATTCTTTGTAGTGAACAACCCGTAGAAGCAAATTGGAGTTACCCAGATTTAAACGCACAAAAATATTTAAAAATGCACATTCAGTCATAAATAAGATCATTTGCAGCATATTTTCAATCTGATTCTCTGACATTTGTGTACATTGGGGTTAGTCCACTATTGCGCTCAAAGCCTCAAATATTAATTTATTATATCAACCTAATCCGCTATTGTTTAGCTCCTTTATTTATCTACTATATTAATATATTCCAATTCTCCCAATTATAAGTCCAATGCATTTATTTCAAAGTGCAATAAAATGTATTTTAAAAAGTATACACTTGCTATGTTCACCACTCTGTAAATATTTAAAAAATTACTTTTCTTTAAAGACCATCAAAACAATTGACCTATATTTGTTACTGTACCCATGTATACTTTTCCCATACATTTTCTACGAATCAAAAATAATGACGCATGCAAAATTAGAAACAGGTAATCACAGTTCTCAAAATGTTTAGAAACTCAAGTATACAACGCAATTTATAAAAATAACTGCTAAGGTTGGATATTGAAACCATAGTTTTATCAAAAGTACGGTTCCAACGAGTAGTCAGTCAGTAAAGAAGTTCATACTGTAAATTTCGTCAACAGTTCTCGATGAACGCCTAAAGTAGGAATTTTTAAAAATATTGAGCAAATATATTTTGGCAATAGTCTATTATAAAAAAATATTTAAGAACAAATGCATGTGCCAACATAGTGTATTGTATTGAGGTTTGCAATTTTTTAGAGCATTTTCAGAAATAAATGTCAGTAAAGTGACATCTAGGTGACTGTGGGTTAACTATTATAACTGACCTAGTTAAGAGGTGTTTCTAGAAAATTAGGCGCACGCCCTCTATATTGTCTTTTTTGTTTTATCAGTATTCACTTTATGCATTAAATTATTCTATTACTTTAGAAAAACGTGTTTTTAAGGATAAACAATCAAAGCATTGTAAACATGTCTACAGTATTTTTCACTGAAAAACTGACAAACCGTGAATACAAGAAATATGCTGCATTTTTTAAATTTTTTGTGTATGTCATAGTATGCTTTATTATTTTTTGACGTATGTCTTCCTCTCCTGATGGTGTAAACCCTCTTTGGATGTTGCCAATCCCGTTATTCCACTGGATTTGTGGAACCCTGCTCTGAATAAATATACTCTCGTCGTTCCAGTTCTTTTAATTTGTAACTTACCTAACCTTGATAATTTAGCTGAATTAGTCCTAGTTACACACTAACCATTAAATAATGTAATCATTTACTTACAAAGATCGAACATTCTTACATCCGGTATTACATCATCTATCTGCCTCATCTTTGACCTGCCATTTTCTATCTTGATCTAATAGAGAATTTACAGAGTGGGCCAAAGAAAAGAGTCCACCTCGATATTTGACAGTATTTATTACATTTTAAGGAAATAAAAAAACAGGTCAATTTTTGATCTAAGCGGGACACATTTTTACGGTACATACATCTGTCATTTGTCAATCCTCTCCCTTCCACTTCCCCCACCCCTTATTTTTATAGTGCTATATAATAGGGGTCGTGTGCTAGCTCATTTGATAGGTTATTCAATTCTCTATTCAGTAATAAAAATATTGACATAATTATTTATACAGGTTGACCAAGAAAAATTATTTTGAATTAAATTGACACAAAAAGAAGAATGCATGTAATTTATTTAACTCAGAATACATTCTACTGCTGACAGAAAACAGAAAAAATATTTATTTGATAAATAAACATTGTTTGTTGCTTAAATTCAATAGTCAACCTACCAAGAGGCAGATGGGTGGCAGCTTGAACATTGAAATTAAGCGAAATGCAATGTCTGTGTATCAAAAAAATTTTTTTTTCTGTTTTGGGATAGCAGTAGAATGTATTTTGAATTAAGTAAATTACATACATTCTTCTTCTTGTGTTACTTAATTTAATTAAAATATTTTTTTCTTGGATACTCTGTATAAATAATTATGTTAATGTTTATATTACTGAATAGAGAATTGAATAACCTATCAAATGAGCAAGCACATGACCCCTATTCCCTATTTAAAAATAAGGGGTGGGGGAAGTGGAAGGGAGGGGGTTGACAAATGAAAGATGTATGTACTTAATTTAATTAAAATATATTTTTCTTGGATACTCTGTATAAATAATTATGTTAATGTTTATATTACTGAATAGAGAATTGAATAACCTATCAAATGAGCTAGCACACGACCCCTATTCCCTATTTAAAAATAAGGGGTGGGGGAAGTGGAAGGGAGAGGGTTGACAAATGACAGATGTATGTACCGTAAAAATGTGTCCCCTTAGATAAAAAATCGACCTGTTTTTTTATTTCCTTAAAATCTAATAAATACTGCCAAATATCGAGGTGGACTCTTTTCTTTGGCCCACTCTGTATATGACCGTAACATTAAATAATGCTAATGCAATACATACCACTTTCCTTGAAAATCACTTGATGGAACCTTTCTTGCAGTATACAAGCAAGGTTTCTGTCTGCACTGCTACTTTTTGAGCTTGTAGGCCACTAACACCACTTTGTAAAACAAACATCTATTTCTTTGAGGAGTAATAAAGCTACTTCATGAATATATCTACCTAAGCCAAATTCTGAAACTTGCGGAAATCACTAGAATAGCAAAACTGGCAAAAGCAAGATTTGGTAACTTAGTTGGATACTTAAGAACCGCAAAATACCTTAATACTTAACACCCTCAGCGCCAGTGTATCCTTTTAGATACACACTGTCCTCAACGCTGTGTACTGAAAAAGATACACGGCTAGTTGTGTTCGATCGCTTGTGTCTCCTAAAAAGACATACTTTCTTAAGATTTTATATGTAGAGAATAATGATATGGCCTGAGCCAATTTCCTGGTATAACTGGGTTTGGCCTTAGACACGTAGACATGAAAAGATAGGTTGTATGTAACTAGAAATTCATATAAACATACAAAAATAAACTGCAAATAAATAAAAAATTGCTTCAGTCACCCTAAAATAACATAAAAAACTCTATTCGTCAAAAAAAAAACCTTTTGGCCCAGAATGAAAATTTTGTGAACCACCCGTGGCGCTGAAGGTGTTAAGGAGCAGAGTGCAGTGCATCCTTCCTATCATGACATATGGATGTCAAACATGGACCCTAACCAAGGTCAATATGAATAAACTAGCCACAACAGAAAGGGCTATGGAAAGAGCAATGCTAGGTATACGAATATCAGATAAAAAGAGGAACGACTGGTTAAGCTCAAAAACAAAAGTTGAGGATATCACAACAAAAATTGCCAAATTCAAATGGAGTTTGCAGGCCACACCGCTAGACAAAAAGTCCATAAATTGACGATAGAAGGCTAAGAAGAAGAAAAATGCTACTGGCCACTGTCTGCCAGTCTTCTGGTATTTATAATTTACTCCAAGCAAGAATGTGCATTAAAATTCTTAACAATTACGGCATGATAGGCAAAAAACTAATGGTATACGTTAATTAATCCTTTACATTTGGATATATTAGAAACTAATATCAATTTTATATGTAGAACTGCTTGACGAAATTATCGTTACTGACTGACTGGCATTAAATTGAATTTTGCTAGATATTTTTTCATTTAGAACCTTATAATTACGACTATATATAGTAAAACGTTTACAAAATTGTAAAAAACATTCTGCATTTTGATCATTCTTATCATTGGCGATGCCTAAAATACCAGATATCTCATTCCTATAACAAAAAAATCAAAACAGACTCATACGCGTTGATATGACTTTCATATACAAATGTTTTGGGTTAAATTTTGTTCACATCAACTAGCTGATCATTTTGAGTTAATTTGACATAACCAAATATTCCGTGTTGAATATTTTTATTTTCTAACCAAGGATTCAATCTTAGTAACACATGTTACACAAATTCTAAGAAAAAGATCGGTATAGCTGTGAAACATAAATCAAATTTATTTTTGCTAGTAAGCGGTTTTCAAAAGAATTGAAGAAAAAACTGCAATACGGTTCTTCTTCAAGTGCCATCTCCGGGCCGACCGAGGGGTCGGCAATCATCATAGCTATCCTGACTTTAGAGACGGCTGCTCCGAAAAGTTCATTTGATGTGCATCCATACCACTCCTAGGTTGCGCAGCCACGATATTTTGCGTCTCCCATGTTTCTCAAACCATAAAATTACTGTCCTAAAAATTCATCAACTTCTGCTACGCCGATCAGATACTCGGTCGCCAATAAACCAGTCCATCTTGCGAGGATCGTCTTCCGAGGCGCCAGATCGTCTTCCGTACATTCCACATTCCGTGGGTTCGGAAAAGGCTGTCTGCTTCCAAGGCAGTCGATGAGGTTCTCGAAAGCAGTAGTGGCCGTAGCATGATATGATAAGCGATGTTTTGAATAAAACGGATTTAGTCGTGATTTGAATGTCGCGTGTTAAAAACGTCAAAATAAATTGTACAAATTAGATATAAATTATATATATTAGATATAAATTATATACCTATATGTTTTAGTGTGTGTGTGTTATAAATTATTGTAAATAGTAATATATATTGTAACAGAGTAAATAATAATTGTGCTTAAATATGTTAAAAATAAAGATAATAAATTAAGTGCTTTCAATTAAAATAAAGTGTTCAAAGTTTGGAAGGGCAATGCGGAGTTCGAATTTTGGGAGAAACAATAAACATCAGATATCCAGATGACACAGCGATCATGACTGAAAGTATCGAAGATCTTCAATTCCTTAAGGTACGTATTCATACGGGGGGTGATTCGTGCTAGGTGTAGCAGCTATACGTTGGTGCTCGCCGCTCACCCTCTTCGATTCAACCGGTTTGCGGTTTATATGTAGGGGAGCGCATGCCGTATCCATTTGAGCAGCTACACCGAGCACGGAGCACCCTCGCATGGATACGTACCTTTATAGATCTAGACACTAAATAATGCTCCAATAACGGACTCAGCATAAATACAACAAAGACAAAGTTACTTGTTGTTAGTAAGCAAGATAGGTATGCGGATGACACAGCGATCATGGCTGAAAGTATCTAAGATCTTCAATGCCTTATAGATCGAGTCCCTAGATAATGCTCCAATAACGGACATACATAGAACAAGGTTACATAACAAAGACAAAGTAACTTGTGGTCAGGAAACAAGACGTCGGCCCTATGCAACTAATTGTCAGTAATGAACCGATAACAAAAATTAACTATTTTAAATACCTAGGATGTTGGATAAACGAGACACTAAATCCGGATGAAGAAATTAAAATTCGTATAGAAATTGCAAGAAGAGCATTTATGAAACTTAGATCTATTCTGAGCAACTCTCAGTTGAACTTACAACTAAGAATCAAGATCCTAAAACGTTATGTGTATCCTGTATTGCTATATGGATGTGAAACCTGGATCATGAAGGGTAACAAGATGGACAAATTAGAAGCCTTGGAGATGTGGTCTTATCGGAGAATGCTCAGAATATAATGGGTTTAACGCATTTCAAACAGAGAAGTCTTAAACAGATTAGGTCAAGGCGACGGTGACTTAGTGAAGATGATAACAAAGAGAAAACTTGAATATCTGGGGCATATAATGAGAAATGGCAGATACAGGATACTGCAGTTAATACTCAACGGAAAGATTCGACGGAAATAGAGGAATTGGTAGAAAGAAATATCCATGGCTCCGAAACCTTCGTCAATGGACTGGCTTATCAGCAAGCTACCCACGCTTAAAATTTGAGCAGGGTACTTACAGAAGTTAAAAATATAATAACTGTTATTATATGGAAACTACGACATCAAGATTAGGGGAGTTAGAAAAAATACAATTAAAGAGCAGATGAGTATACAATAACGGAATGCATCGAGAAAAACAACTCTACTATGTTCATTCCCAAGATAAGCTTAGAAACCAATTTCAGACACACAAGTGTGTTGTGTCGTCAGCTTGTCATTGGTTAAAATTTAATTTCTAGGTGAGACGACACGACACATCACCAATCACGTTGGCATCTGAGCTTATATTGGGAATGAACGTAGTATACTATGGTACAGGCGTGTCGAGAAAATGGGCGAAAAATGGGTTTTTGTCATTACGGAACAGATAACTAGATTTTTTGACAAGATATCTGAAAAATATTCACGACTAACTTTACGCAACATCACTATTAATTACAGAAATCACTGATTTTTTCCAAAATTTATGAAACGCGTGTTACTTCTGTTTTCAAAATGCCAATCATTTAATTAGTTACGGCGTACTTTAAAATATCTTCCGAGTATCTACCACTGTTAAAAAGAGGGTTTCAATTCAAACTATTAGTTGTAAATAATTATACTTTAACATAAGCTACACTTCAAAGTGTATGTAATATACGGTTACTTTCTGCCTTGATTATATTAGGCCTCTTAGTGCATCACATACTAGTTTGTATTGCTTTAAACATAGGAATCAATACAAAAATGGCCAGACAACTAAAACATATTTTCTTGTACATATAACCTAAAAAATAGGTGTCCAAAATTATTTCTATTTAACTATTTTGTAGTGCTTTATACGGTCGAATGCCTTCCAGTAATCAACAAACCAAGTGTAAAGTTTTCTTTGCACTTCCAAATATCCTTCCGCCTACAGCTTCAACCCTAGAATTGTTTCCTTAATTGCTCGAGATGCGTAAAGAGTCTCGCAGCGTGCCTTATCAGGCTCATCGTTATATGGTGCGCATTGCCTTATTTATTTTGGGGAGGACTAGGTATGTGGAAGTTAGCCAGTCCTGTGGGAGATTTCCAGTTTCACATGTGATTGAAGAAGTACGTTAATTTGTTAACTGCTGTTTCGTTGAAGTCGTTAAAGTGTCTTACTTTATTTTTTTATAGCGCATTACAACATATTCTGTCATTGTGGGGAGATTGTCTCTTTTCTATTAGTTGGCTATCATCTGACCTGTTTTCTG
Source organism: Diabrotica virgifera virgifera (assembly GCF_917563875.1). Classification (NCBI taxonomy): domain Eukaryota; kingdom Metazoa; phylum Arthropoda; class Insecta; order Coleoptera; family Chrysomelidae; genus Diabrotica; species Diabrotica virgifera. The sequence goes on along the minus strand of NC_065448.1, from coordinate 244,457,273 downwards.
TCAATTATTCTACGAGGTATCTTTCTCTAATTTTATATCGCTTTTAGGATCTATTACCATTTCGATATTTTCGTCTTTCAATATTCGCTGTGTGCAAGTACTTGGAGGGGATACGAGAAACGATCGTGCGCGAGTCGCGGAGAAACCTTGCAACTTTCTAACATATTTCTTAAATATTTCATATATTGTCAAATTGACGTATACTTCGTCTAATTTAATTACCGTTGCACGTCATCCACGCCATAGCCTGTGACGTCACATGATACCAACACGAAATATCTAGGTGGTAGGTGTGTTCTTTTTTAGAATCATTTTGCCTAGTTCACTGGAATTACAGTCACTAGACATATTTTATTATATACGCGTAGAAATAATATTTGAAGATTTCTATTAATGTTAACCTAAAGAAATACACAATAATATGTTTCATTTAATTTGTATAAATGGATTATAAAGCGTTTTTATGAAGCACATTTGCTCGGAACTTACTGTAGCTGTAATCGAACGAGGGTGACATTTTAGAATAAATTGGTAACATTTATTTGACAGTTGCGGTGATGATACTTCATATTTGTTTATATTCTTTACTATAAGTATTTGTTTTATTATATTTACTGTTTTTATTATTTACTTTAACGTACGATTATAACTTAATTCTTGTTCTCTATTTCTAAAGATTTTATTTATTTACATTGAATATTAATTTGTTTTGTTGTATAATCCACATTTACAATAATTATGTGATCTATTTGATTTAAAATGGTTTCAGGATTTTTTATACTTTGGCAACTATGTCAACTCAGATCTCTGGCGTAGATAATGACGTGCAACGGTAAGTAAATTAGACGGACTGTATATTTCTGTCATTGAAAAAATGGAATTTCGCAAATGCTGTGTTATAAATTGTAAAAATTATATGTTGCTCGACAATATTGATAAGATATGCAATTATTAAAGTGAATTTAATTAATTGTATTTTGCTTGTAGTACTGCATTCTAATAATTAATTTTATTTACTACATACAATTGTTTACCTTTTAATAACATAATCTTAATCTTACCTTTTCTTATTTTTTTTTGGGCTATGGCCTTGACAATTATCCAGTAACCAGGACTAATATAATTGGCCAATGTAATTAACAGTGTTAAAAATGTTGCTGAACTATGAAACCAGATGTCGTTCTTCCGAACTTGCACGGTCCCAATAGACAGATTTTTGGGCTTCCAGTGACTACTGACTCTTTTGTTCTTTCATGTAGTTCTCGGTTTTTGTATTCTTGCTGAAGTTGTTCTATCTCTTTGCACCACTCGTTCAGCCATTGTTCCTTTAACTGGATTTGATCATTTAACGATTTGAAACTTTTCACAATTATTGTATGTATTTGTTTCGACTCCATAATATTTGAGTTTCAATTGGAAATTTCATTTAATATAATTTACAAAGCACAATCTTCATCATCATCATCAATGGCGTTACAGCTCTTCGTGAGTCTTTGCCGCATTTACTATTTCCTTCCATGTTTGTTAGTTCTGTGCTACTATTTCTCATTTTCTCCAGACCTTCTCTGACTGCATTTTTCACCTTCTTCTGGGCCATCCTATACAGCTTCTCTCATCTGATCTTTCCCAAAACACATTGTTTATAAGGCGATTGTCGTTACTGCGTATCACGTGCCTAAGCCATCTGAGTCTATTGGCCTTTATTTATATCGGACTATATTTTTTCTTTCTGAAAAGAGACTCTGACTCTTGTGTCTGCGTCTCGGTTCGTTTATTACGCTGTCTGTGCAATGGCCATATGTATATCATTTGAAGGTATTATGGTCTTATATATCTGGATTTTTGCATCTTCTGAGAGAAGTTTTGACTTCATTAGATTTTGCATTTCAAAGAAAAATATGCTCCCTGTCATTATTTGTGTTTGAAGTTGTCGATCTATTTTGTTTTCATTGATGATTGTTACTCCTAGATATTTAAATTTTTAACAGCAAGTTATTATCGTTTACAGTATTATTTTGCCTCATTCGCCATCGTTCTTGTTTGAGACGACCATTTATTTTGTTTTGTCTTTATTTATTTTTAGACTTCAGGTCAGAAGCTGCATTTATTTAATGAAGCTTCTTCAAAGCTCGAGAAAATATCCTTAACTTTCAATGTTGATTGCGCTGTTGCATCTACGTCATCAGCAAAGGCGAGTACGATTTTTGCTCCCCGAGCAACTGTCTGGTTTGAGTTTTGAGTAAATATAAATTAAATAATATATTAAATAAATAAATTATTCGCATGACAAAGCACAATGTCAAATATTATCTTAGTTGTCACATCTAATTAAACAAAGACAAAAACTATGAACCCTCTTTCATGTTATAAAAAAAAATTAATTTATTGTTCTAAGGTAGAATACTCTTATTGTTTCTAAAGGATTAAGTGTACTTTAATTAAAACACAATAATATCAGGCAATACTATTTTCTATATTGAGTATTTGACTGTTATAAAGCTGTATTCAATAAATCACTTGGTATATCTTCTTTACCAGAAGCAATCTGTATCAAAAATTGTTCTCAATCACCTTTTTGGCCATTATTAACATTTTTTTTAAATTTGTGTCGAAAAACTCTATCCTATTACATCAAAACCAGTCTTGTCTGAGCAATAGTGGCCATACAGTTACAAACTAACAAGCTACCATTTTCAATTACTTAATACCACATTCGAGACCACATGAAAGACGAAAAACTTTCAATTTTTTCATATTTCTCATATGAAAATATTTAATTACAAGTGGTGAGATCTATTCTCGATACATACTGCTTCGTATACATAGTACAAGGTGGATATTCTATAACATTGTATGCTTCTGTCTGACTAGTCAATTGACAAAAAACTCTTATGTACAAAAATAATTCAGCATTTCGTCCACTGAAATTAGAATCTTGGATCAAATGTTAAAGACGGTTTATTATAGGTACCACGGCATTTAAGACTAAAGATCAAAGAAATATCTAAAATATTGCCATCCAGCAACTATAGTCTTTTTACTACAAAAACACGCTTACTTCATTCAAGATTTCTGACGTCACAGCAATGCCAAAACATTAGAATATGAATTTTCATCATGTCCATGTTTCTTGTACTGTGAGATTACTTGTCAAAGACATTTTTCTTTGTTTTTGTTTAAAAGTTGCTGACAAGAAATGATGCCTAGCTTCTCACTTGACAAGAAACATGGACATGATGAAAAGTCATATTCTAATGATTTGGCAATGCTCTGACTCTGACGTCAGAAATGTTGAATGACGTAAGCATGTTTTTGTAGTAAAAAGGCTATATAAAACGTTAGAATAGTAACTTCACTCACCCTCGATAAATTTTTAAATATTTGGTATAATTTTGTACTAAAATTAAATTATCAATATTAGTATATATTCTATAGGATAGCCACCTTGATTTATAAAAAGAATACTAGTTGTGCCTTAAAAAACTAACACTAAAAATTCAATAACTTAAAAAATCATATATACAAAAAAACAAACAAAATATATAATCAATATGACCAGATATACATAGGTTTGTTATCAATTAGTCACTATCAAATAAACTGGTCATTAAAAGATGTTTCTACTATAAACATAATAGAGGCAAAAGTGTGTAACAATTTGCTTTACTATTAACCAGTATTGACAGACCATCAGAAAGATCTAAATTCTTTGGATAGTATTCACTGGGTAATTCTAACGACGGAAATATATAAGGAGAGAATATATAAAACTAATATATTCAACAATGTCTTATTATTGTAACGGGTACAAACGTCATATCTTTATTAATTTTTATTTAAATAATTATTTTATTCCAATTTCTTTATTAATTTCTTAGCCTTCAGTTTCGTTTTAATATTTAGTACCTCACGTCGCAATATTTTTTTAAACATATTTAAAAAAGTTCATTTAGCACACAAGTTAAATACTTGGGACTAACCCTTGACAAAAGATTAACATGGAAGCCGCACATTCAAGCCAAAAAAACCCAGATCAACATCAAAATACGACAAATATGCTGGCTTATGGGTCGAAAATCAAAACTCACTATTGAAAATAAATTGCTCCTGTATAAATCTATGATAAAACCAATTTGGACCTAGGATGTCCAACTCTGGGGTTGCTCAAAGCCATCAAATATCTAGATAATACAAAGAGTACAACAAAAATATTGAGAATGATATTCAACGCGCCCTGGTATTATGTAAGCAATAAAATCCTACACGAGGATTCAGCTACACCTTTGACAGAGGAAGACATTTGAAGAATCACAAAGAACTACCTTGATGGACTAAGAAGTCATCCAAATAATGAAGCAAGACTGCTAAATGTTCCTCCCGGAATTTCAAAACGATTGAAGAAATTATGGCCAACATTAATGACATCACTAGTTTAAAAACCGATGGAAAAATCTTTCTTTTTGGTGATGATACCAGTATCACTTGAAGGAACTCAAATATTGCAACTCTTCATGCTACTATAACTTCTGATCTACTTACAATAAAAACCTGGTCTGACTTTAATTTACTCTCATTTAACGTAGATAAAACAATAGCATTATCTTATAAAGGAGCTCTTCAACCCTTACCTCTTAATAACAGCCAGATCAGTACCGTTGATTCTGTAAAATTTCTTGGTATTTTTTTTTAGACAGCAACCTTCAATGGTCCCTTCATATCGATTTGTTAAGGAAGAAACTGTCTTCACCTGGCTACGCTATAAGATCTGTTTCGAAGGAACTCAATTTAGCATCTTCCAAAATAACTTATTTGTTCGGGTCGCATCTTCGATATGGTCTTCCTTTTTGGGGTTCTGGTACAGCTGCCCAATCCGATGTTACTTTCAAATTACAAAAAAAAAAAGATATCTGTTTGGCCTCAGAAGAATACCACATTGCACAAGCTACTTCAAAGATCACAGTATTTTAACACTTCCTTCTTTATACATTTTAGAAATTGTTTGCTTAATTCGTAAACATCTACATGTCTTTCCAGCTAGACCTACTCATGACTATTCCACCAGAAATTCTACCTTTGACGTCTATTTACCCAGTGGCCTACCGATAGATCAGCAGGCCCTTGTTACAGTTGGGATGCGGGCCCACCCGCTCAATAAATACTCACATTGTATAACACGAGTATCGAGCATCTAGCCTATTGTATTGGGATTGTTTTTATGACCCACCGTATAAAACTTACATTGAATATCTCAGTTTCCGAATTTCTGCAACTTTGTAATTTACCTATAACTTATTCATGGATCGTGCTAATATAAAAAAATACAAGTGTTTGAGTTAGCACGTGTAGGCAGGCACCGGCGGTTAGTCTTTAAACAAGGACTTCAGCAAGCAGGTAAAACGAGCAAGGAACCTACAAAAGCGTTCCCTGTGTTTCTTAATAAATTTTGATTTCAAATTTTTTGATGAATAGTTATTCTTCGTTTTTATTAATAAGTACGTACACAAAAATTAAAATTTATTAAGCAGTTACATTTCGTAGTGTGTACTTGTGTAGTTCAAAACGTCCCCATCAAATTAGAAACAAAAAAAGCAAAAAGCGCTTTAGAGCGGGCCCCTGCGAGGCCCGGGCCCTGGTTCCGCGGAACCATGCTCAGTACGCCACTGTATTTACCGATCCCGTCCTCTGAGTTAGTAAAGGAATGTACATTATATTCCACAAAAAAACTGTACAACCATCTCCCTCTATAACTTTAATCTGCAGCAGCTTTCCCCAAATTCTGTAAAATGGCAAAAGCTTACCAATCTGAAAGACCATATTATTCAGTAGAAGAATTTTTTAATCAATAACTAAGAAATTACACTAGTACAAGTAGTATTTTTCTTATCTATATTTGGGTGTCATATGCAACAGCTTAACTTTTAAACTTATTAGTTACTAAGGTAGACTATGTAATTTGCAATTTATTTAAATTTTGGAGTTGATTGTTTCTGTTTTACTTCATTATTATTATTATTTTAATTACATTGACGATTTATGTAATTTTAGAAAATTGTTTTGTTATCATGACTTTTTATAAGCTTTGTCGATAAAATTGTACAATTTTACATAACAATAAAGCATGTTTCTAGATTTAATAGGAGGGGTGCCACAGGACAGCTTCTCCCTCATGTATTTAACACTCAAACTATTTACTTATAGCTTCGACGAAGCAGATTGTAAATTAAAACATGCAATAAAAAAAGTACGAACACTTTTAATGACCAGTCTATCTCCAAAAAATCAAATGACTAAACTGAAAAAATAAAATCAACACTCACACGGATAGCACATATTTTTAATTCTATTTTGGAGTTCACGAGAACGGACTTACTGTCGGTTATTTTGTTTTTGGAAGAGGACGTACTAGATAGAGTTTCTCGCCTTGTTTGTTGGTGTAGATAGGTGCCCTCTGGTAATGGTCTACCAGCTGGTCCAAAGTGTGGAATTTTCGTTGTCCTATGCAATACAAGGCGCCCTCTACGTGAACGCGAAAATGTTTGTTTCTACCTGGCGCTTTCAGGGATACGGAATAGTCGCCCATCTGAAACATTGGTGTATGCAAAAAAATGGTACTACGTACTATGTAATATATATGTAAAATATGGTAATATTAGTACATTTTAGAAGAAAAAAAATAAGCATTTTTTCAAGAATTTTTTTCTCAGAACCTTTATTAAAACTGAACATAAAACTTTTTGAATATTAATATCTAACTCTTAGAGAGTACAAAAAATATATCTTTTTTCATTTATTCACATACACTAATATTGCAAAGGGCGTCAAAGTCGAGGTCTCGAAAAAAACTAGTTCCGATGGCGGACAGTTAATCTCAGGATTGGGATCTCTGAAACAAAAAAATCGTACGGCATTTGAAAAAGGAAGGTTTCTTACGCGACAATTTACCACAATTTTACCAAAAAATACATATTTTTGAAACATGAAAAACAGAAAGAAAAATGGGCGAATGTTTCACAAAAAATTTCAAATTTCAGTAAATTTTTTTTGCGGAATTTTCCACTAACTGTGGTAAATTGTCACGTAAAAAACCTTCCCTTTTCAAATGCCGTACGATTTTTTTGTTTCAGAGATCCCAATCATGAGATGAACTGTCCGCCATCGGAACTACTTTTTTTCGAGGCCTCGACTTTGGCGCCCTCTACAATATTAGTGTACGTGCATAAATGAAAAAACATATATTTTTTGTACTCTCTATAGACCAGTAAGGATCTGCGAAAAAACGTCTATTTTTGGATGTGAGAGGTGGCATTCGGATTTTTGCAGATAAAGTTAGGTGACACCTTCAGTAATAATAATTGACTTATGCTCCTTCTCAAATATGCCCGCAACATTAATAAAAAAATTAAAATATTTAAAAATTTCGAAAAACATCGATTTTTTTCTGCTTTATTTGCTTATAACTTTAAAACGATTCGTTTTGGAACAAAGTCGTAGAGAAATAAAATAGAGATAATTAAATTTTGTATGATATACGACTGGTAAAAAATGTCTTAAGGTATTACCTTTTCTGCAATATAGCAATAAATACAAAATAAGGGGGCAAAATAAGTCTGTTGTTATTCAATATTTTTTAACCACTTTGGTGGCACTTAGAACCTTAGTAATTCGCTTAGGAAATTCTTTGTAACATACTTAAATCGTGTACCAAATTTCATTAAAATCGACCTAATACATTTTGCATAATAAATTTGCAATCTAAATGTTTTTAAAAAAGTTCAAATTTTTTAAAATCTTTCTGAACAAAAAGTAGACCATTTAGAAGTTGGCTAATTTTTTTACATATAAAGAGGTGCTCTACCTATCTAATACACTTTACAGAATTAAAATCGGATTATTTAAGGGGCCTCAGCAATGTTTTAAATTTATAACCAATTTTTTGGCTTATAAACAAATAGCTTTGTTTAATAATAAAAAAATTAATTTTTAGCAATGCAAATAATTAAAACCGGTATAATTTGACTTAAACTTTCGAATGCTGTCAGCAGAATTGCTATTTTATTTTTTAATCAAACGTTATTCGCGTTCAAAAATTGCAATTTCTCGATTTTTTGAAAGTTCTACCGCGTTTATCTCGAAAACTATGCATCCTACGAAAAAACTTGTAAGAACATTTTTTGCTTAGAATTACCCAAGAAATACAAAAAAAAAAAATGTTTTATTTTGCGAAAAATCGATGTTATGTAATTCCTCAAGTTCTTTGTTTATAACAATCTTATCGACATCCGGATCAACTGTTACCCAAAAAATTCGTGTTCTACGGGTCAAAATACATAAAAAAACTTGGGTAAGTCCATCTAAATAAAGGAGCCCGTAGCACCCCCTTCTGGCCACAGCACTAATTTGTTTATAAGCCAAAAAATTGTTTATAACTTTAAAACATTGCTGAGGCTGCTTAAATAATCCGATTTCAATTCTGTAAAGTGCATTAGATAGGTGGAGTACTTCTTGATATGTAAAAAAATTGACAAATCTTTGTATGTTCTAGTTTTTGTTGTGCAAGATTTTAAAAAATTTTAATTTTTTTAAAAAAGTTTAGATTGCAAAATTATTATGCAAAATCTAGTAAATCAATTTTAATGAAATTTGGTGTACGGTTTTAGCACATTACAAAAATTTTCTAAGCGAATTAGGAAGGTTTCAAGTGTAACCTAAGTGATGGAAAATCATTGAATAAGGACAGGCTTGTTTTGCCCCCTTATTTTATATTTATTGCTATTTTGCAGCAAGGGTGATAAATTAAGACATTTTTAACAAATCGCATCTGATAGAAAATTCAATTATCTTTGTTTTATCCCTATACGACTTTATTCTAAAATGAATAGTTTTTAAGTTATAAGCAAAAAAAAGTAGAAAAAAAAAACGAAATTTTTCGAAATTTTTAAATATTTTATTTTTTTATTAATGTTCCGGGCATATTTGAGAAGGAGCATAATTCAATTATTATTAACGAAGTTATCACCTAACTTTATCCGCAAAAATCAGAATGCCACCTCTTACATCCACCTAAAAACAGATCTTTACTGGTCTACTAAGAGTTAGAAATTAATATGTAAAAAGTTTTATGTTCATTTTTAATAAAGGTTCTGAGAAAAAAATGCTTATTTTTGGTCTTCTAAAGTGTACTAGTACCTTAATACTCGTCTCTACTCTTCCAGGGGGAGTGTATGGTTTGACATTTTCGAACTTTTTTTAGTTTCAAATGAAAGTTTAAACATGACTTCAAAATTTCAGAACGATCGGAACAAAACTGCCGGAGATACAGAATGTTGAATATCCCTTCGACTTGCTCTGCAGCATCCTCGCGACAGCACGCTTGAGCGTAGTGAGAAACGGTCAACAGCTGTTCTCATTTTCTTTTGTAAATTACTCCGCGATTCAAAAACATATTCCAGTGTGCATCACTTTACGATTTGACAGACACAAAAAAAAAGAATCGACAAAAGGAAAAACTTTCCACGCGTTTTTCTCATAACTGCTCTTTTCAACGGTGGACAAAATCTTTTTGAATTTTTTGATTCACATAATCTAGTGACGAGTTTTGAGGTCCACCGAAAAATCCATTTTTCTAGGTGTCTGTAAAAATTTGCCACCGTCGTATTTTGCCTTGAATTTTTTTTTAATATTCTTTGAATTGTGCTTAATATGTTTATTTAATTTAAAAATAAAACCATAATTAAAAAATAAATCACACTGTGCTTAAAATTTTAATTATCAAACCATACCCCAACCCCCTTAATGCATTATTAACATGTTATTTTTCAATACTACATAGTTTAAACTAGATTATGCATTGTGAATGTACAGCTGCGGGCACTGAATAGTTTAGACCTTCATTTTTACATTGTAGTACTCGCAGTGTCTTACAGATTTGCTTACTGTCAAAGTGCTTGTCAAAAATTTCGCGCGTATTGAAAAATAAAATAAAAACTATTAAACGCGTCCAAAATGCCTAGAATGCATTTGAATGACAAGCAAAAAAAAGATCAATTGCCAAACTCGAAGAAGGTTGGTCACTAAAGCAAGGTGGATTGCACTCTGTGTGGTTCAAGATGGCACAAACCAACAAGATGAGGTGTTAGTAGATTATCTATGAGAAGCTCCTTTTGCTACAGCTCGAAAATCTAATGAAGAGACAGCGCTTCCGGGCAACATTCGCTCTGCGCGTAGAAGGATTAAAGCAAGTGATTAATAAATTGTGCAGTTGCAAGGAAACCTATTTTGACTGAGGATCACAAGGGACAAATTGAATTTTATAATGAATCCATAACCCGTGAAGGCAACTTTTGGTCTAACGTTGCATTTTCTGATGAAAAAGTGTTTCAATCATATAGCAATGGTCGAATAATGTATACTAATGATTTAAAAAATAGTGGAGAATTATCAGTCAACGTATAGGGATGAATAAGTGCTGAAGGGTTGGGCGTTTTTTCTCATATAGAATAAACATTGACAGAATTATATTACAAACATATTCTTGAGAAGATAATGTCGCTATCAGTAAATTTTATTTTCCAACATGACAATTGTCCGATACATACGAGTAGACTTGTTCGAAAATGGTTGGAAGAAACTCACGTTAATGTTCTTCCGTGGCCTTCCCGGAGTCCAGACCTTAGCCCTATCGAAAATATGTGGGCAGAGTTAACCACATGGCGTGGCAGAGGCCACGGAATAGAGTTGAACTATGGGAAGCAATTGATCAGGCATGGGAGGACGATGTTGAATGTAACATGAGGAGATTGGTGCTATCTACAGGGTGTCCAGAAACTCTACCGACAAACGAAGACAGGAGATACCTCAGAAAATTTTAAGATAATTTAACCAAATTCACCTAGTCCGAAAATGCTTCCTAGGGGAGCTAGAGCTTTTAAAAAAGATGGCGTCTTGTAATTAGTTTTTCTTACATACCTCCAGAACGCTTCTAGTTAGAAAAACGAAAATTGGTATGTCTATTTATCTTCTAGAGATAAATCGATTCCATCCATTGTGAATTTCTAGTACCGGTCATAGGTGTCCGTTTTGGGTAGGGCAACGGTTATTTTATCGCATAACTTTTTTTTCTTTAAATTTTAAGCATTTTTGACTCTGGATTATTAAATTGTGAGGTATTCTACAACTAAAATATACTTTTGCTTTAAGTCGGTAGGACACACCGTTTTCTAGAAAAATAGATTTTAAAATTTCTCGTCTCTTGAATTTGAAAATTGAAATTGAAAAAAAATATAGAAAAACGGTGTATTTTACCAACTTAAAGCAAGAGTACCTTTTAGTTTTAGAATACCTCACAATTTAATAATTCAGAGTCAAAAATTAAAGACAAAAAAGTTATGCGATAAAATAACCGTTGACCTACCCAAAACCGACACATATGACCGGTACTAGAAATTCGCAATTAATGAAATTTATTCCTCAGTAGAATATAATTAAACGTACAAGTTTTCGTTCTTCTAAATAGTTTTTTGTTGAATTTTTTTTTGAAATTCAGGAAACGAAAAATTTTCCAATCGATTTTTATAGAAGACGGTGTATCCTATCGGCTTAAGAGTACCTTTTAGTACTAGAATACCTCACAATTTGATAATACAGAGTCAAAAATGCTTAAAAATTAAAGACAAAAAAGTTATGCGATCAAGTAACTGTTGCCCTATCCAAAACTGACGCCTATGACCGGTACTAGAAATTTGCAATATATGTAATCAATTTACCTCTGGAAGATAAATACGCATACCAATTTTTGTTTTTCTAAATAGAAGATTTCCGGAGGTATTTAAGAAAAACTAATTACCAGACGCCATCTTCAAATAGCTCTAGCTCCCTTACGCCTATGACCGGTACTAGAAATTCGTAATTGATGGAATCGATGTATCTTTAGTAGCTAAATAAGCGTACCAGTTTTCGTTTTTCTAAATAGAAGCGTTCTGGAGATATTTAAGAAAAACTAATTCCAAGACGCCATCTTCAAAGAGCTCTAGCTCCCTTAGGAAGCATTTTCGGACTAGGTGAATTGGGTTAAATTGTCTTAAAATTATCTGAGGAATCTCCTGTCTTCGTTTGTCGGTAGAGTTTCTGGACACCCTGTATAAGCAGAAGATTGCAAAGTTGTATTGACAATAATGGGGCTTCCACCAAATATTAATTGTGTTGCTATCACTATTTACTATAAAATGGTTTTAATAAAAATGCATATTTTTAACCCAGACTTCCTTATTCTTGTTATTAAGAATATAATTTATTGTATTAAAAAAATCTTTCCATAAATTCCATTATGTAACATGTAAAATATATGTATTTTATTTTGATTTTCTAATTTTAATCAGCCTATTCCGGGTCCGCCACTGGTAATTAATGAAATTTCAACGTAAAACGTTCATTTAAAAGAGGCAGAAATCATAAAATCGGCTACTAGATATATAAGAGTGTAAACTATTCAGTGACCGCAGCTATACATGAATATGAGTCAGAAAAGTCTCTTATGTTGCATTCCACACAGTTGAAGTAACTAGCTGGCAGTCAATAACATAATCAATGATAAAGAAAGATATATAAAATACTTACATTTGTTTCGCTATCCCTAATAAGAAAGTCGCCGTCATGGCCGTGTTGATTTAGTAAATTATCACACACATACCTCGTGATATTACCATAATACCATGGTTTATCAATAAGGTGCGGTTTTTCTACCATGGAAACGGTGGATCTTTCCATCGAGGTTTCCATGGTGCTGGGTCTGTTTCTCTCTTGTAAGGGACGGTCCAAATAATCATTCAGTTCTTGAAGGTAATTTCTAGGAACAAGACCAACTTGACCTTGAGAATTTCTAGCTTTGTACCTATAATGTAATTGTAACAGTTGAATTGTCGACATAAAAAATATATAAAGACGAAATATTTAAGTATTATTTTCTGTTCTTTTTTCTATGATAAAAAATTCTCATAACGTTTTCTTGTACTTCATAGAAATTTCTGCAATTCGCTTAATGCCTAAGGATGACATCTAGATGAACTTATGTACAAAAGTCTTATCTAAACGAAAAAAAAACAAATGGACATTCTAAGTCTTGACGTCACAAAATTGGGAGGAGCTTATATTTGACTCCAAACAATTTGGTTTATAAGGTTAAACACTCATAAGGAATTTTTAATTTATTGTTTACGTGGTTTGTGTGACAAAATAAGACTTTTCATTTAGGTATTTAGTTAAAAAAACATGTCAGTAAGAGATTTTTATTCGTTTTTGCCCAGGTGAGTTAATTTAATGCAATGATAAGAACGTAAACAGTTTTGAGGTTATGTTTATTTTCAACCACTAAGGAATAAAAACCACCTGAGCAAAAACGAATAACAATCTCTTAATTAACACGTCTCTTTAACGAAATACCTAAATGAAGTCTTATTTTGCCACACAAAGCACATAAATGACAAATTCCTTATGACAATTTAACGTTACAAACAAAATTGTTTGGAGTCAATATAAGCTCCTCCCAATTTTTGTGACATTTGTGACGTCAGACTTAGGCTGTCCATACTAAATATTACATTAAAACAGTACTGTTAGCAGCAGTTATTCCTCAACAGAAGCTCTATAGTATTTTTAATTCTAAGACAAGTGCAGTCAAAACAATAACACGTTTGAACCACATCGGAGACACGTTTGAACCACAGAAATCGGAGTTGAAAAATTCAGCATATCGATGGTGAAAGTTCCCAACCTCCTATGTCAATTTTTGGCTATTTTGTTTTGTTACCCTAAATTAAAGAGAAATATATGTATTTTTACTATTTACAGCTCCTATGTCGTTGTCATTAATTGGCTTATAGATGGCCATACATGAATGAACGACATCCATCCATCCATCCAATGGCACTACAGCCCAAATCGAGCCTTGACCTCCTTCAACAAGCTTCTCCAATAATTTCGACTTACCGCTGTTCTTTTCCATGAACGCGTTCCCAGGAACTTCCTGGCATCCTCATCGACTTCGTCTTCCCATCTCTTTTTAAGTCTTCCAACAGGTCTTTTTCCCTGCATTCTTGCATTTAGCAATTTTCTGGGGATTCTATTCTCATGCATGCGGACCACGTGCCCTGCCCACCGTAATCTCTGCTGTTTAGTGTATTGTGCTAGAGTTGGTTCGCTATATTGCTCGTATATTTCTCTATTATACCTAATTCGCCAGTTGTTATTTTCACTTATTAGGCCCAGTATCCTACGTAATATTTTTCTTTCAAACACATCTAATGCATTGGCAGATTTCTGTGTCACCACTCATGTTTCACAGCCATAACTTACTAGTGATGTAACGAATGTCATTTTTTGAACATTCGCGAATGCGGATGCAAATGCGAATATTCAGTTTTTTTAATTTGTTTCTATTTTTGTAATGTTTCCTAAATTTATAATGAAAAGTTAATTTATATTTTGTGTAAATCAATCTGAATCTTAAGCTTTATTACATAATAACAAATAATAAAAAATGTGAACGCTGATAATGTGATTATACAAGGTTAAGTTATATCTATCTATTGCCCTTCATTTGTCCAAAGTTGAACGTAGGCCTCCCCCTTATTCTTCCACTCTTCTCGGTTCAGTGCTAATTATGTCCATCTGGTCCCTGCGTATCTTTTTAGGTAATCCGACCATCTCATCTGTGGTCTGACCTTTTCTCTTTTATGGTCCCATGGTCTGCAGTGGGTTATCGTTTCATTCCATCTTCCGTCTCTTTGTCTGCTGTTGTGTCCTGCATATTTCCATTTGAGAGTAGCTGCATGTTTGAGGCTAAGTTACCTTTTCTTAATAAAAAAAGATGAGAAGTGAATAGATTTTGATTTTATTAACCTAATATTATCTTATAATTATTTTTTTTTCTGGTTTTCATATTCGCAAAATATTCGTATTTACAGTACAATTTACGAAAAACCACTCACGCTTCTCGATTTGAAATTAAACATAATAATTTAAAGGTATATCTAGATTTATTAACTATCATTATTTTTGAATTGAAATATTTTCATAAATTATAATAAAACACGAATCAATGTATGGGTACTTAATTGAGATGACTGGCAACGTTGCCCTAAAAATTAGAATGACATATTTGACAAGATCAACTTACACAACTTGAAAAACGCGATTTTCGGTTATAAGAGTTGTACCAGTTTTTGCAGGAGACAGATTTAAATCAAAATGAAACCGTAGATTTTCTAATTTTACTAATGCCATACTCTGTATTAGAGTACAAAGACTCGTTTCATACAGGTTCTCTGAACCGCATATTGGAATATTTTCCTAGCGGTGCCTTTTGATATTGTCATATCTGGGTTAAACAGAGAACTTGGATCGAGTCGACATTCATTTCAAAAGTAGAATAGTCAGAGCAATATTGTTTGTATATAAAAGGTTACAGATTAATCAAAGTTGATGTTCAACTATTGCTTACCATTCTGGATCACTTGCAGGCCTATCTAAAATTTCCAATCGATCTCCTTTTTCAAAGGACAATTCTTGTTCGTTTGACGAAGAAAACGAATAGAGAGCCACAACTATATCCAGGACGTTTTCTGCCATCGCATATGTATGGACAGTATCGTCGATATCGCCTTCTTCTTGGGTATAGTTCGATGGGAACCATCCCGATATGTTGCTACTTTGACCTCTCCACCACCCTACAAAAAAAAACAATAAAATTGTCTTCTAAGTATAGTTGCCAACAAATTATTGTAGAAAAACCTTATCTTAAGCTAATTATAAAATCATTTGTATTTGAGTGGTGTCATTAAGTTTAGAGAGGTAAACATACTGAATAGCAGGTAGGCATAATAATTAAACTTACAATAGATTAACATTTATTGCTTTCTATCTGTGCTGGAAACTAAATCACACCACTCAACTACAAATGACTTAAGGTTTTCTGCAATAATTTGATGAAATTGTATGAACTAACTGTTTCAAATTTGACTTACCATCATTGCTCTTTTCTAAAATAAGAATTCTAGAACCTTTGACAAGTGACAACTCGTCAGGTTGTTGAGCCTGATAGTTATATTTGACAATAGCTACGCCGATCGCCTCAGAAGGATCAGCTGGTAGACGCCGCGCCATATTCGGGGATTCTACCGTACGTGAAGGTGAATTGTTTGATGGAAGTGTTTTTGAGCCGGATCCCTTTTTCACCTGAAACAAAAAATAGGTATTTATATATCAATATGAATTGTGGCTATAAGAACGCCGCAATGGTAGTGAAGCTGCACGAGAATACCAATCCCCTAAAAATTGGCAGAGGAGTGCGGCAGGGCGATATTGTGTCACATAAGCTGTTTATCACCGTTCTGGAATACCCCTTTAAAATGCTTGATTGGAGGGAGAAAGGTCTAAATATAGATGCGACAAAATCTAACAAACTTGCGCATTGCGTTTTGCAGACGATGTAGTTCAACTGGCAGACAATTTAAAGGATAGTAGAATAATGTTGCAAGACCTTCAAGAAGTGCGCTCTCAGGTTGGGTTAAAAATTAACATATCTAAGACAAAGCTAATGACAAACCTGGTCCCCAGTGAAAACATTGTCATTAACGACTGCGAAATGGAGTTTGCCGAAAAGTACAAATATCTTGGTCATGATGTACGAATCACGAGAGATAATCAAAAGTGATAATTGAATCGAAGAATTTTCCTCTCCTGGGCCGCATATGGTAAACTCAGACATATTCAAAAGTAATCTTCCAATCTGCTTGAAACGGAAAGTCTTTACAATGCATTTTGCCGGTTATGACCTATGGTGCTAAAACTCTAACGTTAACAACCGCATCTGCTAAGAAGCTAAGAATTGCTCAACATATCTGATATTACGTATATGATAATGATATGAATTGACATTTATAGATAAATTTTTGAGCTGTTTGTGTTTGGCACTCGTTGATAGCAGACACTAGGCCAGTCAATGTGAGCAAAAACCGGATATTATGGTTCTTTTCATGAGGATTTTTCAGTGCGTCACAAATTATAGAAAAAAAGGTAAGTCCGTGATAATATACATTTATAACATTTATCCTAACATGACATTTTAGTTAAATCTGACAGTTGTCAAATTTTATTTGCAATTGGGCATAAAAACAAATCAATTGTCTTTATTGCATTTATAAAATGGTATTTTCTTTGATTTGTATAGTCTTATAAATTGTACAGATTATATTCGTAGATATATTATATAATTAGTAAATATTTTTTTTTTCTATTATAGCGCCATCTATCGACAATAGAATAATCACCGAACTAGAATAATTATCAACGTAATCACCGACGTGCCTTTTTTTCTGTCAAATACAATTTAATGCGTTAGAAAGAAATCGAAAAACTGTGACGCCCTGAAAAATGCTCATGAGAAAAAGCATACCTCCGAATTCTATCCTATTGCATGGATTTTAATGAAATTTTGAGAATAACCTCTACTTATCTCCTAATTCAAAGTCTACTCTATGCCGATAGGTCTAAAGGAAGATTTTTAAGAAAATTTAAAAATGCGTGAAAAAAATCTTATTTTTTTTAAAACCATTAATTTTAAACCCGTTCAAATTTTTGAACATAGAAATATCACTATAATAAAAGGTATTGTAGAAGGAAAACGATGCATTTAAATTCTGGTGGATGAGGGGTTAAAAATATACTTCTCATTTGTCCTTAAAATACATTAGTCATCAATTTTTTTGCGCCACATCTCGCTTATTTTGAATGTAATCGACATTTAACAGTGCTCGTTTTAAAGGTATTTTCAAGCACTACCAAAGGTATTCATAGCATTATACCCCTAAAATCAGGGCACAAAATATCCATGATATTTATATAAATATCAAAATATCGGATATATGATATATATCCGATATATATCCAAAATATGATATTTATAATATTTTGGAAAACATTTCAATAGAGAAACTAAATTGACCAAAATAAGACTCTAAATGTAGAATGTAACAGTATAAAAGATATATCTTTACTTAAATAAAAAATGCAAAAATATAAACTTACATATGGTAGTCTGTTACATAAACGGAAAACAAAATGATAGACTATCCAAGTAACCACTAAATTATATAAGTAAAAATATTGAAAACACTAATTTAAACATATAGGTATTTCTATTTTTCCAAAATAACTTAAAATTCTGAACATTTAAAAAATAAAAACAAAATTTAGAAAGTTAATTAAAATGATGGTTTAACATCGGAAGTGTCTGAATCAAAACCAGCAAAGCACCCAAGACTTAATTCTGCCTCTTCATTTTCCCTTCTTTCAGTTTCTTGTTCAGGCCAAATCCATTCCAAATTGTATGTTTTTGGTATGAAGAACTGTTTAAATATTTAAACATGAATACAAGTTTGGCAGCCTTTTCGGTTCCTAAATTATTTCGTAATTTCGAATGCACAAGTCCAAAGTTTGAAAAGCACCTTTCAATGCCTGCCGTTGAGGCTACTGCTGTAAGTAATTGGTTAATTCGTTCGATAAATATGTTTTTATCAGGCCAAGCAGATTCAGCGATTGGAACAGACTTCCGCCATAATAATGGAGATGTTTTTTTTTTGAAATTTGAACCATACATGAAAGACGGAAAAGGTTTAGACGTCGAAGTTAGAGCCATTACAAACGGAACAAAATCTGTGTTGGTTGAATTAAAATATTCATAAGCCTGTTCTTTTTGTTCGGCAGTAAGTCTTTCTCCCAAAAAGCGACGGTCCAGTAAATTTGCCAAAAAATGAGGCAAACCTAGAGCCATATTCCTCCTTTTGTAATAAAAGTTCTTAATTTGAATTGGTTGATAACTCAGATCTTTTTCCAGTTGAATCCAAATTTCTACAGCGACAGCAATTGTCGTTGGTTTTAACCTTCTTTACAGTTTACAGTAGAGCGCCGATAATCCGAACTAATTGGTACAGGGGTAGTTCGGATTATCAAATTATCCGGATTATCGAACATATGTTCAAAATACATACAAAGTTCATAAACCTAGTACATATGTACATACGTTTTAGTTACAAGGAATAAAACACCTGCATAATAAACAAATATATTGTATGTATATGTGCATAAACAAAACAAAAATCAGCAGTCATATTTTGCCCATATTGTCATATTAAATCCAAAAATTCGGTCCGCGATCATATTTTTTAATTTTATAATTTTTTTTTGCGTTCGGATTAGCGATCGTTCGGATTACCAGGGTTCGGATTATCGACGCTCTACTGTAGTACGAAATAAAGTAGTGATATATATCACGATATACAGGGTGAGGCAAATAAAGGGTCTATTAGAAATATCTCGAGAACTAAATGCAACAGAATCATGAAAATTGGAATAAAGGGGTTTTGAAGGATGATCTATTAAATGAAAATATTTTCATCTCTTTGCAACTTCCGGTTATACCGGAAGTTGCTTATAACTTCGTTTTTTAAAATGGGACACCCTGTATATTTTTACATTTTTGGATTCTCTTCGACGTCTTCTTTCTTAAAATATGAAGCTTTGTAATATTATACAGGGTATTTTGAAAGATAATTACCTTTTTTTATTAATTTCGTAGCAAAATTAACACCCTGTAGAATTGTAGTAGTTTGACATCTAAAACTCTACTTACGTTCAAATGATTTTTAATATACTCTACTATTGTTAAGAGTCATTAGTATAGCTAAATTTTTAATTTTAGTATACAGGGTTGGTCGAAACTCGGAATGATTATTTTCTGAGTTTTCTTAAATGGAACACCCTGTTTTTTAGTATTGTAATGAAATGCTATTTTATGGTACTTTTTTATTTCTTAAGCATTCCCTATACTAACTGCTTTAATTTGTGCTTAATTGTTAATCGCACCAACAATCTTAACTACGTAGGTATTTTGATAGCTAAACCATTATTGGTAATTTTAAGGACCAGTCTGGATTAATATGTAATTATTTCTGAAAAATTATTTGGGATTGAGTATTTTCACGGCCAACCTAATAAAATTTGCCGTATTTTTTGGTGCAATTAATGTTTAGCTTGAATCACCAATACCCCACAAATTAAAGCAGTTAGGTATAGGGAATGCTTAAGACATAAAAAAGTACTATAAAATATCATTTCACTACAATACAAAAATACAGGGTGTTCCATTTAAGAAAACTCAGAAAATACTCATTCCGAGTTTCGACCAACCCTGTATACTAAAATTAAAAATTTAGCTATACTAATGATTCTTAATAATAGTAGAGTATATTAAAAATCATTTGAACGTAAGTAGAGTTTTAGATGTCAAACTACTACAATTCTACAGAGTGTGAATGTTGCAACGAAATTAATAAAAAAACGTAATTATCTTTTAAAATACCCTGTATATTATTACAAAACCTTATATTTTAAGAAAGAAGACATCGAAGAGAATGCAAAAATGTAAAAATATACAGGGTGTCCCATTTAAAAAAACGAAGTTATAAGCAACTTCCGGTATAACCGGAAGTTGCAAAGAGATGAAAATATTTTCATTTAATAGATCATCCTTCAAAACTCCTTTATTCCAATTTTCATGATTCTGTTGCCTTTAGTTCTCGAGATATTTCTAATAGGCCAGTTATCTGCCTCACCCTATATATAATATAAATATCACTATATATCGTGATATATATCAGTGGATATATGTATATCCTCGCGCCCTGCCTAAAATCGACCATTTCTCTGTCATTTTAAGTTGAATACATCGATTTGAGCATGCACAAAAAAATCTCTTTTGGACGCGATTGACTGATTGCTGATGATGAACTAATGAAACAAAATTTGGCCAATTGCCATTACAACAAATCCATACCAGAGGACATAATAATAATATCTAATAAACTTACCTTTTTCTTTATACTGTCAAATAACGATGGCTTTTCCTTCTTCACGTAGTTGCTCGGTACATAGCCTGCTTGCCCCCTCGAATTTTGTACTTTCCACCAATGCTTAGAATCGTCCAAGAGAACGTAACGTTCGTTCTTTTTGAGATCTAATTCTTGAGGTCCTTGGTGTTCGTAGTCATATTTCGCCACCACGTAACAAATGTCGTCTTGGCTACTTTTGCCTACATCAAAGAAAACAGATCTTAAAATTTGTCTCAGTCTACTAAAGTCAAATATATTTATAAGTCCAAAATGTAAGGTTATGTTTTTTTTAATAGAAAACAGAAATAAAAATAAAATAAACTGGTCTAATTAGTAATTAGGCCAGGTATTTAGTATATAATAATAAAATCTTTTCTAATTATAAATAAAAAAAGTCTGTTTTTAAACCAAGAGGAGTAATTCAAATTTCCCGCGTCGTAAAGCTTGTTTGTAATTGGTCCAACCTCAGACAATTTTACTCCACTGTTATCAAATTTTGACACTAATGACATTTATAAAATTTTGACACTATTGGGATTTCATAGGTTAATTAAGTTATATGTATCAGAGATTTTTGTATTTCTGCGTTATTCCTTTAATTTTTAGATTTTTAGTCTGTTGTTATATAAAAACAGTTGTTTTTAGAACTCTTTAGCGACGTATTAGTATGCTTTTTCTCATGAGGATCTTTCAGTGCGTCACAGTTTTTCGATTTCTTTTTAACTCATTAAATTGTATGTGACAGAAAAAAACGCACGTCGGTGATTACATTTCGTCGGTGACATTTATAACATTTATTCTAGTTGTCAATAGATGGCGCTATAATCGAAAAAAAAAAATTATTTACTAATTATATAATATATCTACGAATATAATCTGTACAATTTATAAGACTATACAAATCAAAGAAAATACCTTCACCATAAATGCAATAAACACAATTGATGTGTTTTTATGACAAATTGCAAATACAATGTGACAACTGTCAGATTTAACTAAAATGTCATGTTAGAATAAATGTCATAAATGTATATTATCACGGACTTACCTTTTTTCCTATCATTTGTGACGCACTGAAACATGCTCATGAAAAGAAGCATATAATATAATATTTATGGATTACCGTAAAAGGCTGATATGATCAACCAGAAAAGAAGATGTATTTGGTGATATTTCTGCTGACTTTCTTGGGTGTGGATTTGTCTATTTCATTTACTCCTCTTGGTTTAAAAACAAAGCTTAGACAAATGAATAGGTACCTACATCCTACATAAAACATGGCTATGGTTCTTTTCATGAGGATTTTTCAGTGCGTCACAAATGATAGAAAAAAAAGGTAGGTCCGTTTAATACTCCATTTATAACATTTATTCTAACATGACATTTTAGTTCAATCTGACAGTTGCCAAATTTTATTTGCAATTGGGCATAAAACCAAATCAATTGTCTTTATTGCATTTATAAAATGGTATTTTCTTTGATTTGTATAGTCTTATAAATTGTACAGATTATATTCGTAGATATATTATATAATTAGTAAATAAATTTTTTTCTATTATACCGCCATCTATCAACATCTAGAATAATCACCGACCTAGAATAATTACCAAAGTAATCACCGACGTGCCTTTTTTCTGTCATATACAATTTAATGCGTTCGAAAGAAATCGAAAAACTGTGACGCACTGAAAAATGCTCATGAGAAAAAGCATATAGTGGATTCGCCAATCTGAGACGCAACTATCTAGTGATGTTAGTAATAATTTATTTATTGGAAAGTTAGGTTGCTAGAACGGAAATTACTACACAACCAAACATACCTGCTCAGTGCTCATTGCCAATATAGTAAACAGACATAAATATCATAAACCTTACGCCAATTAATAATTATTTATTTACACCATTATAATGTATTGATAACTAAAATGAGAAAATGATTTGTTGTACAAAATAAAAATATTTTGAAGAAAAACTCCACAAAATTTTATGAGTTTAGTATACACTTCCACTATTTCCAATAATTCTTCTTTTTTTAATGAAAGATTAAGTTGATTTGAGCAGTTAATAGTGTGAGGTAGGAATTTTTGTTTCAGCGAATTTTAAGCCAATTCAGTTTATCTAATCTTTAATCTTTGGTACGGCAAAAGACTTCTTCTTAAAATAGGAGTAAGTCCTGTTTATTCTTACAACAAGACTTGGAACTCCCATGTTCAGCTCCCTTACCATCGTTTTGGAGGCATCCACGTGGTCTCGATGTATTGGATTTTTCAGACTTTGCAATTTTTTGCAAGCCTCTTAGCGTCCATTCTACAGATGTGGTCTGTCCACTCCCTGCGTCTCTGTCTATCCCATCTTATGATATTCAGGACGCCGCATTGTTCTCTTATAAATCATTTATTTTTCGGTCCCTAAAAGTGTAACCAGCAATGGATCTCAGTGTTCTCATTACAACTGATTCCTCTCTGGTCTCGGTCACATAGGTCATTATTGGTCTAAGGGTGCATTCACTACGGAGACCAAAGGATGGTATCCTAGCCTAATGCATGGTATCGTACTCTTCATATTCGTGAATTCTCGCATTTAAAATAATGTATTTATTTTACCTGGCGATCGAAACTATATTATCGATCGCTTTGGAAAATAAATGCATTATTTTAAATGCGAGAATTCACGAATATGAAGAGTACGATACCATTAGTTCAGAGAAATAAGGAAAAAAATATCCTGTTGGTGACACAACCCCCTCCAGGCCGAAACCAAATTTTTTGAGTAGTATGGACATCTATAATAGTAACCTATATAATATGTTTGCTGCAGCCGATTTTGATGATATACATAGTTATAAACAAGTAAAGATCAAAAAACGTTTAATTTTCGCTTTTTTCGTCTATTACCAAAAAGTTAAGCATTTTAAACAAATTTGAGAGTAAGAAACTCATAAATCGTATAAAAAACTTCAATATGGCATTCGCTGAATATGTCTATCCTTATTGGTTGCTTAGAAAATTGCAAAATAAATCATAAATTTTGAGTTTTTATAAATATTCATAACTTATATAAAAATTAACTTAGAACCTTCTTATTACATGGAATGCTGAGACTTCTGATGCTTAAATTATACCCTAAAGTTCAAAGCAATTGATAAAATAGTTTAAAAGTTATTTAATTTGTTTATCCCAAATAAATTTTTTGCAACACTATAAGTCAGAAAATGATGAAGTTACAGTAATACTTTGTACAGTTTATGAAAGAAAAAGATTTACACTATTAATTTGATTAAAAAAATGACAAAAAATAATTCTAAATATTGCAAAATTATTTTACAAGAACATGTGAATTAAAAAGGGGGGCTAACTTTGTCCCTAATTGTCCTAGGACAATTGTTTTTCTTTCTAAATCTGTATAAAAATTAAGTCTTTCTAAATATGAAAAAATAATTTTTCTACGGGTAACGGTTAAAAAGTTATTCTAATTGTTTATAAGTAAGCAAAAAATCGACATGTTTTGCAAAATAATTTTACACTGTTTAAAATTACTTTTTGTCATTTTATTTTAATTAAGTTAACAGTATAAATGTTCTTCTTTCATAAACTGTCCGAAGTATTACTGTAACCTCATAATTTTCTGACTTACAATGTTGCAAAAAAAGTGAATTTGGGATAAACAAATTAAATAACTTTTAAACTATTTTACCAATTGCTTTGGAATTTAAAATATAATTTAAGCACAAGAAGTCTCAGCCTTCCGTGTGATAAGAAGGATCTAACTTAATTTTTACATAAGTTTTGAATATTTATAAAATTTCAAAATTTATGACTTATTTTGCAATTTTCTAAGCAACCAATAAGGATAGACATATTCAGCGAACGCCATATTGAAGTTTTTTTTATACGATTTATGAGTTTCTTACTCTCAAATTTGTTTAAAATGCCTAACTTTTTGGTAATATACGAAAAAAGCGAAAATTTACCGTTTTTTGATCTTCATTTGTTTATAACTATGTATATCATCAAAATCGACTGCAGGAAACATATAGTATAGGTTATTATTACTATGTCCATACTACTCAAAAAAATTGGTTTCGGCCTGGAGGGGGATGTGTCACGAGAAAAATCATATTTCTCTGGACTACATGCTCTAGGCTAGGATACCATCGTTTGGTCTCCGTAGTGAACGCACCCTTACGCAGGTATCCAGATATCCCTGACTGATCAGAATCACCTGAAGCGGTGAAGGGTCTTGAACGGGCGGAGCTGAAAGCACAGACCTTTCCTGAAGCTCGGCGGAGATAGAGATTATCCTCCGGGGAGAAGTTATGCAAAAAGCTTGGGAAAAGTATAGGCTCATTTACCTCCTCCTGTGCATCGGTAAGCTGTATGAAAGGATGTTGCGAGGACGCACCGATGGCATGAGAGGTCGGGAGGCTTATCCCCGAGGCAATTTGGTGTTTGAAAAGGGAAAAGCATGATTGATGCAATCGTGAGTGTATTCAACGCAGT
Source organism: Diabrotica virgifera virgifera (assembly GCF_917563875.1). NCBI lineage: Eukaryota > Metazoa > Arthropoda > Insecta > Coleoptera > Chrysomelidae > Diabrotica > Diabrotica virgifera. Next base: position 244,431,835 of record NC_065448.1, on the reverse strand, counting down.
GGCAACAGAGGAGATGAACACCGTTAGGGTATGAACAGAACAAGTGGGTCGTGGTGGAGGTGGAGGTCGTGGTCGATATTCATGTAAAACAAACACATTGTAGTGAATTGAAGAGAACAGAGCAGGTAAGTCGCGGTGGAGGTTTAGCGCGATGCCATCAAGGAGGTTTACATCGATGCTTTTGAAACTAAAATGAGTTTGTTTTAGGGTGTCTACTGCGCGGCCTACTAGGATGCTTCCCTGTGATTGGTCCATTCGAAGCCAAGTTGTCATTACCTGCATTTAGTTTATACTTTTTATATAATCCCTTTTTTGTATTCAGTTTATTTTTGAATTTCTAAAGTAATTAAATTCAGTAATTTTTTGAAATATGAAGGAAGATCTAATTATTTACAGCTGACATTTCATCACTATCATCATTTGACTGACACAACATCGCAACAGCACAGTCTTTTTGTCATTCAAATTTCATTAAACTACTTCACTTGATAGTGGTTTTAGCTCGACTGACAGCGCAAGTGACCTCCTTGCTATGTGCTGTTGACATCGACCGCGACTTAACTAGTAGCATCCACCGTGACCTACACCTCCACCTCGACCTACTTGTTCTGTTCTTACCCTTAAGCAGCCCTGATGTTGTTCGATGTTAAGAATGCATTCAATATGCTGCAGTGGAACGATGTAATGAAGGCAATGGAGGAAAGATAATGTCCTGGTTACCTGATGAATGTGGTGGCGGAGTATCTGTCCAAGAGAAAGGTTATGGTGGAGAAGGATACGATCGTCGACGTGACGGCAGAGGTTCCCCAGGGATCTGTCTTGGACCCAATGCTAGGAAACCTGACTCTTGACGGGGTTGTGAACTATGAATACGGAGCGGGTACAACTCCCTGCGTATTCGCGGATGACCTCGCTGTGCTGGTAGTGGCGCAGGATGAGCCTTATCTCAAATATCATGTACGAAAGGCAGACGACGCCGTGAAGAAGTGGATGACACAGCACCGACTGAAACTCGCAGCAGAGAAAACCGAAGCTACCATTCTGAAGGGGAAAGGAACGCTACTCTGTTTGATTCTTCGATATTTGAAGTGCATAACTTGCTCAATAGCAGAAGTTGATATGTACTAATATTTTTTTTGGTAGGTTTCTCAGTCAGTAACATTATTTCATATCAGTTAGTAAATTGAAAAGGTTGGTAATTAACATTAAAATAATGTAATGCATTGTAAGTAATGCATTGATTGAAGCAGCCACCTTCATCTCCCAAGCAATCAACGAGCGTCAAAGACACGCAATAGACATATTCCTAGATGTCCAAAAGGCCTTCGATCAAGTCTGGCATGCCGGGCTGATTAAAAAATTACGCCGTTTTGGACTGCCAATAACTTTTATCAAAATCATACACTCCTATCTCTCAGATCGAACAGTTCGCGTCAAAGTCGCAGAAATATTATCCACCTCCTTCACTCCACAAGCGGGAGTGCCACAAGGCTCAGTACTAGCCCCAATATTATACACAGTTTACAACAGTGACGTTCCCAAACCAGCTAGACAATCCGAGTCAGTCCTACTATTTGCAGATGATACTGCCCTTCTCACCGCAGGCTCTTCAAGGGGCACTCGTGTAGAGCCCTCTGTATTCGAAAAAGCTCAAACATTGCTGGACAAAATGGTCAGATGGTGTAACAGGTGGAGAGTTACGCTCAACGCAACGAAAACCCAGATGATCGCCTTCAGACATCCTAGTAGCCGATCCTCCTTCGAGGAGGCTAGGATCGTTCTCCAGGGAGAGAGGCTCGAATATCGTCCTTCGGTGGTCTATTTGGGAGTTCACTTCGACTGGACTCTCAACTGGAACACTGACGTTACAAACACCTTAAACAAGGTAAGGAAGAGAGCTGGTCTCCTGGGAGCACTTTCTGGAAGGTTTGGAGGTACGTCCAGCAAAACACTTGTACACACGTACAAAACCTTTATAAGACCGATAATCGATTACAGATCGTGCCTCTATACTCTGCTAAAACCACGAGCCAACAACAGAATTGCTGCCACAGAACGCAGGGTTCTGAGGAAGTGCCTGAGGAAGGGAAGGTTGTATCCGTCTGTACTAGTACATCCACTCGCTAAAGTCCCCAAAATAGTCGACAGAATTCGTTCTCTCGGCAGCAAGTATACAATGCGCGTCATCAACGGCTCTAACATTAGAGCCAAAAACATCCTAAAAACACCTTGCAATAGGCGCGGTTTTAGACTCACCGGGATTCCCAAAAATAAAGTTCCGTTCCCTCCGGCTAAACTTCTTCAATTAGCTAGAAACGAACTTCCCGATGAGTTCCACGAAATTTTAGAAAACACTCCCCTACTATATCGCAGATAACCAAACTGCATCCCAAAAGCTGAATCCAAGAGCCGTTCCACTAGTGACAGCTACCTTCGCTGTTTGGCGGGTATCTAACGCAGAGATTAGCAAAATACAGAACATATCATTTCTTCTCGCTCGCTCCAGCTAGCCCAGCAAAAATCACCGTCTAAACCCACACTTCTCAACAACACTTCCCTTGGAAACAACCATGTTCCACACACTCCCGCAAAAAAAAGGGAGTTCCAGTACCCTGAAGAGGCTTAAGCCTAAACGGGGATTAAAATAAATGTCTAACTTATTTTGAGATTTCACTGACCTCCTGTACCATGTGAACTAATAATAAAATTGTTCTGAAACGAGATGGATATACAAAAATTTTCTAATACAAAAATTTTAAATGTAGCCGATTAAAACATTAATATCATAATTTTTTATACTTAATAATCATAACGAACGGCAGCTAGAGAAATGTGCAGAATATTTAAACCTGAAAATGGATTACACTAATTCTAAATATAGAAACGGATGACACTAAACGAAGAAAGTAAGTTGAAGTCATTATATAATAAGAACTTTCCTACTTATCTTGAATATTATAAATGCAAGTGCATAAACACACTCAGATAAGAAGTACAGGAAATTACAATACCGAATGTTATCAAATGATGATAACTTTCTATATTTTAGGTGTCACTTGTAAGAACACAGAAAATTGAGAAGAACTATGAAAAGAACATGCAAAACACAAAAAAGAAAATATAACGAAAACAAACTCAAAGAAACCCAAGAAAAATGGTTATAAAAAACATTTTGACAATTAACTAAATTAAATCATTCAACTAACGTCATAAATAGTTTTTTCAAAGCAGACTTGATAATATAATTTCCAGAAAAAATTATACAAGATATTTTATTAGATAAATAAATGTTTATCACTGGTTGGGTATATCCAACTAATCCATACCATTGTTTATTTTTAATCATTGTAGTTGATAAAAAGCCTAAGATATTATTGAGTAATTGGCAAAACCACACAGTATTGAATAAGCTTAATCATATCTATTTAATTACTTAATTATAGTTAAAATTAAATCAATAGTTAAATTCTAATTCAGAAAGATAGAATTGTGTTGCATCTATTCTCTGTTTCAAACATTAGAATCAGTACAGTTGTATATTGCAAGCGGGTTTGCCATTCTATGGATTATCATAAAGAAATCCTCCTTCAGTATTCCACAGCAGTTAACAGTGATAATTCTCTACAAGTACCTGCCTAATACTACCTTTCACGGCCGATAGCATGAAAAGCGGCAACGTTCTCAAGAAGATTCTCATTTAGTTTGTATTGGGGATATCCTTTGTACACTGAATCTCATGTCTGAAATACGCTATAGTAGTAGCTAAATCCTGCAATATGTTAGCTCATTTTGTAGCATTTCAATATGCTTCTGGACTTTTAAAAATACTTAAAAAAGTTTTCAAATACTTTAACTTTGAATGACCTTGTTTATGAGTTTTATTACATTATTGACAACTACATTCATAGCTTACAATAGTACCCCAAAGAGTCTCTAGCTTACAAAAGTAACCCATAGAGCTTAATAGGTTTGAGATTACTTTATTTTCATAAATTTTTGTTTTAAAGCAAAAAGTTGTAAACATGTTAGATTATGTAATATGTTTGTTTGGGGGTGAGTAACCTACCAACTGATGAATGTTTCACTTCTCAGCCAACCCTAAATACAATTGAGACGTTGCCGAAAGTAAGGGCGAACTCAACATTGGGTTAAATTTTTTTTTGATGATACCATTTTAAATTAAATTTCCTACCTCATAGAACTGTCGAATTGTTGAGTTCGACCGTGTTTCGCCTTCAAAATAAACCCACTATCAAATAAAGGAATTTCACTCGAGTGATAGCCGAGCAGGTAGTAAGGGCGAACTCAACAATTCGCGAGAAACAAGCAATCCTCGCCAGCAGGGTAGTGTCAGTACCAAGAGAAATAATTACAAATAGAAAAGTGGCAGAGTACACTATCATACGTAAGTAAATACATAATAAATAAGTACAAAATCATAATGTGGTCTTACTTTTGTTGAATTCGCCTTTTGTAATTTTTTAATCTCAAAACAAGGGCTAAAATAATAGGTGGTTGAAACATAGCACTAGCCCTGTTAGTACACCATAGACCTGAGACAAAGCAGACTACCCTGCTTTAACACATTCAACTCTGGGCCTCATTAGAGACAAAGCTCAAGTGACCACACAAATTAATATACCATTGTATGAGGTACATACACAAAAACCTCTTGGGCGGTCGTGGTGTTTTTACGGAAATCAGGTCAATGCCTTAGAGGTGGTAGCGGACTTGAAGGTGTTAATCTCAAAGTAGTGTTAGAGATATAAAAGGGATAATATTATTATCATCAGAGAATACTGCATGATATACAATACTAAAACTTCAGAGATAAGGAAAACACAAAAAGAGAATTATACAATAATGATATCAAGAAGATATTTTGGAGTGGTGGTTGATAAGATAGGAACATCTATGATGTATAACCTTCTAATACCATCTATTCATATTTTATAATTATACAAGATTAGATGATAAAGTGATAGGTCACTGACCTGGAACTCTGAAGTGATTCAGATGTACTCAAACAGCAAGTCAAAATAATGTGAGTTTGACAGCAATATAATCTAGAATTCTTATTATTCAATATTTAGTTTGTGAGCTGTCTGGATTATTTCAATATGGGTTTTGGATATATTGGGTCTCTTAAGTACATACAGTAGACTCGCGATTATCCGAGGTAACTGGGACCGTGACTACCTCGGATACGGAAAAACTCGGTTAACACTGAGATTGATTTTATTGATAGAAAAACACGTAAATAATGATAACTGTGGATATTTTAATGACAAAACTAATACAGTACTGTCTATAAAAGATAAAGACATTTACCTTATCAATATTACTGTTTAAAAAAGTCTTTGATTGATTATTGCGTAAGTTTAATTCCTCTTTTTGAGGCGTCGATGTTGCGCCAAGGTTGAAAGTTGTAACTCACCAGTTGTGACTTTTGCTCGGTTAACCGAGGGGCTCGGATAATCGCGAGTCTACTGTACTTAGAGCATACATAATACTTCAACAGGGACAGAACTCTACTTTTGAGAAATATTTTACTAGCTTACATTAAACAATAAATAGTAAAGAATAGGATACACAAAGCTAAATACAAGCAACAAGTTAAAGCATAAGTGTAAAATTACACAAAAAAAAAACTGAAATTAAACTGTTCTTAAACAAAAGTAATTTTTTTGCAGTAGAAAGTATTTTCATAGTCTTTATTGGAACTTTAAGAGACTCATTACATTCATTTGAAAAGTATTTAATAGTATTGTTCTGCAAAGCTGTATCTCCTCTACATTATATCTTACGTCAGATATAAGAAATCAAATTAAAACCTTCGCTGCATTTAGAGATATTTATAAACTTATTTTGACTGTGTTAATAAAAGTAAAATGGTTCGTTTCAACATTTACTATTTAACAACTGCACAAATGTTTACAGCAAACTGAAAATATCTTTTAAAAGTAACACAAAAATAGTTCTTCTATGAGTAAAAATTATTTTTTAATGTGCTTGATTGAAGCAGGCTATACCCTGTTTTAAACTAGGAGTAAACTCAAAAGACAAATTCACACCTAATAATGTCACTAGAAAAATCACCATAACCCTTTCGTGACCGGCTGAAGCTCATGTTTATGTGGGTATCAATATCAAAATAAACATATTTTTACTAGGAAAGATGATATCAATATGTTGTGTCTATCCTGTATTATCAGAGTAACTGAAATTATTTAACGAATTCACGCTTAGTTTGCAATAGAATACCCTATAAAGAAGGCTGTGTATTTTGACAAAACCGATAAAGGTAAGTAAAAGATATCTTGTTTTTTATAAGTGTTTATGTTATTGTAACGGGGTTGTGGTATAGATAAAGTTTCAACTTCAAGATAATAAACAAGTTAAGAAATTATTGGTTTGTTTGTAGAGATCTTGTCCCCTAAAAATTTGAATATCACGATTCACACATTCAATTTTCAATAGCAGGAAATTAAAATACTAAATATTTATTGGTTTGACTTTTTATTAATTTTTCTATATTTTAATGATAAAAGTAGTTTTTTAATTATTACAGGTGTGCCTCTCACCCACGATTTGGCTCTAGAGGTGTTAAATGATGGTAACTAGTACGAAATAGAAGATTTATATGGCGAAAATAATGTTGCTTTTGACGTTCAGATGTTTAAAAATAACACCGATGACAAGGATATTGAAGAAACTGTATTAGATGAAGAACCTGTATTGGATGAAGAACCTGTTCCTTCAACGAGCTCTTCTTCAGCAAAGAGGCAATGGAAAGACATGACATTTCGATAATCCGGATAATTTGATAATCTGGATGGGGTCCGGTCCCAATTAATCCGGATTATTGACGTTCTACTGTATTTGGAAAAAATATTGGGAGAATACCAGGCAGGTTTTAGAAACAACAGATCAATGACCAACCAAATATTTGCCTTAAAAGAAATACAGACTACCTGTTATGACTACAAACATAAAACAGTACTATATGTTTTGTTCATTGACTTTAAGTAGGCCTACGACACAGTAAACAGACAGCAGATGTACTAACTGATGAAAAAATTGGGGATACTAAGTAAACCTGTCAGGATGGTAAAGATGACAATGGAAAACACAACGAAAGAGCATGGAAAGGGTATAGTATACATCAAACCACAGAGAATACAATATTTGGAGCACATCGAGAGAATGGGAAGTAAAAGAATGTCAAAAATGGTACTCTCACGAAGATCAATACAAAAGAGAAGGAAAGGCAGGCCAAGAAAAAGAAGGAAGGACAGTGTGTACGAAGACCTGAAGAAAAGTAACATTGAGAGATGGAAAAAACTAGCATTGGACAGAAGGAGATGGAGGGAGGTGGTGAAGGAGTGTATAAAAAGACTAATGTGTAAAAGTGTAATTAAATTTATAAGACTAAAATAAAATATAATCAGAAATGTAAACATTTTAGCCCTAGACCTACAAGGCCTGTTGAGCTTAATAAGTAAATAAATTTGCCTGCGCTTTTGTTTTGAATTAGGTTCTCCTAGTTTAAAAATGAGGTATAGCCTGATGCAGTCAGTTAGCAGTGCCCAGTGCCGTATGAGGTCTACTTGGGTCATATGATTTTAAAGCCCCAATAAGGCAATACGTTATAATAACTGAACAATATATCACTATAGGAAATTAATAAATTATCTCCAAAAATGAGAAAAATACACCTAATCTTCAACATATTATCGATGCAGCCAACCGTTAGTGTTATATAGTGTTATAGTGGTATATTTGTCTCGTAAGGCAGCGAAGGTATTGTAAAGGACTTAAAGAGTAACACTAAAGCGAACTGAATGTGCATTGCATATTTACCATGTCTAACTGGTGTAGCCATTTGGTGAGGAGATATTCTTGCTCCGTAGTTATTCCAAGAGTGTTCAGGCATTCCCCTTATAGATCTGGTCTCCAACATGACAACAAGCACAACTAACTAGTGCTAGCTGACATACATGCTTCTATGCTACAACAATTTGCTCAGCTCCAATGCTTAAAACAAAAAGAAAACGGTGTGTTATCATGCTTCTTATTCAATGGAAAAACAAAAAAAAATCAACTTCATAATACAAAAGCAAGGTGTTGTAAATGTTGTCATTTTTAAGGTTTGTTTATAATACATGACTCACAGGATATTTATGATAAAGGTAATCTCGAAATAATTTTCGATAATCTCTGCAAGGGGGAGCATTTGAGGATTACCCACGGGCAGTAATATAATGGGGGTGGGACCAAAACAGAACAATATCGAGCGATCTTTTGGCGTCCACTTACCAATTTTCAAACTTGACATATTCTTCTGCCACTCATATGTGTTTTGCACGATGTACCATTTAACACAAACAAATATTTATCACAACAGGAATTAATTTTCGACATAACAATCAGAGTGAACAGCGATCAGAAATATCTACAAAAAAGTTTGATAAATTGAAGAGATGTCGCTTTGTCTGCAAGGCCATTAAAATGCGACACAGCGGGAGATTTAAATGAAATTTTTATTATTCTTTAAATACAGTGTGTTTTATTTCATTATATATAATAATACATATACTTATATATTTAAATTAAATTAAACTTGAACTTTATAAATTATGTGTCATTAATTTTAAGAAAATGACAAGAATTAGAAAAAAATGACTTCAAAACACTTGCCAATTTGCAATATTATGCAACCCATATTACATCAGTCTTAAACCCGTGATATACAGTGAGAGGCAAAATTATGGAATAGATTCATTTGTTACAGAATTTGCGACTTTGAAGAACCATTCAGGACAAGAAACCCTGTAAAACTGATTAGGTTAGTTAGAATGACTGAATAACACACGAAATCATGTAGTATGAAGAGGACTCTCATCGGATGAATTAATTACAGTAAGGTCTCTTTTTATACGGATTTTTTAATGCGATTTTGAAGTTATGCGGTTTGTATTTCATCCAAAAATTTCTATTATTAATAACTAATATAATTAATATTAACTATTCCCATCCAGATGTCATTATTCTGAGGGCTTGCAATTCGGGTATTCCCCTTGTTCCATGATGTAGCATATAGCTATTACATCAATCTGAGTTTCGCATTGAAAGGTATAACCTGTAATTCTTTTAAAATTAAATTTAAATGTTTAAGTATTTTTCATTAGAAGAGGTTTTTGCAATTTCAATATGGTTAGTCTGCGTTTTTAATTTCTTCTTTAAGATTTTATTTGGCCTAATGGAGAAAAAAAACATCAAACACATACAATTTTTGGTGGACAAACGTCCATCATTTTATGTGATTTTAGAAAACTCCGGAACGTACCTATCCCTATAGTCCAAGTAATGAAGCTTAAAATAGGACAAAACCTCGCAATTTTTACAGAATGGATCAATTTGCTTGAAAAATTGAGAATAAGTAGTGGATAGTCCAAGGATCAAAATCTATATCATGCCGAAAGGCGCTTTTACCATGGGGGTGGTTGCCACCCCATCGCAGGGGTGGAAATTTTTTATTATATTTTAATCACAAAAGTTGGTAAAAACGTTCATTCTTAGCAAACAACATTCTATACATTTTTTAAATAAAATTGATAGTTTTCGATTTATTCGCTATCGAAACTGTTAGTTTTATATAAAAAAATCAATGTTTTTAATCAGTTTTCTGCTAATAACTCCAAAATTTTTCGTTTTATCAAAACAACTTTACTTAACAAAAATGTACCTTTTGAAAAAATAAACAAAAACGTGTTTTTAGATTTTCTTTAAGACCAATAGTAATCGAGCTATACTTTATTATATGTTGGCTCTTTTTCGTCAAATGCTAAATATTGTAGTTTCAAAGTCAAAAGACGAGAAAACTAGGCATTTTTCGAGGACAACTTGTTCAAAAGAATGTCAGTCCCTATTTTTTTTCTGCGAAAAACTGATTGGAAGCAACCCCCTAATCATCACCCTAATTAAAATTAGTCATTGACCTTATTTGGTCTTTTTTTATTTATGTATTATTAATAGATTCTAGAAGTTCGACCGGCTTAGAATGAATAGTTTAAAAAAAATGGAGTTAAAAGCAAATAACGAATTTTTGTAGTTTGGAAACAATTGCCTTTTCTTCAGAATAGTAAGATTAGCATCAGAGATACGAAAAAATGTTCACATATGAAATTGTAGCCGATTTAATTTCCAAAGACCTGGTTTGCAAAAATTTTTTTACGGCAAAAATTGAGTGAGCTATCGACAATTAAAACTTGTAATAACATGCTAAAACCACCTTTACCAACCCTTTCAAAGTCACCTCTTTTTGCGACTGAGGATTTTAACAAGAATTAATATTAATGGCCTTATGGACCTTATAAAAGCCTACAAAATTCTTTTTTACCAAACTTCTAGGATCAAAATTAAAAATGTTAGGGTTAAAAAATCATTTGAAAAAAAGGAGAAATCCAATTGGAAGCATAATAATGTAAGTTAGCAGTGTTTTTAGACATTGGCCTTATTCATTCTTATGTATTTATGTATTATTAATAGATTCTAGATGTTTGACTGACTTAGAATGATTAGTTTTTAAAAACAGGAGTTAAAAGCGAATAACGAATTTTTGTAGCTTGGTAAAAAATGCCATTTTCTTCAGAATATAAAGATTAGCATCAGAGATGCGAAAAAATGTTTCAATATAAAATTGTAGGTTATTGAATTTTTAAGAACTTGGTTTGAAAAAAATTTTTCTACGGCAAAAATTGAGTGAATTGTAAATGAGTATACCTATCAAAACATTGATTTTTTCGATATAAAACTAAAATTTCCGATGGCAAATAAATCGAAAACTGTTTAATTTTATCAAAAAAATGTATAGAACATTTTTTGCTTATAATGAATGTTTCTATCAACTTTTGCGGTCAAAATATAATAAAAAATTTCCACCCCCGAGATGGGGTGACAACCACCCCCATGGTAAAAGCGCCTTTCCGCATCATGTAGATTTTGATCCTTATTGGTCTATCTACTACTTATTTTCAAATTTTCAAGCAAATCTATCCATTCTGTAAAAATTGCGAGGTGAAAAGCTTCGGTTTCCGCCTACTACTTTTTCAATGCAAGTAAAGTCTTTTTTATGCGATTTTTTTATATGCGCTTTTCTGTAGAACTTATCCACCGCATAAAACAAGACCTTACACTGTACACAGTTTATAAAAAAAATAAATGTTGGACTATATGAAACTCACTTCCGTGGGGTGGGGGATACCTCTCGTGTTTGGTACCATTCGATAGATTTTTCAAAAATATTGAATAAGTGTATTTTGCGGTTTTTCGATCTGATGTTTATTTTGCGAAATATAGCGGGATTGTTGTATTTAAAATTTTAAATTTACCCCCCACCCCTCTCCGTGGGGGTCATGTTCGGTATCTTTCAAAAGATTGTAAAAAAATATTGAACACGTAGTTTTTAGTTTTTCGATCTGACGTTAATTTCGCGAAATATTCGCTTTTTTTGTGGAACTTTTTGACTCGCCCATTTCCGTACGCCCTGCTCAAATCGTCAGATTTTTGCATGTACTTAATGCATCACTCATACACTCTTTTGCATGTACTTAAATTACCTTATCTGACAATTTCGAATATTTTTAAGGATATTTTTTTTCGGGTCCCCTGAACGAACTCCCCTGTGTTGAGCCAATATATGGTAGAGGTACATCTACAGGGTACAACGTTTCTCCTCATATGATAATATGACGCGCTCGAGTAACTACAAAAATCCCCGCTTGGGCTACCCTACCATTACCTAGGAACACTTATAACAAAAAAAATGACTACACTGCAGAAATTAAAGTCAGTATCGAAAATGCACGTTCTAATTTTATGAAAATGAAGAAGGTTCTATGTAGCAAAGATTTAACCTTAGCTCTTAAAAGACGCCTAACAAAATGTTACGTATACAGTGTACTATTATAGTATACTATGTCGTATAGTATGCAAACTGGACGAGGAAACCTACTGACCAACCGAACGGTTCAACTGGCCGCTTATGCCGATGATATTAATATTATGAGTAGGACCGTTGTAGAACATCAATAGGAACGCAGGAAACATACGCAGAGTTAAAAACGCAAACAAAAAGGCTAGGTCTGGAAGTTAACACAGAAAAGAACAAAAATAATGATACAGTCGAGAAGAAATATAGTCCCACAAAACATTATACATCAAGATGACATTGAAACGGTTGGAAAGTTTGCATACCTGGGAGTAGAACTTATATGCCGACGGATCAGAAGATGGAGAAATACGAAAGAAAATAACGCAGGCAAACAGAGTTTATTTTGCCCTCTCCCATATATTTCGGTCTAAAAATGTCCACCGAAATACAAAGATGAGAATCTATAAAACCTTAATTCGACCAATAGCATGCTACGGCAGTGAAGCATGGGTCCTGAAAGAAATATCCAATAACAAACTCGACACATTCGAAAGGAAAGTACTGAGGAGAATACTAGGACCTGTGAGGGAAAACGGAATCTTCAGAAGTTGATACAACAACCAGCTTTATCAACTTTATAAGGAAACACCCCTGTCAGACTACATTAGAATACAAAGATTGCAATGAGCCGGACATGTGATAAGAATGGGAGAGGATAGGCTAAAAAAAAGCACTGAATTAATGCTAGAATGCAGGAAAAGAAACCGGTTGGAAAGCCAAGAAAGCTCTGGCAAGACACAGTAAACAGCGACACACAAGCTCTTTTAGGAGTCCGTGTATGAAGAAGAACAGCCACAGACAAGCCAGGGTGGAGGCAAAAAATAAAGGAGGCCAAGGCTCAATTTGGGCTGTAGTGCCGTAGAAGAAGAAGAAGAATATCGTATAGTATAATACTATGGAGTGGAATCATGGACGTTAAATCTAGAGACTGAGATGACTTAACGCCTTTGATATTTGAACCTGAAGAAGAATTATGAGGGTTTTCTGGGTAGATAGAGTTACGAACAATGAAGTACTGAGAAGAATAAGTAAAGAGAAGGAAGTTGAACTTACAATTAAAGAAAGAAAGCTACCGTATCTCGGACGTATGATGCGGGGCGAAAAGTATGGCATCATTTGACTCATAATGCAAGGAAAGATAGATGGCAGAAGAAGAGAGAATGGTTTGGATGCAGCTCGAAACAACTATTTTTAGCTACTGCCTCAAAAATTAAAATAGCTATGATGATTGCCAACCTCCGTAGCGAAGCAGATGGCACCTGAAGAAGAAGAAGAAGATTATATTAACTGTATTTTAGCCCTAGGCCTTCAAGGCCTTTTGAACTTTGTAAATAAATAAATACTGAAACTACAATAAAAAAATTATTAGAATTTTGGTTTGTCTAATACTTTTTAATTTTACTTAAAATCAACTTAGTGTCCGCTTAATTTTTGCGGGGCAGTGTTTTACAATATCTACTTATTTCAGCCACAGTTTTTGTGCTTACGAATTCTTGTATAAAGCCATATTAGGCGTGTATCAGCTATCTATGAGTAAGTAAACAACTTTTTATTTTATGAAATCATCAGCTTGAGCAGCGGTTCTGAGTTCTGATTCAGTATATCTATGACCAATGCCGGGGTTGGTCATTTTCGGTAATGTTACAAACGGTGTGTGCTATGTGCTATTGAATATAAATTTTAGAAAATTTATAAACTTTCTGAATAGCTTAATCTGTTTTAAAGTGCAATACTCTAAATAATAAATAAAAGTAAATAATAATAACTTTTAATAATCTTTGGATGTTCATTTCATATATTCGTATTATAAAACATTCATAAATAAACGATCCATTTAATATAATATAATATTATAAATGTAATAAGATTGTGCATATTTCGGATGCGTCGTATTTACCGGTGAATATAAAGATTTATTATAAAACACTCGCCTACTGCTGAACGTAGGCCTTTCCTGGGCATGAAGATCCATGGATACGTAGCTGTGTTCCAATCTGGATAACAACTTCAGGCGAATTGGTAAATATTTTTCAAAATAGTTTTATAGAATATATTTACAACAAATTACTTAGTTTTTATTTTGAATATGCTTAGTGCTGTCACTGAAGATGGATATGAGCTCTAGTACCTCCGATTTCGATAAACCTCCACCGATTTTCATAAAAATTTGTGAAGTAGTTAAAGGATGTCTATCTCAAGGAAGAAAGGTGACATGGTGTCAACTTGCGCTTTTATCCTGGGGTGAATACACTCCTACTCAGGGGTGAAGCATGTTTTAAAGCGGTTTTTTCATTAATAACTCAAAAATTTTGAGTTTTTAAAAAAATGTTATCTTTACTAAAATGGAAGATAATAAAAAATCGAATAAATTTGTTACTTCCTTGAAAAACCTTTCAAAATGGGTTTTAGGTAATTGAATGTATATTTTTTTCGGCGGTTTCTCAAATCTAAGTATTCAAGCTTAAATGATGAGAAAACGATGCATTTTATAGCATATTCCTACTAAACACTTGTTAAAGTGCTATCATCTATCAAATGACAATGAGCTTCCAAAGAAGTTGATAAAAATTTATGATCAAAAAGTGTTTAAAAATATATGCTACAAAAATTGTTCCAAAAGAATATTATTGTTTTTTTTTTAGAATAACTCCGTTAATTTTTATTATATCAGTATTAAATTTAATTTTTTAAATCCCTTACTTTTTAAATATAAAAGGTTAAAGGGCACCAGTAAAATTTAGGTTTTAAACGTTTCTATATTTCAGTTATTTTTTATCCTACAAAAATAATAAAAGAAAGTAAAGTTTCTGTATAATTTTTTAAACATATCGAGTCTTTTTGGAGTTGTTATCAAATATTTTATTTCCCATATAAATAGTTAATCATAAAAATGCCACAAGGAAATAGCTTCAGAACAACATTGTTATCAAAAGAAAATGATTTTTTTCAAAAATACCGGTCATGTTTGAGGTCACTACTTATGCTAAAATAAAATGTTATAGGGATTACTATTAATCATAATTTTTGTGGAAATGGCGCATGTTTTATTTTTCACCTTTTTCTAAAAAATTCGAAAGGATTCTCTTATTTTCATCATAACTTGCCTGATTTGATGATATCAACTTCCTCTGAAACTCCTATGATAGGTATTCCCGAGTACTGTGACAAGTGTTTAGTAAGTATATTTTATAAAATACATCGTTTTCCCGTTATTTACCCTTGAATACTTAGATTTGAGTAGTCGCCGAAAAAATATGCATTCAATTACCTACGACTCATTTTAAAATAACATTAAAAGGTTTTTCAAGTAAGAAAATTTAGTCGATTTTTTATTATCCTAAATTTTGGCAAGGATAACATTTTTCTACAAACTTATAGATTTTGAGTTATTATTTATGAAAAACCGCTTTAAAAAATGCATTTTTTTCACGAAAAATTAAAACTTTTGATCTTTAATAACTTAACAATAAGTACAATAAGTACTGACTTATGTTAATAATTTGATATTACAAATTTTGCTTAGAATTTATTCCTCTAACGATTTATGGGGTCATATTTTTATTTAAATAATTTTTACCCTCGAAAAGGAGTGGCATTCGCCAGGATAAAAGCGCAAGTTGGCACCATGTCACTTTTGTTTCTGGAGGTGGGTATCTCATCCTAACTTACTTACTAAATCCTAAACCTTTTTACCTTTAGGTGTAAGGCTGATGGAGTTGAGTTTGGCATTGTAGTCCTCTGCTTTCCGATCATGTTAGGTTTTTTTGCACTTTCCAATGTCAATCCTTTCTTCTCGGCTTCTTTTCTGATTTTATCTACTCACATAACTCTTGGCCTTACTCTTTTGATTTTCCCCTGCACTCTCATTTCGAACACTCGTTTTGTTAGTCTCTCGTTCGACATTCTACACATGTGCCCGAGCCATCTAAGTTGTCCCTCTACTATTTTTTCATTGATTGGCTTTATAGGGGAGTGCATATAGATTTTCACTTCGGAAAAAATCAAACAAGATAGAACTTTTTGTACTTTCATTAAGAAATGTTTAATAAACAAAATATCAAAAAGTTCTACTCGAGAAGTGGGTGCTTCATTCTTTATTAAACAAATGAACTACGAAATTAGATGTTTTTTTAAATAACTCCGAAAATATAAATTTTAGAAAAAAACTGACTTGACCATTGAAAAATTCAGAAAATTTTACAAAAAAAAAATATAAAAAATGTTCTAAAATTAAATCTGTGTCTTCTATATTTTTTTATTTATAATGCTAAAGTCACCCTTCTCACAAACATTGGCGCACTGTAAACTAACGTAAGGCGAAGTGCATGGTTGAGTTATTTTAATGTAATTCTTTAACTACTGGATCGAATGAAATTTTACAAATTGAACATGAAAGAAGAATAATTAAGCTATCTTATGGTTATAATAGAAAGAAATAAAATGTATGGGCATAAGTACGGTGTGGGCAGAAAGTGAGCCTTACATGAATTTTGTTTAAAAATGATTTAAAAATGTGTAACTAATACAATTTTTCTTATAAAACTCTCAATTTTGCACAACTTACCTTTCAAGAATCTTACTAAAAGTTGTTTCATTCAAAAAAATCTCAAAAATTTAATTCAAATGATATGACTTCTCAAAAAATGTAATTTTTGGAATCTTCGTAGTTTTATAGAATTACCACCACTTTAAGACGGTATTACTCAAGTTTGAACAGATTTATTACAGTTTTATAAGTACTTTTTTAAAGCTTAGGATGTAATCTTTAAAATGCACTGAATTATTTTACTTTAGAAATGAAATAAACTATTTCTTTTTAAGAAAATTAAGAAAGATAACAAAAATGTAATACAAAAACCGAAAATTACCAGCTAAAAAAATGTTTATACAAAGTGATCAAAACTTTTTTCTGTAAAACTTACTAAAATCCATTAAATAATAAGCTTCAACAATAATAAACGTTCAGCAAAAATTTTTTTTTAGCTCTTATACAGTATGTCTGCTTAACTTGGAACCTGTTGATAACTTTTTATTATCAGTTTTACGAAAAAAAGTTATTCTTTATAAAATACTCTGCATCGCATATAATCTAAGATGCAGTTATCAAATATCAAATTTAATTAATATTATACGAGGTATGTCAAAAAATATGAATTTCACTCAAGAGTAAAGTACCTTTACATTTCACAATATCGAAAATTGTTATTAAAAAGAGGCGTTTGGAATTAATAACTATGGTCTAGTATGCAATTACATCCTTCTAATTAAAATACTGTGAATAATAAAGGCACTTAACTCTTGAAAAATTCATATTTTTTACATACCTCGTATAAAATTAAAAAAGTTTGATATCTTATGGTTGTACCTTAGATTTTAGACCAGGGAGAGTATTTTATGAAGAATAATATTTTTTTGTAAAAGTGATAATAAAATAGTTATCATAATTGTAATAAAATGATGATGAGTATCAATAATTTGAGAAAAAATTGATTTTTTTTCTATTAAAATGATGTAATTGTATATTTAGACATAGTTTCTAATTTCAAACAACTTTTCATAATAGCATTTTTTGATATTCTGGAATATGAAGGTATTTACTCTTTGAAGAAATTCATATTTTTGACATAACTCGTATAAAATTGATACAATTTGATATCTGATGGTTGAGTTTTAGATTTTTGATTATCCAGAGCATTTTATTAAGAATAGCTTTTTTTCGTAAAATTGATAGGTAATAAAAAAGTTTTCCATGTGGTTCATAGCTACGCAGACACACTGTAGAAGAGCTTCTGTATATAAGAATTTTCAAATTGCAATACCATATTCGGATTCAGCATAATCAAAAACAAAATAGAAACATATTTGATCAAAGTAAAATGATGAATTCAACGATATTTTTAAAATTATTTAAACAAAACAATTGTTATTGTTAAACAATTAGCGGACAAATCTGAGAGTAGAATTTTTTACTTTAACATGTATATAAACTAACAAAAAAAGTTTTAGAAAAATATAAGCTTGTTTGAATTGTTCCGAAACAATGCATGTTTTCGTTCTAATTGCACTCCCCTATTAGTTTTAGGGTTTGTCTCATTGTTTTGTTTCGTATTTTGTCTGTCCTCTTTCAGTTTGCTATTTTCCTCAGGAACCTCATTTCCTAACTACTCACTATTTTTTTTTAAATCGATGAAGGTTCAACGAAATCGAAGGTGAAAACCTTCAGTGATTATTAGCCTAAATTTTGGTAACCGTTCATATTCCCATTCTTTTAACTTTAACTTTCTACATTCGCTAGATTAATTCGCCACTTTTTTTAACTAACCTTACGAAAAAATGCAGGAAAAAGGCAAAATACATGCACTCACTCTAGCTGTGTTTTTACTCATTGTCTTTATGGGATTTCTGATAAAACAAATTATTAGTAGTAGAGGATCCGATACAAGGTTGATTTGCACCGATTTAATGGATAAAAATTATTGGATATGTAATTTAGCATGTTAACAATTACAAAAATCAAGGGTTGCCCGATCTAACCTTGTTCTAACTTTAATTAATTAATAATTAAAAAATAACATTTTTTTATGAATTAAAAAAAATCGACCCGGGCAGATATTACTTCAGATTTTTTGGATCATTCTAAACAAAAAAGATTTTCGGTAATCTTTCTCTAAAGTTGATCGTTTTCGAGTTATAAACAATTTAAAACTAAATAAAAAAATATGAAAAAACAGTTTTTTAAGAAACGCTTTTCTTTAGTTATGAGTGACAAAAATTAAAAATATAAAAAAATCAACTAAAAAGCAAAAAATAAAAAAAAAAAAATGAAAATATCTAACACATCCGTCAAAGAAAAGCGTGGCGCGTGTTCATCGAATAAACGGTTTTCGCAACACGCTTTTCTTTAACGAATGTGTTAGATTTTTTCATTTTTTTTATTTTTTGCGTTTTAGTTGATTTTTTTTATATTTTTAATTTGTGTCACTCATAAGTAAAGAAAAGCGTTTCTTAAAAAATTGTTTTTTCATATTTTTTCATTTTTTACTTTTTAGTCTTACACTTTTCAAACATTAAAATATATCGTCATGTTTATTAAAATATGTATAAAACATATGATGTACTAACATGAAAAGTAGTCAGAATCGTCAAAAAATGTGAAACTTTATTGTTTATTAATGAAGCATAACGTAAACAATTAACGTAAAAAGTGAAATTATGTATAGTTCATATCATTAGCTATACAATCCGTAAAAGTTTCAAGTTTTTACATTGTAAAAAACAAGAGAATTTAAACGTTTTCCATTACAATCGTTTTTTTTTATTTCAACAATTAATAAACATGAAAAAAATTTTTTTTTTACTATTCGTGTATTGTTTTCGCGAATGCATATGTCTGCAAATTTTCATTCATTTGCATTGAAGAAAAGGATGTAAAATTAACGTCTAAAGATTTTATGCAAACTATTGAACTAAATAAAAGCGTTTAAAAAAGAACGAAAGATGACAATTTTCAAGGCTCAAAAACACAAGAAAAATATCATTTTTGTAATCATCAAGTACAAACCTTTTTCTATCAGGTCTCGATAAGAATTTTAGCCATGTTTTATTCTAAAACATATTCTTTTAATTGTTAATGAGGAAAGTTTCTTATGGGGAGACGGGCATTTACAACTAAAAAACAATGTTTCAGAATGTAATAAGTCCAAAAGATTTATCAAGAACTGATAGAATAAGGTTTGAACTTGAATTTAGGTACTTCGTAATTTCAAAAATGATATTTTATACTTATGTTTTTGAGCCTTGAAAATCGTCATCTTTCGTTCTTTTTTCAGTTTTAAATTGTTTATAACTAGAAAACGATTAACTTTAGGAAAAAATTACAAAAGACCTTTTTTATTTAGAATGACCTAAAAAATCTGAAATAATATTTGCCCGGGTCAAATTTTTTTTAATTTATACCTAAATAAATACCAGATACCTAAACTCCAGAACCTCTCAACTGGGTTTGTTCGATTTACAAAATGTTGATCTTTATATATACTATATAAAAAGAGACCAAAATATGAAAAACGAACAGAAACAGTTGAGACGTTTTGGAGTTTAGGTATCGATATCCAATAATTTTTATCCATTAAACAGATCGGTGCAAATCGACCTTTTATTCTATCTTAGACTATAGTAAAAAGGTCAAACCGACAAACGAGTGTATGTTCTCAAAAAAATTGATAGTGTGTAAAAAATGTTTTATTATCAGCTAAGTACTTTCAACACATAACGTGCCATCATCAGAGCTTCATCCTCTTATAAAACCTTCATAGAAGAGCAATTGCTAAACGACACAATAATAAACATAGATCCTGGGCAAAAACCACAGATATCGGATATAACAACCCCTAAAATTGAATAAATTTTGGCAAGTTGTGTGTTGAAAGTACTTAGCTGATAATAAAACATTTTTTACACACTATCAATTTTTTTGAGACCATACACTCGTTTGCCGGTTTGACCTACTTAGAAGTGTGTACAAGTCTTAGAGTCTTTTCCAATTAATTTATATATAAAAAGGTCTGGTTGTACTTTTGCATTTAAATGTGTGTTCGTAGTTTCATCGGTTTAATTTTTGTACAAAACACATTCAATACACACCACTATGTGCTATGTGTATGGTTGAGTCAGATTATTAATTTTGTTTTCTTTTTGCAGTACAAATGGTACAATGTCGCCGGTGAGTAGGGAATGAGTCACGGGTGTATTTTACTAACATATATATTGTCTCTGTATACTGTTTATTTAAAAAATATTCTGTTTAAGCGATATACTACATTCAGGTATGCACCAATTGGTACTTACCCTAATAGTAGTCGACAAAAAGGTCATTTCAACTGTTTACATTGCAGTATGCATCAATTGACGCTTACTCCTAAAAATACTCAGTTGATGTAGACCTAGGTTTTTTGATTTGCAATTAAGTTTTACTGATAATAATCGAATGGGGTGCATTAAGTGGAGTTCAGTTCACGACTGGCACCCCGTTTCAACTAAAAGCTCTACATAACTCTTTATACAATATATATTACCGTTGATTGATAAATATAGGGGTGCTATATTTATCAATCAACGTTATTACTCTTCTCTATTCTACTTACATAAGTATATATTAGTATTTGATTATTTAATTTTTTATTGTTTAGTACCTACCTACTCGTCTATACACTTTATGTTAAATTGTCTTTTGTTGATGTCTTTCACTTATTTCTCGGTCTCATAGCGTATTTCTAAAGTGGATTCAATTATAATAAATAGGCACTGCCGATGATAGTACATCTATGTAGTTCCTCAGAATAATAGGCCTGGATCTCACGTACCAAAAAAAGTTGATTAATAGCAAGCTGAAAATTTGTTAATAGCTTAACGGTGTCTAGTCGGATACACTTTGATGTACGCAAACACTGGAACAGGGGAAGTTTTAATTGTGGAACAGGTTTAAAATTTGGAACGTGAGACTACGAAAACGTCCCATGTATTTTGTCGGACAGAACTTCCAATTGATTTGTTACCCTTTCATTAAACTCTCATGCAGAAATCAGACTGCTATTTATCACCAACATAATTCCTGTCATTTGACATGTTCTAAATAGCAGTCTGATTTTTGCATGAGAGTTTAATGAAAGGGTAACAAATCAATTGGAAGTTCTGTCCGGCAAAATATATGGGACGTTTTCCTAGCCTAACGTTCAAAATCTTTAACCTGTTCCACAGTTAAAGCTTCCCTTGTTCCAGTGTTCCGATACATCAAAGTTTGTCCCATTAGACACCGTTAAGCTATTAACAAATTTTCAGCTTGCTATTAATCTACTTTTTTTGGTACGCGGGATCCACGACTATAATATTTTGCAGTAAGTTTAGTAATTGTGGATTAGGCCTACCGGGGAAACCACATTAAAAAAAACGCACCATTTAACTCTACCTCTGTGGTGGTGTGGAAATGAGTAGCAATGATAAATAATAGTTATTTATGTACCAAGTCCGTAAAGTTACTCTTTATCGAACGAGTCTGATATTATGAGCAGAACGAGCGTTAGCGAGCGGGGCGAATAACAGACGAGTTCGATAAAGAGTCTTTACTGACGTGGTGCATACAAAATTTTATCGCCAATCATAAAAAACATTAACACTTACTTAATTACATCTTAATGAAAAAAGAATGTGTGTACTTGGTACGCACGTAAGACGTTACACTTTTATTATTATAATTTTAACGAAATAAATATATTTTAAACAGTTTAATCATATTTTTATTTAAATATTAAACCAATTTTAGCACTTAAAATAAAATACTCAAAATTAAAAATACCGTTAATAGTTAATACGTTCTTGTTTATGAAGTGTAGCCTTCCGCAGCGCAGTTGCTTTTCCCTTGATGAATAGTAGAAAATCTAAATAAATATATTTGCTAACAAATTATCATTATATCTGTCACCGTCGTATATGTAATCGAATTAGCAAAAACACCATTTCATAATATATTAAACTTAAAAGATTTAAGAATTTTATTAATTTTAGACGAAATAAAAATTTCGTATGACAGTAATGACGATGACAGAATGCTTTTGCATGATGGCCAATTTCGATGTTTAATCGATAGTTGTTCAAGTAATCAATATTGAATAAGTACCTAATTACTAAATCTGTAAAGTTTCGATTTAAGTTTTATGACCATAATTGCAAAATACTACAGAATTTCATTTTCTGACATAATTTAATTAATAATAACGTAAATTTTGTACAGTATTTTTAATAATTAAAGTAAATAAATTCTAAGTTCACTCAAATAAATAATAATCGATTAATTTGATTAATCGCGGCAGGTAAAGTAAAATTCTTCTTTCAGACGGTTTTAATGACGGTTGGCGATAAAATATATTAAATTATTCGAAATTTCAGAAGTAAAATGAAATATTTTAAAATTAACTGTAACCCATTTTACTCATTGTATCTGTGTAGTTTTCCAGTGCCTACTTATCTTTCTCACATTGTTGTGTTATCTATCTTTGTTTTACCTCTGTGATATATATCATGACGTATTATTGAGTATTTTTCTTTATCGTTGCTATGCATCGTTTTTCTATCGCCATCTATGCATTCTTCGTTTATATTTTATGGTATTTTTTTCGTGACCTCTTTCACACCTACTTATTGTTCTTATAATTTTCTATTGTTCTCTTCACTTTGTTTATTTTATGTAATAGTATTTTCTAAATATGAAAATTAGGTACCGATGTTGATAAAGAATTAGTTAAAACATAAAAAAAACTTTTATTTCACATAACTTACAAATACAATAATAAAAATCTACTTTTTCGAAGAAACATACAAAAAGTACAAAACAGTCGATGTGATATATGTATTTGAATTGTTCCAACAGACCCTGTATTCGTTTAAATTTTTACGACTAATATTATTCTAATCTATATTTTATTGAACACAACTACACTACGTGTTAGAGAAAAGAGGCCACCCACAAAATGGGTAATTTTTGATGTCTCGAATTTCCTAAACCTATTGTCCGGTTTAAGTGAATTTTTTAATATGTTATAGCCTTATTTTTTTTTAACAATATCGCTGTAATAATATTTTTGTTAGACAGGCAAATTTTCAATGTATACCGGGTGTACCAAACTGTTTTATACTCGAAGTTCACCACTAGACCAGGGCGCATCTGTAAAAATATTAGTACATTTGGACGTTGAGAGGTGACTCAAATTTTTTTGCAGAAATGGCTTGAAAATAACTCAAGTAATAATATTTGAGTTATCCTCCCTCTCAAAAAGGTCCGCAACATTGTTTAAATAATCAAAATGTCAAAAAGTGAAGGAAAAATTCGATTTTTTTCTTCGTTTTTTAATTATAACTTTAAAAGTATTTATTTCCGAGAAAAGTTGTATTGACATAAAAGTTGTGTAATTAAATTTCCTACAATATAGGGTTGGTTGAAAATTTAAAAAATAGTCACCCTTGTTGCAAAATAGCAATAATTGGGAAAAAACTATACAAAAACAAGTATTCGCATTTTACGTTTTTCAACCATTTATGCTAAACTCAGGACCTTCAAATTTCACCCAGAAAAACTATATGATACAGTTAAACAATACTGTAAATTTCATTAAGATCAGTTCAATAGATTTTTTTTTATTTAAAATTATTTTGCAATCTGTTGAGTGTCAACAATAAACAAAAGTAATTACATTGACTAAGGACAAGGAAGATTTTACCCACTGGCAAAATCAAAGTACAATTTTTATAAAGTTGTGTACAAAATAATTACACTTCATAACTACTAACTCATTAGTTTAAAAGTTTACTCTAAATGGTAAGTCCAATGGTTTGAACCTCTTTAACCTACGCTGTTCTTGGTAATTGTCTAGGAGATTAAGTGCAAACTGGTTTTTATGATCCTCCAACTTGGCAATGTAAGCAGCGCTACGTTTTGTGATGACTTCTTGTACCGTATCAGTTTTAAGGTCTCGATGAATAATTCTGTTGTTGATGTACCAAGGTGCATTAGTGATGGTTCTGAGGGTTTTTGATTGGAAGCGTTGGATGATTTCGATGTTGGAGTGACTGGCTGTTCCCCATAGTTCCAACCCATATGTCCAGATTGGCATAAGTATTGCCTTATAGAGCAGCAATTTATTATCCAGAGATAGTCTTGATGAACGGCCCATTAACCAATACATATTTCTGAATTGGAGACCTAGTTGCTTTTTCTTGGTCCAGATATGTTTCCTCCATGTGAGACTTCTGTCCAAATGAATACCAAGATATTTTACCTCGTTGGCTGATGGTAATTGGTGATTGTTTAAAGTTACAGGAGGACAAGTTCCTCTTCGTGTTGTAAATGTAACTTGAATAGATTTTCCTTCATTCACTTTAATTTTCCATTCCAAAAACCAAATTTGTACTCTGTCTAGATACGCTTGAAGGATATGCGAGGCATAAATAGGGTCTGTGTGTGAGGCTAGGATTGCAGTATCGTCGGCAAATGTTCCTAGCATCATTTCTTCTGTAAGTGGTCTCTCCTCTAGTGGTTCCTGAAGAGGTGGAGGTATATCTGCGGTAAACAAGAGATACAAGGTAGGTCCCAGTACGCTACCCTGTGGTACGCCAGCTTTGATAGAATAGAGTTTGGAAATTGCATCTTGGTATTTAATAAAGTAACACCTACCTGACAAATATGACTCAAGAAGAATGTAAAAGCTGTGCGGTAATGTCTTTTTTAGCTTGTATAGGAGGCCTTCATGCCATACCTTGTCAAATGCCTGCCTAACGTCAAGAAATGCCGCTGAACAGTACCTTTTGGCCTCAAAATCAGCATTTATATGTTTTACCACTCTGTGAACTTGTTGGATTGTTGAGTGATGGGATCGAAATCCAAACTGGTGGTCTGGAATTAGATTTTTGATCCAGGGTTCGAGTTTTTTTACTAATAGTTTTTCGAAAACTTTAGACGTGATTGGCAAGAGGCTGATTGGCCTGTACGATGTAGTTTCTTCTTGAGGTTTCCCCGGTTTAAGAATGGTTATTATCTGAGACACTTTCCATTGATCAGGAAAGTAACCTAAGCTTAATATGGCATTGAATATAAACGTTATAAGTTTTATGCATTTGATAGGTAATTCTTTCAATACTTTTCCACTGATCAAGTCGTACCCTGGAGATTTTTTATCGTTTAAATTATTAATAGCCAAGATGACTTCGGACGATTTAAATTTCGGAATAGGCAAACTCATTTGATATGGACTTTGAAGAAATGAGAATACGTCTACTTCCACAGGTGAATTCACTTGATTGGGAGTAAATACTTCGGAAAAATACTCTGCAAAACAACTTGCTTTCTCTTGTGCACTACGAGCCCATTCTCTGTCCGATTTTCTAATTGGAGGTGACGGTTTCTGGGGTTGTTTCAGTTTTCTCGTGGCTTTCCATAGCGAATAATCGGTATCTTTAGCGGAATCTAAATTTTCCAAGTAGTACTGAAGTGATTGGTTTTTGAGATCTTCGAAGAGTTTTTTTAATTCCCTTGATGCACTATTGAATCTACGCTTATCAGCAGGATCTCTGGTCTGTTGCCATCTTTTCCTCAGTCTTCTCTTTAGCAAAATTTTTTCTTTGACAACTTGTGGACAGTCATTTATTATGCAAGAAAATTACACAGCAAGAAAAATGTCCTCTTTGGTTTTTAGTGGAATGTCTAGAGACACCTTGTTCTCCAGGATAGATCTGAATTTTGGCCAGTGTGTGCGTTCAATAGATTTTGCAAAATAAATTTTGCAATCCAGCCTTCGCAAAAAAAAATTCATTTTTTCAAACTGTTACTGAAAGTTTCAGTTTTTTCAAACTGAAAATAGAGCAGATAGCAAGTTGAAATTTTTTTTGCTTATAGAAGTGTACTGTACCTTTCATTTGAAATTTGTAATACTAAAATCGATTAACCACCACGGCGTCAGGAATTTTTTAAATAAACATTAATTATTGGTGTTGCGCGCAGGACACCAAATAGTTTGTTCTGATTGGGCATTCCAATGACCTTTGATAATTATTGATACATTTTAATTTTTATTACATTTCGATATAAATAAATAAATTTGTTTATGGCAAAATAAAAACACATACTCTATCCTTTGAAATAACACTTTTTTTAGCAAAAACTTTCTTTGTTCATATATTTTAACTTGAGAATAACAGTTTATTATTTTTAAACATATACAATTGTTTAAACAATATTTCACAAACAATAATAAAATTAGTTTGATTTTTGTGGAATTAAAATAATAAAATACAACAAAATATAGAGTAAGAAAATAATAAATTAGATGAAGATTGGAAGAAATTTTGGTGGAAATCAACTTCATGTGAATCGAACACCGCCGTCCTGCGCGTAGCACCAATAATTAATGTTTATTTAAAAAAATTCCTGACGGTAGTTAATCGATTTTAATTTGGCAAATTGCAAATGAAAGGTACAGTAAACTTCTATACGCAAAAAAAATTTCAACTTGCTATCTGCTTTATTTTCAGTCCTGTAACATTTTGAAAAAATGAATTGTGTTTGCGAAAGCTGGATTGCAAAATTTATTTTGCAAAATCTATTGAACCGATCTTAATGAAATTTACAGAATTGTTTTACTGTATCATAAAGTTTTTCTGGGTGAAATATGAAGGTCATAAGTGTAGCATAAATTGTTGAAAAACGTAAAATGCGAATACTTGTTTTTGTATGTTTTTTTTCGCAATTATTGCTATTTTGCAACAAGGGTGACTATTTTTTCAACTTTTAACTAATTCTATATTGTAGGAAATTTAATTACGCAACTTTTATGTCAGTACATCTTTTCTGGGAAATGAATACTTTTAAAGTTATAATCAAAAAACGAAGAAAAAATCGAATTTTTCTTTCATTTTTTGACATTTTAATTATTTAAACAATGTTCCGGACCTTTTTGAGAGGGAGGATAACTCAAATATTATTATTTGAGTTATTTTCAAGCAATTTCTGCAAAATAATTTGAGTCACCTCTCAACGTCCATCTCAAAACAGATGGGCCCTGGACTACAGAGCCTGTGGAATAATCTAGTATTTATAAAATACTGAAATCAAAACCCAACTATAGCCTCAGGTTTTCTTAACATTCTGTTTTTTTATTCGTTCGCTTGTTGGATAATAAAAAAGTTAGGTACTTGTAACAACTAGACATGTTCTTCATCAATACAGGGTGTTTCTTAATAAGTGCGATGAACTTTAAGGGGTAATTCTGCATGAAAAAATAATGACCATTGGCTTTATAAACACGTGTCCGCAAATGCTTCGTTTCCGAGATATGGGATGTTAAATTTTTTCTTACAAACTGACGATTTATTTATTGCTCTAAAACCGGTTGAGAGATGCAACCAGAGAGAAATTTGGTATTTTTTAAGAGGTAGTTATTGCGCATTTTCAACGAAAACTTTTCGTTTATAAATTTGCAAAAGTCTGTGTGTTATTGCGTTGCCGCTCCTGCAATACTTAGAGCAGGTGTGTCGATCGATTCCTATGTGGTTTTGTCTTCTGAATCCAAATCTGAAAACGGCATTTCGATATATATAACCGTCTTCGAGATAATCGACCTCAAACTCTAAAATGTGACGTCACAATCCGGTTATCTCCTACAGACGCACTAAACGTCAGCTCAAATGGTTGATTAGGAAGTAGGCTACTTTTTTTTAAATCTCGATTTGCCAAGCATAGGTTATTTACATTTGAGTTTGACACTTCGTGAATGTCAAACTAAATTTTAAATTAAGTATTAATAAACCATCAATGACATTTGATAGTGAATTTAATTATTATATAAAATAAATAAGATGTTCAAAAATACAATTTGAGTATAAATATTTTAAAAGCAATAATTTATTAACAGTTTTAAAAAGGTTTACATCAGTATAAATACGGCCTCCCCTTTATGATAAATGAACTGTTCCAGTTGCTATAAAATTAAAATATTATGTATACCTAGTCGTTCCCTAAACTCGACACAACTGGCTAGTGATTGTAGAAGGTAATTTTTTTGCTTTTTGAGAATTTTGCCGAAATTGGCAAAATTACTAATTATTTAGTAATAATTATTAACTATTTAGAAATTATTTTTTTGTCGAATTGGCAAAATTATTGACTAAAATCACTAGCCATTATTGTGTCTGTGTACATCCTTCTAATGGAAAAAAGTATTTGAAGATTTTTCTCAAATTATGGATACCAAGAACATTTTCATTTATAACTCTTTTATTTTTAATTTGACAAATAAAAGTTATTCTTCATAAAAAGCTCTTCATGTTCTAAGATTTATGATGCAACCATCATATATAGGGTGTCCCAAAAGTAGGGGAACGGTCAAATATTTCGCGAACTAAACATCGGGTGGAAAAACTGAAAAATACGTGTTCAATCATTTTCAAAAATCTATCCAATGACACCAAACACCAACTCCCACTACACCCCCTGGAGGTGGGGTGGGGTGTACCTTTAAAATCTTAAATGGAAACCCCTAGTGTTTCTTGCAGATTTGCATTCGTTACGTAAAAGTAAACAACTTTTATCCAAGACATTTTTTCGAACTGTGGATAGATGGCGCTATAATTGGGGAAAACGATTTATCCTGATACCATGGGTAAATTATAGAAACGGTCTAATATCTCGAGAAATACACTTCCAAATAAGAAACCAAACAAATTTTTTTAATACTTTTCGAAAACCTATCGAATAACACTAAACATGACCCTCCAACCCACCCCCTGGAGGTGGGGTGGGGGGTAACTTTAAAATCTTAAATAGCAACCCCCACTTTTTATTGCAGATTCGAAACATTTTTTAAAAATGCTGATAGATGGCGCTAATAAATCGTATTTTTCCAATTAAAGCGCCATCTATCAACAATTCTAAAAAATGTTTCGAATAAATGTTGCTTAGTTTTTCATGACAAATCCGAATCTGTAATAAAAAATGGGGGTTGCTATTTAATATTTTAAAGATACCCCCACCCCACCTCCAGGGAGTGGGTTGGAGGGTCATGTTTAGTGTTTATCGATAGGTTTTCGAAAAGTATTAAAAAAATTTGTTTGGTTTCTCATTTGGAAGTGTATTTCTCGAGATATTAGACCGTTTCTATAACTTACCCATGGTATCAGGATAAATCGTTTTTCCCAATTATAGCGCCATCTATCCACAGTTCGAAAAAATGTCTCGAATAAAAGTTGCGTACTTTTACGTAACGAATCCAAATCTGCAAAAAATCTAGGGGTTTCCATTTGAGATTTTAAAGTTACCCCCACCCCACCTCCAGGGGGTGTAGTGGAGGTTGTTGTTTGGTGTCATTGGATAGATTTTTGAAAATGGTTGAACACGTATTTTTCAGTTTTTCGATCCGATGTTTAGTTCGCGAAATATTCGACCGTTCCACTACTTTTGGGGCACCTTGTCTAAAAATTTTATTAATTTTATACGAGGTATATAAAAAATATGAATTTCGATCAAGAGTAAACTACCTTTATAGTTCATAACATTTAAATTAGAATGATATAATTGCACACTAAAACATAATTATTAATTCTAAACTACTTTTCATAATAGAAATTTTCCATATTATGAATTAAAATACGTAAATATACAAAGTTTTCGTTATGACAATGCTCGCATTTTCAGCTTGTTTTTACACACAATTAAGAATTTTATATTCACCATTGGCGTGCATACGGGTGATATTACCCGTATGGAGGCTAATGGTGAATTTCTTAATTGCATGTCAAAAAATGCCCAATAACTACCTTTTGAAAACTACCAAATTCCATTTGCATCTCTCAACCGGTTTTAGAGGAATAAATAAATTGTCAGTTTGTAAGAAAAAATTCAACATCGCGTATCTCGGAAACGGAGCATTTGCAGACATATGTTTATCAAGCAAACGGTCATTATTTTTTGCATGCAAAATTACCCCTTAAAGTTTGTCCCACTTATTTAGAAACACCCTGTATTGATGAAGAACATGGCTAGTTCTTAAAGTACCTAACTTTTTTATTATCCAACATAAACATAAGCTAATGAATAAAAAACAGAATGTTAAGAAACCTGAGATTGGGCATAGTTAGGTTTTAATTTCAGTATTTTATAAATTCTAGAATATTCCACAGGGTGTGGTGAACTTTAAGAAAAAACACAATTTGATTGGTACACCCGGTCTACAATGACAATTTACCTGTCTAGCAGCAATATTATTACAGCTATATTGTAAAAGAAAAAGGCTATATTAAAAAAATCACTTAAATCGGACAAGAGTTTTAGGAAATTCGCAACATCAAAAATGACCTATTTTGTGGGTGGCTCGTTTTCTCTGACGCGCTGTGTATATCCATAAAATCTACTGATAGTTTAATTATATCATTCTCCTTATTACAGCTAACACATTCTTTAGCAGCTCACAAATAGATGACAAAATTACAATAGGGAACTTGCATAAATTTTTAAATTCGAAAAAAATGTTATAAATCACAACAGAACATAATTTAAAACATGTATCAAAGATAAAAAAGTTTTGTTTGTCTTTCGTTTGGCCCCTAAAGACGATTACAAATTCAAATTCAAACAGGTGGCCCAAAACGCGTCGTGACGTCATATGGTTGTGCATTTACATTTTACACCAAAAAGTAAACAAAATTGTATATAATTTTAAATTAGACGTTATAAACGTCAGTAGAAAATAAATTTATGTCACGTTACAAGTGTTTTTGATCGTTTGAACTATTCATAGAAAATTGGCACTTTTACAAAATGGTTTTATTTTCAATAGTAAACCTTCTTTACTTTTCTTCAAAAACTGTATCAAACTCCAATCTCAACAAACTGGTATATATTATTACAACGACATACGATAATTAATGTCATTAGAATATAAATATTTTTCCTTAATTCTCCGACGACGAGCTTGCCGAATATCCAAGTAGGTGGAGGCCAATAAACTAAAGAAGGAGAAGAAGAATATACCTAAATATAACGTTGTGTCTAGGTACACGCTAACGTGTACGGAAATTAAAAAATTAGAGTGTCAGAATGTTGTAATTTGTTTAATCGCGTTGTAATTACACTTTAATTTTAGTATTGATTAGTGAAGAGATTTCTTATTTTTTATACATTATATTTATTTTATATATTATTTCTTATTTTATAATATACGTCTGAATTGCCAATATAAATGAGTCAGATTAAATAAATTATTAGAAGAATTTTTTTACTTAGCAACAACATGTTTGTTTTATTTTAATAGTATTTTGTATTTTGACAACGAAACCCGATTTGGGCTTCGAAACGTTAATAAATTCATTTTTTAGTAAAATTGTGGCTTATTTCCCATAAAAAATACGTAATTACAAAAATGCCACAAGGAAATAGCTTCAGAACAACATTCTTATTTTTTATTTGTTTAGTTTTGTTTTTAAATTAACTATGCAGTGTGTACAATTATTTAGTTGTTTTAATAAGTTTAACAACATTTTAAAACAGTATGAAAAAGTTAAGAGACTATAAATTAATACATATTTTTTTAGTTATAAGTAAAATAGTATTACCGTCCAAAATTAAAATAAAAGGAAGACCTAAAGCTTTCACAATAATAATTAACTTAATCTGAAGCTATTTCCTTGTGGAATTCTTGTAATCAACTATTCTAAATGGGAACTAAGCCACAATTTAACCAAAAAATGATTTTATTAACGTTCCGACGTCTAAATCGGACTTCGTTGTCAAAATACAAAATATTATGAAATTAAACAAAAATGTTGTTGCTTGGTAAAACATTTTTCTAATAATTTATTTAATCTGACTAATTTTTGTATTTTGACAATGACATCCGATTTGGACGTCGAAA